>NC_058080.1:101329987-101639611 GCF_014858855.1 Bufo gargarizans
AATTGGTCGAATAACCACGGGCTGCTTTTTGAGCCGAAGGTCAACCTGTTGGCAAAATAGAACCTGCCCTCCCACCTGATGCCATAGAACTGCCAAAGGTGAGGGGCAATGGGCAGCAGTTTGAAGGCGTCCGCTATGTCAGTTTTAGACAACCAGGCGCCTTTCCAGGCCCTAAGGATGAGGGCAATGGCTTCGTCTATGGACGCATAGGTCATGGAAAATTCTTCAGAAGGGATGAGCGAATTGATGCTGGGGATGACGGAATCATGGGGGGCGGAGAGATCGTAAATCAAACGTTTTTTATTCGAATCTTTTTTGGACACGATGCCTATGGGACTGATCCGCCAGCGAGAGAAAGGAACCT
This sequence comes from Bufo gargarizans, assembly GCF_014858855.1. NCBI lineage: Eukaryota > Metazoa > Chordata > Amphibia > Anura > Bufonidae > Bufo > Bufo gargarizans. The sequence continues at coordinate 101,330,352 of NC_058080.1, forward strand.
GGTTGAAGGGGCCCAGGAGGAACCCTTTCTTCACCTCAGAATTCAGGAGTTCCTGTACAGCGTTGGGATCTGACCTGGCTGACTGCAGATTGCCGCATTCCCAGTTGGAATGGGGTAGTGCCACCAACCCTGTGTCAAACCCGGAGCAGAGGCCAGTGATCAGGAAGTCCACGAACCCTGGCACCGGATGGTCCCGTAACAGGAGAGCCAGGAGGTCGATGTCGCAGTCGGCTAGTCATAGGCGCTTGTAAGCCTTCTTGGGACATGTGGACCTGGGGTGAGCCCTGAAGCAGATGGAGCAGATGTGCAGGGCCCTGCAACCGCTAAATAGACAGGAACCAAAGTTGAAGTTATTGCAAACTTGGCTGTTGCCAAGGTAGACAATGGGTCTACCCAACTTATCGGTGGTGGAGGGACTGCGGGGGACCCCAGAGGGGCCTGGAATAGCCTTGTCTGGTTGGGCCGTGGCCGTTTGAGGACACCACTCAGTAGAGTGGAAAATCGACTGGCAGGTCGAACACGCGGGGGCCCGGAGGCCGGCGAAATGCTGGCAGAACAACTCCATGTCCAGCATGGCCCAGTTGACGGAGAACTGGAACTGGGCAAGCGCGGCGGCGGCCTTGGCTGAGAAGGAGCGGTGGTAGTCATAAAAAGCCGTGCCGCCGTACTTGTGCCCAAGTCCAGTGACCCTGTGTAGATACGTGTCCAGCTCCTCCCGGCGGGCCGGGAAAGCGGAGCAGAGCACGTCTCTAAACAGGCCGAAGGCCAAAACAAACTCGACGACAGAGAGCTTGCGGTTGAGACGTCCATCCTTGGCCCGAAGGACCACCGAGACCTCCCCGCAGTCAAAAGTCTTGTTGTCTGCGGCATCGTGGGACGCAATCAGGATGGACGCGAGATTCACGTCCTTGCCCGCCAAGATGTCCCTCCTGATGTGGTCCGGTACCAAGTGCGCAGGAGCCACCACCGGAGCAGCCGGGGACGTACCTGGAGCCGGAAGCTGAAATAGAGGGGGATCGGAGACGGGGACCACCGCCTGGGAAGACGCCGGTGTTCTGGACTCCAAGTCCACCACCCTGGTCCTGATGTCGGCAACGGACGAGATGAGCGAATCCAAGGAGGCCTGCAACAGCACCAGGGACTGCTGGATGGCTGGGGGTGGATCTTCCCTTTCAGGAGCGCTGGGCTCGGTCATCAATAGGCGGTATAACTCGGCCTTCCTGGCTGACGCTGGGTGTCTGATGCCTCTCTTGGCCAATTCCGCAACGAGCCTCGGCACAGTCCATCTTCGGAGGGCAACTGGGCCGCCTTGGCTGGAGACCGACGTACCCGGGAGGGACAACGTGTCGTCGACGTCAGAGACCTGTGACATGGCTTCAACAATAGCAGAGACCTTGCAACACCTGGAATTAGAGACAACAATACGGCCGCTGGAGAGGTCATGGGGACGTGCACCCCGACTAAAAAGGTCGTGGATGAACGTAAAAGATGACGTACCTGGGAGCGTTGGATCAACACCCTTGTCTTACCGTCAGAGGATGGACGGGAACGAACCGGCTGGACCTGAGGACTGGAAAAGTTAGGAGTGACATGAGAAAAATGCCGCGCGAGACTGGAACCATCGTGGGTGCGCGTGGACACCGCGTAGTGTTGTCTAATGTGGAGACAGGGAGACGTGGACAAAACATGGACCAGGAAGAAGGGCACCAGGAGGCGGAGACTAGGGACTGTGGTGAGGAGGGGCCTGGGAGTACCGAGACGCGTGGCGATGCGTGACCTGAAAGCACCGGCTGTCTACCGGGAAGGTGGCTGCACCTGAGGCCGACGAGCCCAGGACCGACCCCGACGCTACCAGCCACCGTGGACGGAGAAGACACCCGAGCGCCTCGGGGCCCCTGGCAGGGAAGACACCTGAACGTCTCGCCTGAGATGGACAGAGGAGACACCTGAGCTCTTCAGGGTGCTGGGACAGAGAAGACACCTGAACGCCTCAGGCAAGGATGGACAGAGAAGACACCTGAACGCTTCAGGGTGCCTGGACAGAGAAGACACCTGAACGCCTCAGGCAAGGATGGACAGAGAAGACACCTGAACGCTTCAGGGTACCTGGACAGAGAAGACACCTGAACGCCTCAGGCAAGGAAGGACAGAGAAGATACCAGAACGCTTCAGGGTACCTGGACGGAGAAGACACCTGGACGCCTTAGGGAAAGATGGACAGAGAAGACCCATGAACGCTTCAGGGTACCTGGACAGAGAAGCCACCTGCACGCCTCAGGCAAAGATGGACAGAGAGGACCCCTGAACGCTTCAGGGAACCTGGAGAGAGAAGACACCTGAACGCCTCAGGCCAAGATGGACAGAGAGAACACCTGAACGCTTCAGGGTACCTGGAAAGAGAAGACACCTGAACGCCTCAGGCTAAGTAGGACAGAGGAGACACCTGAACGTCTCGGGTTGAGAGCGAGAACACATCCCCGCGTGCCTCCTGGGAGGCAACCCGGGATGTCGGGAAGAGGAACTGCCAGAAGCAGCCCCAGATTACCTACCTGAACCCTCAAGTATGAGTTTTCCCGCGAGCGGCCGACAGCGATTTTCTGCAGGACCTAACCTGACGTCGGGAAAGTCGGGATAAGGTACGACGGGGACCACGAACGCTACTGGCACCTGGGAAAGGAACACACATGTGAACATAGGGAGCAACAAGGCCGGAGCCCCCAAGGGCCCCGCTGGGAGGCCGTGGGTAGGCCGGGGCGTGAACGACCTGGAGCGCCACGGATCTGACCTGAATGTGTGTGACGGAGACCGTGGCGTATGCCAGCCAGGCAGGAGCGGGCCTGGGGGTGGACATGCCGGGCCAGGCACGGCGACCTGAATGGGGCAATGTGGGACGTGGAGGGGGTGTGGCCCGTGAATTGCCCATCTGGCCACCTGTGATGGGCAATTTACCGCGTGCCAGGGCTCAGCCCACCCAAATGTTGGTCATGACCAGAGAGCCGTCTCAGGCCGGGCCTGGAGTGGGACGTGGCCTGCCTGCAACTGCAGGCTGGCCAGCATGGATCCATGGCTGCCGGAGCCATGAATTGGGAGGAAGCTACCCGGCTAACTAGTGGGGGAGTAAGCGCCTGGCCCAGGCAACATGAGTGACTAAGATGTGGCCGCGGGACAGCGCGGGTGGCGGCTGCCTGAGCAACCCGGCTGAGCAGACAGCAGCGGCAGCCCCACCGGGGTGGGAGGACAAGGTGCCCGCATGTCTCAGCCCCAACCGGGGGCATGGCAGCCGCCAGCCGAGACAGCCCCGGCCGGAGTGTGGGAGGCGGGCAGCGGGTGGGAAGCCCGGCCGTGGCGGGGGATTGGGCTCCCCTCTGTGCGGCCCCCCCCCCCAGGCGGCCAGCGTGCGGCCGTGAGCAAATTCCGAGGCGCCGCGCATGCGTCCTGCCTCTCGCGAGAGGACGGACGCCCCCGGACGGCGGAGAGGGGAGCCTGCGGCGGCCGAAGGCGAATGGAGGAGCGGGCCAGCGGTCGGCCACGGCCCAGCAGACGGAAGACCAGAGCCCACCACGGGAGGCGCGTGGTGATACTTACCTGGGGCGCGTGCTTACCGGAAGTGACGTGCGTCACATGAAGTGCTGGTCGGCGGGCGCGGTGATGGTGAGCTGTACGAGGGGGTTTAAGTAAGGGGACCTGGCCCCTCCCACAATAACAGGCTGCATGCAGCCTTAACTATTAGTGCTGGAGGGGTTAAAAAATAATAAAAAAATAAAATCACCTTCTCCTCTTGATCGCGTAGTTCCCGGTCTCTTCTTTACTAGCTGTGGGCTAAATGACCTGTGTTACGTCAGATCACATGCTCCAATCACATGGCCCATCACCGTGGTGATGGAGCATGTGATCTGACGTCACCACAGGTCCTTTAGCCCACAGCTCATCATTAAAGAAGTAAAGAAGAGACCGGGAACTACGCGATCAAGAGGAGAAGGTGAGTTAATTTTTTTATTTTATTTTTAACCCCTCCAGCACTATTATACTATGCATTCTGTATTCAGAATGCTATTATTTTCCCTTATAACCATGTTATAAGGGAAAATAATACAGTGAATAGACTGTCACCTAGAAACCATGCGTGAAAATCGCACCGCATCCGCACTTGCTTGCGATTTTCACGCAACCCCATTCATTTCTATGGGGCCTGCGTTACGTGAAAAACGCAGAATATAGAACATGCTGCGATTTTCACGCAACGCATAAGTGATGCGGGAAAATCACCGCTCATGTGAACAGCCCCATAGAAATGAATGGGTCCGGATTCAGTGCGGGTGCAATGCGTTCAACTCACGCATCGCACCCGCGCGAAATACTCGCCCGTGTGAAAGGGGCCTTAGGAAGTGCCTAGAGGGGAAGGTGTTTATTTTGATGGTTATGTTTGTGTGGGTGCTGAAGTGCCAAAATAAAGCACAAGTTTGGACATTAAATCCTGTTGTCTGTGAAGAAGTCTGTGATTGCGACCCTCTGAGAGCAAGCGATCCCTTAGGGCGAGAATTCCGCAAGGGTGCAACTCGTGAGGTAAATGCATTGCACCCGCACAGAATCCGGACCTATTCACTTCAATGGGGCTGTGCAGATGAGCGGTGATTTTAACGCATCACTTGTGCTTTGCGTAAAAATTGCAGCATGTTCTATATTCTGAGTTTTTCACGCAACACAGGGCCCATAGAAATGAATGGGGATGCGTGAAAATCGCAAGCATCTGCAAGCAAGTGCAGATGCAATGCGATTTTCACGCATGTTTGCTAGGAGATGATGTTAGTAAATTGATAAAAGTCAATTTACTGTATTATTTTCCATTAGAACATGGTTATAAAGGAAAATAATAGCAATCTTAATACAGAATCCTTAGTAAAATGTTGCTTGAGGGGTTAAAACATAAAATAAATTAACTCGCCTCATCCACTTGATCGCGCAGCTGGCATAGTCTTCTATCTTCTTCTTTGAGGACCTGCAAAAGGCCTTTGATGATGTAATCACGCTCACCTCGCGGTGAGCGCGGTGACATAAGCACAAATCCTGCTAAATGAAGATAGAAGGATCTTCTATCTTCATTTAGCAGGACCTGCCCTGACATCAAAGGTCCTTTTGCAGGTCCTCAAACAAGAAGACAGAAGACAATGCCAGTGTATGAGGGGAGTTCATTTATTTTATTTTTTAACCCCTCAAGCCACATTTTAGTAAGCATTCTGTATTAAGAATGCTATCATTTTACCTTATAAGGCTTCGTTCACATCACCGTTCAGCCTTTCCGTTCTCCTGCTCCGTTTAGGGGCAGGAGAACGGAAAGGACGGATAAGCACGTAACTGACGCCAAACTGAGTCAAACGGACCACATAGACTATAATGGGGTCCGTTATGTTTCCGCTCAGAAGATGATTTTTAAGCAGAGACAAAAGTCCTGCATGCACAACTTTTGTCTCCGCTTAAAAATCATCTTCTGAGCGGAAACATAATGGACCCCATTATAGTCTATGGGCTCCGTTTGACTCAGTTTGGCGTCAGTTTTGTGCTTATCCGTCCTTTCCATTCTCCTGCCCCTAAACGGAGCAGGAGAACGGAAAGGCTGAACGGTGATGTGAACAAAGCCTTACCATGTTATAAGGGAAAATAATAACACCTACACAACACCAAACCCACACCCGAACTTCAGTAAAGAAGTTCGGGTCTGGGTACAACATTCAGTTTTTTATCACGCGCGTGCAAAACGCATTGCACCCGCGCGATAAAAACTAAACCGCAATCGCAGTCACAGTCAAAACTGATTGAAATTGTGTGAGCACTCGCGCGGGTTTCCCGCAATGCACCGGGGACGCATCTGGAGCAAATCCGGGCCGCCCGCGTGAAAGAGGTCTTACAGTGATAACCACGTCGCTTATTAGACTATGGTTTCCATTTTAACCAGCACCAATCTCTGGCAATACGGTGGATCATCGTCAACTACTTCTGTTTTTTTTTATTATTCTACTATTGATACAGCTTAACACTGGACCCTATACCAGTGATGGCGAACCTATGGCACGGGTGCCAGAGGCAGCACTCAGAGCCATCTCTGTGGGCACCCGCACTCTGAAAAAAGTGTATGGTGTACAGTATGCCTTAGACTTTTCCTGCTATTCATCAGCGCAGGCGCACTATGAACAGCACAGGCAGTGCACTGAATGTAGGCAGGATATTATAGCTAAATGATAAAGTACATAGAGGATATACTATATTGGACTGAAGTATTCAGGTTAAATTGCTTTGTTGGCACTTTGCAATAAATAAGTGGGTTTTGGGTTGCAGTTTGGGCACTCGGTCTGTAAAAGGTTCGCCATCACTGCCCTATACTATATGAATATAAAAGTTAGTGGAAAATTGCCATACTGTACATAGTCATTGACAAGTTTGTGCTCTTTAGAAATGTCTGATATATACAGTAACTGTTTAGCTGTGTCTAAATGGCAGCTCAGATGAGGTTACCTGTCCCTGGGAATAATTAGCACGAAGAGATGCTATAAGGTACTAATATTGCAGCTTTCATAAGTAACAGCACAGGCACATTCCATATATAAAACATGGCTCTGCTGTACATTTTTTACCTCAGTTGATGGGAAATATAATGAACATATCTGCAGGTGCTCATATTTCAGTTAGCGAGGCTCGAGCTTTCACCGACAAATCTTGGCTGCTTTCCACAATTTAAAGTGGTTTGTAGTGACTGAGAGAAATGCACCCATTTTATACACCTAGATAACCTCCATTTTACAGAAAGCTAACCTGTGTTAAATAGCTCCATGTGCAGTGTCTTTTATAGTAAGTCAAGAGGCATGTACAAAGCAATTGCTGTGTGCATATTTTAAGGTTTGGATACAGCGGATACAATGTACAGCTTCAAAATCCATATCCCATGTGTCACTGCCTTCCCTTCCTCTGCTCCTGCCCTACACACTGTTTCATGCGTCCCAGAGTGGAGCACATATCGCTCCCATCACCATTCATGCACAATTAGGGCTATTACAATAATATTTTAAATAAGTATATAATAGATATTTAAGTTATTTATAATATGGGGAGCTATAAAGGCAAACAAGGGACAACATAATTCATTTGCTGACATTTTTACAATAAGGAAGCCTCATAGTCTACAAAAAGGGGGCAAGATCACAGATATACAAATTTGCCAACCTACACATTGAGTTAAAGGGGTTTTCCCATCTCAGACAATGGGGGCACATTGCTAGGATATGACCCCATTGTCTAATAGGTGCGGGTCCCAGCGCTGGGACCCGCACCTACAATGAGAACGTAGCGGGGAAATAAACAGAGGGTGCACTGCGCATGCGCAGCTGCCCTCCATTAATTTCTATGGGGCCGCCGAAAATAGCCGAGCGCTGGCTCGGCTATTGCCGTCTGCCCCATAGAAATGAATGCGAGCATGGGCCGCGCATGTGCGGTGCGCTCCCATTCACTTCTATGGGAGCAGTGCTTGGTGGTGGACGGACCCCAGGAAATCCGGGGTCCTCCAGCCACAGCGCTCCCCGCTTTGTTCTCATTGTAGATGCGGGTCCCAGCGGTGGGACCCACACCTATCAGACAATGGGGGGCATATCCTAGCGATATGGCCCCATTGTCTAAGATGGGAATACCCCTTTAAAAGGGAGGGGTGTGCACTATCCAAAAAGTGATAATGATTTCCAACCTCTCCCCCATGACCATTTCCAGTCAAATCAAAGCAGGATAACACAGATGGCCATGGAGAAAAAGTAGGTTAAATAAAGCAACTAGTTTACAACTGCTCATTGAGACCCAGTGGATTCACATTTTTAATCATAGTTTTAGGGGGCTTCTTTATTGTAATAGGTACAATAAGGAAGTCTCATAAAAACGTATCAAAGCTCATTGAGCAGGTGTAAGCAGCATTGGTGCAGACACCAAAATCATCTTGTAGCAGATTGTGCTGTGTAAACTATAATCTGCTGTCCGGAAACAATGATCCCCTATACGGATGAATAATCGCAAAAGCGATCGCTAGTCTCCATGAGGAAATGATTGCTGTATGTAAATGCCGCTCTCATTTCCTCTGATGAGAAGGCAATTATCAGGAATGAACAGTTTGTTCCTGACAATTGACTGTTCAGTTGCCCCTTTAACCCTTACGCTACCAGCGCTGTACATGTACGGTGATGAAGCGATGTTTAGACATGGCTCCCGCTTGCGTGTGCAAGTGGACCCCATAGCTGCCGGGTCTCTGCTGTTTCAAACAGCAGAGGCCTGTGGCTAATGACCGCAACCAGCAATAAGGCTGTTCTCTGTCATTACAGCCTTTAGATGCCATGATCAAGTGAGATCACGGCATCTAAAGGGTCAAAAACTTGGAAGCGTGCGCTTTCGGGTTAATACCGGCATCCCCTGCATTAGAAAGCACAACTTGTCCTGCAAAAACAAGCCCTTACATGCATATGCAAACAGAAAAATGAAAAAGTTAAGGCTCCAGGAAATATATTCCGAAATTCCTTTCATTAGTTATAATGGCTCATTTTGTTTGGGGAGCAATCATCAGGGGAAACAAAATGGCCACCGTCTTATTAGTACACACAAAACCTGTCCTAATCACACAGCAGCACAAGTTACTTCACAACACTGAGGTAAAGAGCTGCCTCATCCTACTCTCTGCTCTGCTTGTCAGGGATTATGGTCCTGAATACAGCTGACAAGAACTTTAGCTGACTCTCTGGGGAATTTAGTTCAGAGGAGACATGAAGTACAGAGAGGATGGACAGGACAGACTGATATGGATATGTGGTAATGGAGGCTGCATACAAGTGCTGATGCTCATTAGCCACCCCCACCCTCCTCATGTCTCCTCATCATCTCCATTCCCACAGATTCACCTGTATTCAGAATCATAATCCCTGACGAGCAGAGAGGAGGATGAGGCAGCTCTTTACCTCAGTGTTGTGAAGCAAGTTGTCCTCCTGTGTGATTAGGACAGGTTTTGTGTGCACCAATAGAACGGCGGCCATTTTATTTCTCCTAATGATTGCTCCCTAGACAAAATAAGCCATTATAACTAATAAATGGTATTTGAGAATATATTTACCATAAAGTAATATTTAAGCATTTTCATTTTCTTAATTCCCGGAGAAACCCTTTAAGCACAAAATGTCTTAAGAGGGCATACAGCAAAGTATTATTTGAAGCAGATAACCCTTCTTATGTATAATGTAGAGGGGGTCTCCCCAGTGTGTATAGGTGCTAACGGAAAAAATAATTTAAAATTAATCCAACCAATATATGCTATACATGTGGTCAAACAAGTCATTTTAGATGTCCTCCAAATCCAGCATTTTCCCCGAATATAAAAAATTTACATTTTTGACATCTCATTCATGGTAAAGATCAAGTGGTGATGGTCATTAAATATTCAGTTTGCACTTCTCAGGGCAGCACTGATCCCCCACTGGCATTTCTTTTGTTTCATTTCTACTTTTTTTTTATTTTAGATGTATTTAAGCTGCCAACTTTTAATTTAATTATTATTACCAGCCTGGAGACTACGTTATAGTGCTTCTCATTTGGGAACATTCACTTTATTATCATTCTGCCTAGTCAGACTCAATAGAATTTCCAAACTGAACCCCTATGGATCTAATTATTCAGATGGTAATAGTTTGCTAAAAATATTCATCAGAGACACTGGGATTGCTATCTGAATAAGAATCAGTCATCATACACTGTACTACAAGTGAAGCAAATGGTCTATAGTCTTGAGAATGATGAGAAAGGTCTTGATATTGATTAGTTTTCTAAGCCCTTTTACTTATAATTTCCATGCTTTGAACAAGCACAAAACCTTTTTTTAATGTTATATTTTAAATGTCATGTTCGAAAATGCATGTGTTGTACTATGATCACTGAGAGCCTGCAGTCACTTGCAACAGGATTCAACCCTCTAAAAAGTCAACATTTTTGCCTAAATTACAAACAACATTTAAACTGATCATACACAATGTTGGCTGAACCTGCTGATCTCAAAAATCATCTGTCATTCTCATGGGTATGGAGGCCTAGTACTGACCCTACCTCAAGAGCAAATGCTGGAGAAGGAGGAATCAAGCATGTTGGATTCTAACATGCCCAATTTTTGGTTCTGCAGTATATATACCTGTACCCGTCTCCCCATTGGAATAAACATGCATGACCTAGCCAACCATGTATGTATGGTGAAGTCACTGTGACAAAAGACACTAAGCAGTTAGAAAATGGGTCTTAGGGGAATGGACCTAGTCTTTTCACAATACCTCTCACAACTAGTATGGAGACACTACTTCTGCCTGATCATCATTTAGTAATGAGTTGATTGGAAACTACCAAATATACACTCACCTAAAGAATTATTAGGAACACCATACTAATACGGTGTTGGACCCCCTTTTGCCTTCAGAACTGCCTTAATTCTACGTGGCATTGATTCAACAAGGTGCTGATAGCATTCTTTAGAAATGTTGGCCCATATTGATAGGATAGCATCTTGCAGTTGATGGAGATTTGAGGGATGCACATCCAGGGCACAAAGCTCCCGTTCCACCACATCCCAAAGATGCTCTATTGGGTTGAGATCTGGTGACTGTGAGGGCCATTTTAGTACAGTGAACTCATTGTCATGTTCAAGAAACCAATTTGAAATGATTCGAGCTTTGTGACATGGTGCATTATCCTGCTGGAAGTAGCCATCAGAGGATGGGTACATGGTGGTCATGAAGGGATGGACATGGTCAGAAACAATGCTCAGGTAGCCCATAGCATTTAAACGATGGCCAATTGGCACTAAGGGGCCTAAAGTGTGCCCAGAAAACATCCCCCACACCATTACACCACCGCCACCAGCCTGCACAGTGGTAACAAGGCATGATGGATACATGTTCTCATTCTGTTTACGCCAAATTCAGACTCTACCATTTGAATGTCTCAACAGAAATCGAGACTCATCAGACCAGGCAACATTTTTCCAGTCTTCAACAGTCCAATTTTGGTGAGCTCGTGCAAATTGTAGCCTCTTTTTCCTATTTATAGTGGAGATGAGTGGTACCCTGTGGGGTCTTCTGCTGTTGTAGCCCACCTTTCTTTCCCATTCTGACATTCAGTTTGGAGTTCAGGAGATTGTCTTGACCAGGACCACAACCCTACATGCATTGAAGCAACTGCCATGTGATTGGTTGACTAGATAATCGCATTGATGAGAAATAGAACAGGTGTTCCTAATAATTCTTTAGGTGAGTGTACTAAGTACAGTATTTGGCCATTTTACCTATATCCATTGCTAGCCAGGGCATACAATCAAGAATATGCAGTCTCTATAGACAAATATTAGCAGTGAATGGGGTAAACCAACCAACTAATGACTTTATGATGTTTACGACTCTATTATAAATTTTTTGTTTTCATTTCTCACCTGCTAGAAGTACGTTGGTCACATGTAAGTGCTGTGAAGTATTGATGATGAAGTAATGTATGATACTTTGAAGAACATAGAATTACATCATTTCTGCTGGAGGACAAGGTACACTCAAGTCTTATGTCTCATCACTTTTGATTACGTTTTTAGGCAGTAGACTAGTCAAGACAAGTTAGAATTATATTCCTCATGCTTTTATTATACCTCACATTATCTATACAATGCAGTAGATGTGATATAAATCTCAACGTGCAGGTTAGATAGCAAAAAAAAAAAGATTGCACACCCTTAAGCAAAAAGGTTCCTCGGCAGTACATGTAACAGCAGCCAGGTAGCACATACTGGAAGAAGAAGCAGACATTTCAGCACTCTACACCAAAATAAAGATTAAAAGAGCAACATAACTGGTATGTTTCAGGAATCCTATCCTTACTCATAGGCGCAATGTCCTAAGGCAGAGAAAACTTCATGTCTGAAACGCATTGGTTATGTTCTTTAAGGCTACTTTCACACTTGCGTTCAGTACGGATCCGTCTGCATTATATTGTTAAAATATTTCTAAGTGTGAAAATAGCCTCAGACGGATCCGTCCAGACATTCAATGTAAAGTCAATGGGGGACGGATCCGTTTGAAGATTGAGCCATATTGTGTCATCTTCAAACGGATCTGTCCCCATTGACTTACATTGTAAGTCTGGACGGATCCGCACGCCTCCGCACGGCCAGGCGGACACCCGAACGCTGCAAGCAGCGTTCAGGTGTCCGCCTGCTGAGCGGAGCGGAGGCTGAACGCCGCCAGACTGATGCATTCTGAGCGGATCCGCATCCACTCAGAATGCATTAGTGCTGGACGGAAGCGTTCGGGGCCGCTTGTGAGAGCCTTCAAACGGAACTCACAAGCGGACAGCCAAACGCTAGTGTGAAAGTAGCCTTAATCTTCCTTTTGGTTTTAGCATGTGTTTCACTAAAGAAAGAGTGTTGAGTGAAAGAATTCCTGCTTCTTTTCTTCAGTTTACAGGAACGGTCATGACAAAGTATAGTATAATATTGAATATAGTAAAAGTAAAATATACCTAAAGCATAGGCAAAACTTTGTAATGATCCTGTCTTCTTTGAGAAACCTTACCATTTTGGAAGAATACCAGTAAAAAAGCTCTCTTTTTAACTACTGTATTTGACCACATTTTTCTTCTGTCATGTCCAAAGAGGGATTTTGATTTGGCTGGATACTACCATTTACTATAGAACAGAAAAAAGTAGAAAGTAAAAAAAATGAACTTAAAAACACTGAAACCTACTGAAACAATTATACAGTCATCTTCTCCATATGACACAAAATTAGTATAATAATGCACAAGTGGATTAATGTTACCCTGGGTGAAATCAATGGTATATTTGGAAGAGGTTGTATAATTTGTAAGGTGTGCTGATGGAACACAAGTACTGTAATCTGTCCAGCAAACTGCTCACACACTACCAGACGTGGCCTGGGGAATCACTATTAGGGCTCATGCACACGACAGTATTTTGCGTTCAGTATACTGGACGTTTTTGTAGTTCAGTATGCGGAACATATACGGAACCATTCATTTCAATGGTTCAGCAAAAAATACCGAAGTGTCTCAGTGTGCATTCCGTTTCAGTATTTCAGTATTTCCGTGCCGTGAAAAGATAGAACATGTCCTATTCTTGTCCGCAAATCACGGTGCTTGGCTCCATTCAAGTCAATGGGTCCGCAAAAAAAAATGAAACATACGGAAATGCATCCGTATGTCTTCCGTATCCGTTCCGTTTTTGCTGAACCATCTATTGAAAATGTTATGCCCAGCCCAATTTTTACTATGTAATTACTGTATACTGTATATGGCATACGGAAAAACGGAACGGAAAAACGGAAAGGAAACACAACGGAAACAAAAAACGGAACAACGGATCCGTAAAAAACGGACCGCAAAACACTGAAAAAGCCATACGGTCGTGTGCATGAGCCCTTAAAAGTGTTACTATTGTGATTTATTGACAAAGTACTTAAAAGGTTAAAATATTCTATTTCTTGTGCACTGTGTATCCCAGGTGGTTGTGTATAGGCAGCTCTTTAATGCAGTTGCCAGAGTAATGGTCTGGCTCCACCAGGGCTGGGACAGGGTCCACCACCAACAGAGGCTGAGCTGCCCAAGTGCGCCCCCCCCACCCCCCCCCCCCCCATCTACCGCACCAGACATTTAGATGTTATTTATTCCTGCAGCTCTAATGCTCTGATGATCACTGATCAGTAGATGACTCAAGTCAAGCCCCCCCCCCCGCCATTTAGATATGTATGTTTGTTATTAATTATCATCCACCCTATGCAGAGATCAGAGCAGCGGAGCGGCCGAGCCAGGAGGTGGAGCGAGCACGTAAGTCAGTGCCAAGTGCTCACTACTCCCTCCGTCCTCCAGCGGGGCCGGCAGCCCAGCAGGCGCGGCAGCAGCAGCAGCGACGTGGTCAGTGGCCTGCCTGCCGCCCAGAGTTCTCCAGTCTTCTTGGGTATGATGTCACAAGGTTTGCACATCTAAATTTGGGATTTTTTCTGCCATTCCTGCAGATCCTCTTAAGCTCTGACAGGTTGGATGGAGACCGTCAGTGAACAGGCATTTTCAGGTTTCTTTAGAGATGTTTGATTGGGTTCAATTCAAAGCTCTAACTGAGCCACTCAAGAACCTTCACAAGTTGTTCCTAAGCCAATCTTGTGTTGTCTTAGGCTGCTTTCACACTAGCGTTCGCTGGTCCGTTCGTGAGCTCCGTTTGAAGGAGCTCACGAGTGGACCCGAACGCAGCCGTCCAGCCCTGATGCAGTCTGAATGGAGCGGATCCGCTCAGACTGCATCAGTCTGGCGGCGTTCAGCCTCCGCTCCGCTCGCCTCCGCACGGACAGGCGGACAGCTGAACGCTGCTTGCAGCGTTCGGGTGTCCGCCTGGCCGTGCGGAGGCGTGCGGATCCGTTCAGACTTACAATGTAAGTCAATGGGAACGGATCCGCTTGAAGATGTCACCCTGTGGCTCAATCTTCAAGCGGATCCGTCCCCCATTGACTTTACATTGAAAGTCTGAACGGATCCACTCAGGCTGCTTTCACACTTAGATTTTTTTCTAAGTTATTAATGCAGACGGATCCGTACTGAACGGAGCCTCCGTCTGCATTAATATGAGCGGATCCGTTCAGAACGGATCTGCCCGAACGCTAGTGTGAAAGTAGCCTAAGCTGTGCACTTAGGGTCAGGTTGTCATTAAGAATAGGCCTGTACTTTGCTCCATTGAGCTTTCTTTCAACCCTGACCAGTTTTGCTGTCCCAGCCACTGAAAAACAACTCCACAGCATGATACTACCACCACCCTGCTTGACTGTAGGAACGGCAAAATGTTGAATATCTTTCGTGGAAGAACCCCTTTAAACCATTCGCGACCACCCAATGTAAATTTACATAGCTGGCCGGGCATTTCAAAATGACGCCTGTTTACGGTAATGCCAGTCGTGGACATTTAACCCTTCAGATGCTGTGGTCAAACATGACCACCACATCTTGATGCGCTAAAACCCAGATGCACGTGGTTCAGGGTGTGCTCTGGCTCCCCCGACAGAGATCAGGGGAGCCAGATGCATTGTGCAGCAGCTTCAGTCCTTCAGAATGAACAAAAGCTGCTGCACATTAGTTCCTATGGATTTGCCAATTTTTTTTTGTTGCTTCACCTCCCACAAAAATTACATAAAAAGTGATCAGAAAGTCGTACACACCCCAAAATAGTTTCACTGAAAAGTACATATCACCCAACAAAAAGTGAGCCCTCATACAGCTCACATAACCCTCATGAGCCCTCATACAGCTCGTACACATAACTACAAAAAGTTATAGGGGAGGAGTCAGAATATGGTGATGAAAAGCAAAAAAAAAAAAAAGTTTTTCAAATGTATTTATTTTCTCAGTATTAAAACGCAAGAAAAACTATACATATGTAGTATCGCCATCATCGTACTGATCTGGAGAATAAAAGTAACTGGTCAGTTTTACTGCACAGGAAGTAATATAAAAAACCAAAACATAAAACTGTGTTTTTGTCACGAGCCCCTTAGTGTGTGCCTTACACAACCACGTTGAGTCATGTCTTATGTTGCCAATATTATTTTATCATTGCAAACACAGTACAAACATTTCTGGTATGCATAAAGACCGTGTAAGGGCTCAGGCACACATTCTTTCCGTGTCCGTTCGTTTTTTTGGGTGGACCGTATGCGGAACCATTCATTTCAATGAATCCACAAGAAAAACGGAAACGACTCTGTATGCATTCCGTTTCCGTATTTCCGTTCCGCAAAAAAATAGAACATGTCCTATTATTGTCAACATTATAGAGAAGGATAGTACTGTTCTATTAGGGGCCTGCTAATGCACACGGACAGCAAAATACATACGGATGTGTGCATGAGCCCTAACTGTGACTTTATTTTCAAAATTGTACTTTACATCTCTGAAAGATTCCAATTATTTGACTTGTGTGAAGAACTTTTGCAAGCGAAATGAATTGTGAATGTAACTCAGTTTGATTTTAAACATTTGTTCCGACAAGGACCTCTAATCCTAAAGAACATAAGGTAAACTGACCTCATGATACTGACAAATACACTTATCAGTTCTTCTACCTGAAATTGTGGCTTGATAAAGACTAACTAAGGTCGAAACGTGTATTCTAGCTGCTTGAGTGAATAAATCACCACTTTTTTCACCATCTACCGGCGAGTGCTGCTGATTATTGAATTTTCTGAATGAATTGGGACCCCCAGCCAGGATCCCTATCTGCGTGCACCATCTGGCTTGTAAGCCTTTCTTCTGGTCAGTACCCAAATGTGTGGGATGAGTAGTGCTGCCAACCTTAGATTTTTTCAGAATAATGAGACACTAAAAGGTGATTTTTTATTTTTTTGTTTCAAAAATGCTTTTATTGTGTAAAACTTAAATAAATAAAAGTATACATATTAGGTATCGCCACGTCCATAACGACATGCTGTATTATAATATCACATGATCTAACCCCTCAAGTGAACACCGTAAAAAAAATAATAATATTTAAGTGTCAAAAAAGCAATTTTTTTAATCACCTTACATCACAAAAAGTGTAATACCAAGCGATGAAAAAGTCATAGGCACTTCAAAATAGTACCAATCAAACCGTCATCTCATCCCGAAAAAAATGAGCCCCTAACGAAGACAATCGCCCCAAAAAATAAATAAAAATATGGCTCTCAGACTATGGAGACACTAAAAAAATAATTTTTTTTCAAAAATGCTTTATTATGTAAAACTGAAACAAACAACCAAAAACATGTTTAAAAAACAAAAAAATTTAAACAGTGCTAAAACAGCAATTTTTTGTTACCTTGCCTCACAAAAAGTGTAATATAGAGCAACCAAAAATCATATGTACCCTAAAATAGTACCAACAAAACTGCCACCTTATCCCGTAGTTTCCAAACTGGGGTCACTTTTTGGGAGCCTCTACTCTAGGGGTGCATCAGGGGTCTTCAAATGTGACATGGCAACTAGAGATGGCCTTGCGGTTCACCCAGCAGTCCTTTCGCGGCGAACTTTGCTAGTTCGCGATTCGCTGAACATGTGAATATATGGCGATATTCGCATGCGCCATATCTTTGTGCATAGCGCCGAACTTTGACCCATGACACATCCATCAGGTGGGACAGGACAGCCAATTGAGACGTTTCAGCACATGGACATACCCCCAACCCTATAACAGAACCCGATCTGGCAGCCATTTTACATTATGTGTTTTGCCAGTGTAGGGAGAGGTTGCATTTTGGAGAACGGACAGTTAGGGACAGCAAATGCTAGCTAATAGGGCCAAAAAAGTCCTTTTTTTTCTCATTTAGGTTTTATTAAGATTTTCCAACATAACACATTAGAACGATTTCAAAGTCATGTGACATGAACACTTCAGTTATAGTACTTATAAAGTTGTAAAAGGCATGCACAACCCGGTATTGAACAATATGAACCACGAAACAACATGGAGTTAAATGCCCTAAGTGGACATGATACTAACAAGAAGAGACATACAAATAAGATGATAGACAATGGGAGAGGGGAAAGGAATTTATCATGAGGAGTCTAGACCTGTGCATTCCGAAATGAGTTAGAGGAACGGAATGCTTCCCAGGGGCCACACGTTTTCACATATCGTGAGGTGTCTGAGGGCGTAATACTGATGAGATCTTCCAATCTCTGATATAGGGCGATTTCATCAAACTACTCCTCAGGTGAGGGAGGAGAGCTGAATTTCCAATGCCTAGGAATAACCGCTTTCGCCGCTTGCACCATATATTTTAAGAGAGATTTCTTATATGCTGGGACATCCAGGACACAGTCTAACAGTAACATACATAGTAACATAGTACATAACATAGTACATAAGGCAGAAAAAAGACATTTGTCCATTCAGTTCGACCTGTCATCCTGCAAGTTGATCCAGAGGAAGGCAAAAAAAAAATGTGAGGTAGAAGCCAATTTTCCTCACTTTAGGGGAATAAAAAATTCCTTCCCGACTCCAATCAGGCAATCAGAATAACTCCCTGGATCAACAACCCCTCTCTAGTAGCTATAGCCTGTAATATTATTACACTCCAGAAATACATCCAGGCCCCTCTTGAATTCCTTTATTGTACTCACCATCACCACCTCCTCAGGCAGAGAGTTCCATAGTCTCACTGCTCTTACCGTAAAGAATCCTCTTCTATGTTTGTGTACAAACCTTCTTTCCTCCAGACGCAGAGGATGTCCCCTCGTCACAGTCACAGTTCTGGGGATAAATAGATGGTGGGATAGATTTCTGTACTGACCCCTGATATATTTATACATAGTAATTAGATCTCCCCTCAGTCATCTTTTTTCTAAAGTGAATAACCCTAATTTTGATAATCTTTCAGGGTACTGTAGTTGCCCCATTCCAGTTATTACTTTAGTTGCCCTCCTCTGGACCTTCTCCAGCTCTGCTATGTCTGCCTTGTTCACTGGAGCCCAGAACTGTACACAGTACTCCATGTGTGGTCTGACTAATTATTTGTAAAGTGGTAGGACTATGTTCTCATCACGGGCATCTATGCCCCTTTTGATGCAACCCATTATCTTATTGGCCTTGGCAGCAGCTGCCTGACACTGTTTTTTGCAGCTTAGTTTGCTGTTTAAAATTCCTAGATCCTTTTCCATGTCAGTGTTACCGAGTGTTTTACCATCTAGTATGTACGGGTGACTTTGATTATTCCTTCCCATGTGCATAACTTTACATTTGTCAGTGTTAAACCTCATCTGCCACTTATCTGCCCAAGCCTCCAATCTATCCAGATCCCTCTGTAGCAGTATACTGTCCTCATCAGTGTTAATTACTTTACACAGTTTAGTGTCATCTGCAAAAATTGTATTTTACTATGCAAGCCTTCTACAAGATCATTAATAAATATATTGAAGAGAATAGGGCCCGATACTGACCCTTGAGGTACTCCACTAGTGACAGTGACCCAATCTGAATATGTACCATTAATAACCACCCTCTGTTTTCTATCACTGAGCCAGTTACTTACCCACATACAGATGTTTTCTCCCAGTCCGAGCATTCTCATTTTATATACTAACCTTTTATGTGGTACAGTGTCAAATGCTTTGGAGAAGTCCAGATACACGACATCCATTGATTCGCCACTGTCAAGTCTAGAACTTACCTCCTCATAGACACTGATTAAATTAGTTTGACATGACCGATCCCTCACGAAGCCATGCTGATATGGCATTATTTGCATCATTTCCGTTAAGATGCTCTAACATAGCATCCCTCAGAAAACCTTGAAACAGTTTACCCACAACAGATGTTAAACTTACCGGCCTATAGTTTCCAGGCTCTGTTTTTGGACCCTTTTTGAATATTGGCACCACATTTGCCATGCGCCAATCCTGTGGGACATTCCCTGTCAGTATAGAATCTGCAAATATCAGAAATAAGGGTCTGGCTATGACATTACTTAATTCCCTTAGGATACGGGGGTGTATGCCATCTGGTCCTGGCGATTTGTCTTTTTTAATCTTTTTAAGTCGCTGTTGTACTTCTTCCTGGGTCAGACAGGACACTTTTAATGGGGAATTTATTTCAACATTCAGCATTTCATCTGACAGTTTATTTTCCTCAGTGAATACATTGGAGAAAAAAATATTTAACAGCTTTGCTTTCTCCTCGTCGCTCTTTGCGACTCCCTCCTCATTACTCTTTAAAGGGCCGACACCTTCAGATTTATACTTTTTAACATTTATATAATTGAAGAACATTTTAGGGTTAGTTTTACTCTCTTTGGCAATAAATCTCTCGGTCTCTAGTTTGGCCGCTTTTATTTGTTTTTTTACATGTTCTATTTTTTTCCTTATAGTTTTTCAGTGCTTCCGTGCTACCCTCCTGTTTTAGTGTTTTATATGCTTTCTTTTTGTCATTTATTGCTTTCTTTACAGTTCTGTTTATCCACATTGGTTTATTTTTGTTCCTTAACCTTTTATTCCCATACAGTATGTACCTCTCACAATGAGATTTTTGGATGCTTTTAAAGATATCCCATTTTGTGGCTGTATTTTTATTTGTGAGGACTTTATCCCATTTAGTTAGGCCTATTGCCTCTCTTAGTTGGCTAAATTTAGCTTTTTGGAAGTTTGGTATTTTTGTTCCTCCCTGTAGAAACGCTCTTTTGAATGATAATTTAAAGGTCATTACCCTATGGTCACTATTTCTCAGGTGTCCCCCAACCTGCACGACTGTTGTTCTGTCAGGTCTATTGGTTAATACTAAGTCCAGTATGGCCGTCCCTCTAGTTGGTAGTAAGGCATCTGGGGAATTCTGAATGGGGATGCCCGTGATTTGCTTGATTGTTTTATGCACAAACATCCAGAAAGGGCGCAAGCCGCTACACACAAAAGTCCTTTTAAGGACTGGTATAGGTGTTCTATCGATAGGTGTGATATAGAGGAGTGTGATATACTTAGAATATACTTTCTAACATAGAAATTATATTATAGTGCATTTGAATTGTGCAGCAATTGTGTGCGGTTCTGCTGCGATACCGCAGCTAGATAGAGGGACAAACGCTATTGGAGTAACTAATCTCAACGGGTGTGATATACCTGTTGCCCCCCAAAAAACTGCTTGAGGGCTGCGATATACCTTCTTTAACAAAATCCTGATTGAGGGGTGCTATATACCTGTTTCTGCCAAATACTGATTGAGGGGTGCTATATACCTGTTTCCGCCAAATACTGATTGACGGAGGAGCAAGAAGAGCAGGCTTTAAACTTTTCTGGGATCCCTGGTGTTGTCCGAGGAGACAGAGGACGACATTCTCCTGGGTGATGAGCAGGAGCCAGGGCGCTCCACCGCTTCCAATTTAGTGCAAATGAGGGGCTTCATGCTCCAGTGTTTGAAGAGGGGCTGCTGTATAAAAAGCATAAAGGTCAAGGACCTGTACTGGGTGGCAACGTACTTAGACCCCCGGTACAAACACAAAATGGCAGACAGGTTACCAAAATCAAAAAGAGCTGTCAGAATGCAGCATTTCCAGGCCTTGCTGCGAGAGATACTACATTCTGCTGTTGTGGGCACTGGCAGAGGAATTTCCACCCACAGCGAAACATGTGCGAGTACCAATCTTACCGCGCCTGCAAAAAGAGGGCGGTTTAAAGATGTGTTGGTCACTTCGGATATGAGATCATTCTTGCAACCAACCCATCGACAGCCGCCATCCGGATCCAGCCTCAGGGAACGCCTAGACCAGTGATGGCGAACCATTTACAGACCGAGTGCCCAAACTGCAACATAAACCCACTTATTTATCGCAAAGTCCCAGCACAGCAATTTACCTTGAATACTACAGTCCAATATAGTATATCTTCCATGTACTTTATCATTTATCTATAATATCCTGCCTACATTCAGTGCGCTGCCTGTGCTGTTCATGGTGCGCCCTGCGCTAATGACTGACAGGAGAAGTCTAAGGCATATTGGTACAACATAGACATTTTCCAGGGTGTGGGTGCCCACAGAGAGGGCTCTGAGTGTTGAATTGAGCTTGGCTAGTGCGCTTATCGGTCACGATCCCCCCTGCTGCGCTGACCGTCCGAGTTCCATGGCAAATTGTGCCAGCTCTGGGCACAGTTCAAGCCTGTACACCCAGTAGTCAAGGGGTCCCTCGCTTCTCAGAGCGTCCACATCGGCCGTTAACCCGATGTAGTCGGACACCTGTTGGTCTGGGCCAGTGATGGCGAACCTATGCCCCTCACGGAATACCTTGGGGTGTCTTCTTTCCAAAATGGGGTCACATGTGGGGTATTTATACTGCCCTGGCATTTTAGGGGCCCTAAAGCGTGAGAAGAAGTCTGGAATCCAAATGTCTAAAAATGCCCTCCTAAAAGGTACTCATTGGAATTTGGGCCCCTTTGCGCACCTAGGCTGTAAAAAAGTGTCACACATGTGGTATCACCGTACTCAGAAGAAGTAGGGCAATGTGTTTTGGGGTGTATTTTTACATATACCCATACTGTGTGTGAGAAATATCTCTGTAAATGACAACTTTTTACATTTTTTTATACAAAGTTGTCAATTTACTGAGATATTTCTCTCACCCAGCATGGCTATATCTAAAAATACACCCTAAACCACATTGCCCTACTTCTCCTGAGTATGACGATACCACATGTGTGACACTTTTTTGCAGCCAAGATGCGTAAAGGGGCCCAAATTCCAATGAGTATCTTTAGGATTTCACAGGGCATTTTTATGCATTTGGATTCCGTGAGGGGTATGGTGAGTTCATGTAAGATTTTATTTTTTGTCACAAGTTAGTGGAATATGAGACTTTGTAAGGAAAAAAAAAAAATATTTAAAATTTTTTTCCGCTAACTTGTGCCAAAAAAAAAAAAAATTCTATGAACTCGCCATGCCCCTCAAAAGTGATCTTTATAGCGCCGCAGCGATTTTACGCTGTTTTTGCAGTGATCAGAAATAAAACTTCTGTCACTGCGGTGGGGCGTACTGAACGCAAGTGTGCGCACAAGATCAGGCCTGATCGGGCGAACACTGCGTTTTTTTGTAGAGCCTATAGAACATGTCCTATTCTTGTCCGCAATTGCGGACAAGAAAAGGCATTTTCTATATAGTTCTGGCAATGTGCGGATCCGCAAAATGCGGAAAGCACATTGCCGGTGTCCTAGGTTTCGCGGATCCGCAAAACACATACGGACGTCTGAATGGAACCTTACAGGGGGGTGATCAATGACAGGGGGGTGATCAGGGAGTCTATATGGGGTGATCAGGGGTTAATAAGTGACAGGGGGGGTGTAGTGTAGTGTGGCGATTGGTGCTACTTACAGAGCTGCCTGTGTCCTCTGGTGGTCTATCCAAGCAAAAGGGACCACCAGAGGACCAGGTAGCAGGTATATTAGACGCCGTTAACAAAACAGAGTCTAATATACCTTTTTGAGGTTAAAAAAAAATAAAAAATAAAATAAAATCGCATCTACAGCCTGCCAGCGAATGATCGCTGCTGGCAGGCTGTAGATCAACTTCTCAGGTTAGTGTCGCGAAATCTCGACTCTCGCTAGATGACGCGCCGATGATTCTACGAGGAATAACCCAGCCGCATTTAGGCGGTCGGGAGATGGTTAAGGTGAAAAATGGCAGGGTCCTGAAGGGGTTAAAGGGGCTTTCCAATATATTTTTATTGATGACTTATCCTCCGGATTGGTCATTAATATCAGATTGGTGGGGGGTTCTGATTCCAGTCGGCCCCACCGATCAGCTGAATGAAGAGCGTGCCATCGTTGCCTCCTTTTCATTGTTTACCTGCTTGCTGTTGACATCACAGTGCTGAGCAGCTGTAATTACAAGAAGCCGTGCCAGTCACTCCTATACAAGTGGAGGTGCAGGCTCCTGATGATCTGATATTGATAACCTATCTTGAGAATAGGCCATCTGTAGAGATGAGCGAAAAATTTGTTTCGGCAACTTGCCAAAGTTAGCCAAGAAATTCGATTTGTCACGAAATCGCTATAAATCAGATATACCCAGGCCACTCTGCCTTAGGGTATGGTCACACGGAACAGCCGTGCTGCGGTGAATTAGCCCGCAGTTGCCTTTCCTTCAATAATGAAGACTGTACTATATAGCCAGTCTTCCTTGTTAATGGCTGCGCTGAACTTTTAAATAGGGGCTGTTGCTGGTATGGGGTTTGGCTGGTTAGGTGGGAGGACAATACGCATATTACTGCTGTTCTTGCCTGCCATCTCCTGCAGGTTATTTGACAGTAAACACATAATATTAATCAGCTCTGGCATATCCACTTCTCCAACCCCAGCGCTTTCCTGCCCTACAGGTTGAAACCCTTCTTCTGCCATCTGCTTTTCCTCCTTTTCCACATCATCTAATATCGATGAGAATATGTCATTAGGAACATCCAGCTCCTCCTCTCTGCATCTTGTTGACCAGTTTTTATAGGGCTGTGACATCCCAGAGGAAGGCTGTATGGCATTATGGGTTATCTTGCGTTCTCGCGCTTGTCTCCTCTACACTTAGTTTCACTTTGTAACAGGTGCAGCCACCATTGGAAGAAAAACTGATTTGTTACCATGAAGCGTGTGGAAATTTGGATACATTGCGAATCCTAAACTTCAGACCAAATACAGCTTCAAATACTATGCATCACTCATCACTAGCCATCAGTATCTAAATCCTGGACAACCCCTTTACAGGTAAGAATGCATGGTTCAGGCTGCATAATTACAATACAAATGGGATCCACATCCTTAAATATGATAAAAATAGTCCAAGTTATGTTGTAACATGATTTCTCTTAAAGTATAATCCCAACCTGTTTTTAATATAACACTTATCCCTTTCATCTTATTTGTTCTGTTTCTTCTTTCATGTTTGTACCTGCTTCTTCTTGTCTACTTTTTATTATGAGCCAAAATGCCAACTGTGATATTCCATATCTAAATAAAATCATAGTCTGCAGGAAATTATTTATCAGTCTGTCTTGGGATGTTTAAGGTCATAGCTAAATATTCCTCATTTTCTCTTATTCTGGGTGAGATCCAGTAAGGTATCTCTCCTCATTTTAGAGATATATTTGATATGAGATATATATTGCACGCTCTTCAATTTCATCAATTAAAGGAAAGTATAGCGTATACTTTTTTTTACTAATTGAAATTAGGTAGTGAAACATTCTTCTTTGTAATCTGATTTTATTTTCCGATTGTAGAGTTTATTACATTTTTTTATGTAAATTAAAACAGGGTGGCCATCTTGCCTGACCGTTTAGAGATATGCTATATAGCAGCCACAAGGACCGTAGGCACAATAGTCAGGAGGGGACCGTATTGACTTCTATGGGAGGGTTTTCTAGACATGCTCTGTGACCAGAGAAAATGGCAACAAGTGCTCTGGACCGATGAGTCAAAATATGAAATATTTGGCTGTAACAGAGGGAAGTTTGTTCACTAAAGGGTTGGAGAACATACAACCAATTAAACCAACTAAAGAACAACAAGGAGCCCTGGAAGTGATGATATGGCCCCCACAGAGCTCAGATCTTAAAGAGGACCTTTCACCAGGATACATGTATTGAAATAGTTATATTACCTTACAGTGCAGCCCCCAGTGAGGTCTTTCCATTTTTTTTTTTTTCAAAGGACCTCCCCCTTTCGTCCGCTGTGGTCTCCATTTGTTTTGGCGTCTCATATGCTAATAAGGCGATTCGGTTCAACTAGGAGGGGACTTGAATTTGTCCTGGGCGCGGTTATCTTCTCCCTGGCTGCGAGCGCATCCAATCAGAGCGCCCCGCTCTTAGCCAGGGAGAAGGAGCTCAACGTTCCCGCGAGATTCGCAAGAACTTGAGCTTTTACACATCCCGAGCCGTGCACCATTTGTGATAGTAGAGAAGAAATGTTTTCTCAGGGTCAGGTTTCTTGCCAAACAGTTGATCATCTATAATAGTACGATAAAGGTCAAAATGGCAGGACGGGGAAAAAGAAAGACCCTTTGCGTAACACTTTTTCCTGTAATGCCGAAATAATTTTAGATGAAAGGTTAATTAATTACCTGAATATCTTCAGTCGCTATTTGCGGCAAGCAGGATACCGTTGGTCTTTTGTGGTGCTTTCTCCCTGCCCTGCGTTTTTTGCCAATATCTTATGACTTGTATTATGCTTTACTGTTGGGCCATGACCCGCTGAACCTTCTCCCATAGAAAAATTGGAGACTCCCGGATCTCCCACCAAATCAGGGACCGAGTCATGTGAGTCGGCCTCCATTAAGCTGAAAGATACCCTAGAGTCCCGCTTGCCTCTTGATCGATTTAACCTCTTCAGAATAGAACGAGGAGTACCCGATCTAATGTTGGACCACGTGTATTATGTATTGGTGCTATAGTCCAAAAAGTCTTGATTGAATTTTCCTTGTTTAAAGTCCATAAGGCTCTTCTCCAATTCATTGAGACTCTCCTTCAATTTCAAATCCATACTGATGAAATTGGGTTCAAATTCATAACACACAATTCCTTCTAGTAGTGTTTTAATTTCATCATGGATTTCCTTTAATGCGGCCTCCTCACTAGTGACAATTAACGGCATCAGTTTCAAGGAACACTCCGTTAGTATATCATGCCACTGTGTAGTAAAAACATCGGGATACGTAGTGGTGGGCTTCAGTTGAGTGACATCCCGCATTTTTCAAATGCGCAATGTATCAGCGGCCACATTACATTTTGCGTCTGTTCACAAAGGTGATACCTCTGTGTTTTTTGTGCAGGGCATTGAAAGAGTAACTATACCGGTTGGGGGGGGAGGGGGGGGGGAGATCGTAGACAAACTTTTTAGCAGGGAAACTTATTGGATGTTCAATCTTGGAACGTGTATACCGAAGGGATTGAATAGGAAACATGATTTAACCTTACAGTATAAATAATATCCCTCATTTGTATTGGGCCTCTGTTTCACTTGGCTAGATTCTCCTCCCTCCTGTTGAACCCTATTCACCGTCTGGTGTGGATCTCCGGTGGTAGGGTGTGCCATGTCAGTGTATAAAACTTAGGTTTTAAAGTCTATTTGTCTTGATGAAGGGCTAAAGATGTAATAGCCCGAAACTCGTCACAGCAACCTGTCCTGTTTGATGTCTGGATTTTATGGAGGTCGATTAAAACCATTTTCTTTGTTTTATTGTCCAGGTGTGAATTTCTGTGCTCCATTGGGAGGTGCAGATGAGAACTGCAGTGATTTTCCTTCACTTCATACTGTACTATTAGGTTTAGACGTCAGTGTGAAAATTGCAGGTATGTTTAAAGATACAGTAGATAAATGCATGGAAAATTAAAAATAACCACCAAAAATACTTAAAAATAAGTTTAACGTGAGAACCACATTTAAATAGAGACTATAAGAATATAGGAATATAAAAGGTCAAAGAAACATACAGTATGTGTCGTCTTCATGCTGGAGAGAATCAAATAACTGAGTTTAGGGAGTTATTAATGCAAAATAACATCCTAAAATAAGACTAGAACAATACCAGATGGCTCATTGTGCTGAAAAACCCACAGTCCTGGAATATAAAGCAGTGTATTCTCTGATGATCATCACTATGTACTGTAGGATTAGACACGCATTGTTCAGTCTCTCCTAATTTTATTTTAATGGTGATAAATCTATTACCTTTACATAAGTATAGCATTCACCATGGTAACAACATTGCTCTGTGCTTCAGGTAGAAATAAAAGATGAAAAACACATATTGCAGCTGTGGTTGCAGAGGATGCTGGATAAAACCCTTTCATTTCAAGAAACACAATAGCTCCCTGAGGTTCCATTTTTATTTGGTTTTCTTATTGTTGTACCTTTTTCTTCTTATATGTCTGTAGCATAATTATTAGCTGTTAAAATGGTCCATTTATAGGAAAATGTGTACAACTTTCTTGATAGTATGTATTTACACAGTATTTTCTGAAGATAAAATTATACAATGAAGCAAAATGTAGTCTAAACCATACATACAGTATGTACGTTATATGTTACATTAAGGGTACTTTCACACTTGCGTTTTTCTTTTCCGGCATAGAGTTCCGTCACAGGGGCTCTATACCGGAAAAGAACTGATCCGTCATATCCCCATGCATTCTGAATGGAGAGTAAGGCTACTTTCACACTTGCGTTTTTCTTTTCCGGCATAGAGTTCCGTCACAGGGGCTCTATACCGGAAAAGAACTGATCAGGCATATCCCCATGCATTCTGAATGGAGAGTAATCCGTTCAGTTTGCATCAGGATGTCTTCAGTTCAGTCGTTTTGACTGATCAGGCAAAAGAGAAAACCGCAGCATGCTATGGTTTTATCTCCGGCAAAAAATACTGAAGACTTGCCTGATTGCCGTATCCGGCATTTTTTCCCATAGGAATGTATTAGTGCCAGATCCGGCATTCAAAATACCGGAATGCCGGATCCGTCCTTCTGGCCTGCGCAGACCGGTAAAAATGTGAAAAAATATACAAGACGGAGCCGTCTGTCCGCATGACAAGCGGAGAGACGGATCCGTCCTTGCAATGCATTTGTGAGATGGATCCGGATCCGTCTCACAAATGCTTTCAGTCAGTGGCAGATCGTCGGATCACACTGCCGCAAGTGTGAAAGTAGCCTTAGCAAGTCATTTTCCATGTCGGTCTTATGTCCTGCTATCTGCGCTGCTAGAGGAGTAGGTCTCTCCATATATGTTAGGTTTTTGTGTTCAACAGTCAGCTGGAAAGATCATGACAACAGTTTTTTGGGATACAGAAGGTGTTTTATAACTAGAATGTATCCCACACAAGACACAAATTACTGGAGACAACTATGCTTCAACAATAAAGACATTACGTGAGGCAATCAAAGAGAAATGCTGTGGGAAGATGTCAGCAGGTGTGTTGATGCTTTACGACAATGCGCCAGCTCACAAGTCTCGCAGATCACAAGCTGCTATCGGGAAATCCAGCTTCATGTTACTTAACCATCCACCCTACAGTCCAGACCTGGCTTCCAGTAATTACTTTCTCTTTCAGAACCTGAATTTTTTTGGGAGTGGGCAACAATTTCCTGATGATAATGCAGTCAATGAGGTGACAACAGGGTTCCTGCAGCAGTAAGAAGTCTCCTATTCTGAGGGCAGGTGATCACTGAAGGTTAAAGTGGGGATACGTGTGTTGAAGATAAGAGGGATTGCACTGAAAAGTAATAGGTTCATCCCTCATATCTGCATCACAACTCATAATAGGTCTTGAAGATATTTTTGTGGGAAGCACTCCTGACCCCTATACAGGAAAGTTCTAATGAGGTAGAACAATAGTTTGAAGGATACATCCACCTCAAACAATTAATTTTTATTGCTGCAGTGCAATGAAAATTAATCAGCCATGCAAATTTTCAATTTGCGTCTCCAGCTCCTACGTAGACCAATGTGTCTCAAAGTCAATCTAGTCTCATATGACACACTCCCTTCCGTTTGTTCCCTACTCATAGGGGTGGAATGGTCATAGACCCTACAGGAAAATTTCTTGGCGGGCCGACGCCCAGGGGGCCACCTGAGGCCTCCTCACAGCCTCCGGCCAGGTAGATAATGGTCTGTTGCTGTCTGCATTAATTATTGTTAGGAGAATCCTAACTAACAGGGTTTTTTTTTTAGTACTTCTGGTGTTTAGTTGATGAAGGGGTTTTAAAAAAATTTTCTTTGCATTAACCATGGTGGTCAAGGTTGGCTATATATTAATATCTAACTTCTAGCATGAAATAGTGCTTAACACTTAGTATAATTTTTCTGGTGGTTTAAGAATCGACATCTGGCTTTGGCTGAAAAACCTGCAGGAAAATCTTCCTCAAAATGTCCTCCAAAAACTTTGTGTGAAGCTACCCTTGAAATTGGGGTTTAATAATATATTAAATGTGCTGAAGACAAAGTAATATTTAAAGGGTATCTGTCTGCAGATTTGTACCTGTGAAACTGGCTGACCTGTTGCATGTGCACTTGGCAGCTGAAGCCACCTGTCTTGGTCCCATGTTCATATGTGCCCGCATTGCTGAGAAAAATAAAGTTTTAATATATGCAAATGAAACTCTAAGAGCAACAGGGGCATTGCAATTACTCCTAGACACTCTGATCTCTCTGCAACTGCCGCTCCCTCTGCACTTTGATTGACAGGCAGTGTTAACGTGATCACGCCTGACCCTGTCAATCAAAGTGAAGAGGGCAGGGCAGTTGCAGACAGAGCAGAGCCTCTAGGAGTAATGACAACACCCCCATTGCTTCTAGAGGCTCATTTGCATGTATTAAAACATAATTTTTCTCAGTAATGAGGGCACATATGAACATTAGCGTTGGGCACGAATATTCGAATCGCAAATTTTAATCGTGAATATCGCCACTTTGAGAATTTGCGAAGATTTAGAATATAGTGCTACATATTTGTATTCTAGAATATTCAAGATTTTTTTTTCATCTGAACCCATGATCCCTCCCTGCTTCTGGGCCAATGAGAAGGCTGCAATGTCTTTGTCTGAGCTTAGAAACATCCCTAGCAACCAATAGGAAAGTTGCCTACCCCTTACTATATAGCCACTTTCTGCAGTTTTTTGCAGTTGTTAGAGAGACAGCAGTGTTATTGCTGTGCGCTCTGCTTTGCTGTGTCATTACATTAGTTAGTTAGCTTATATATAATCCAGATAGTTAGTGGGAGATAGTCAGTGTAGGCTACTTACCCCCTTCCTGACAGAGCCTAATTTTGCTAATTTGACATGTGTCACTTTATGTGGTAATAACTTTGGAACACTTTTACTTATCCAAGCCATTCTGAGATTATTTACTCGTGACACATTCTACTTCATGACAGTGGTAAATTTGATTCGATATATTTCACCTTTATTTATAATCCAACGTTTACCAAACATTTTGAAAAATTAGAAATGTTCTAAATTTCTATTTCTCCATTTTTAAAAACAGAAAGTGATACCTCATAAACCTCATAAAATATTTATTACTTAACATTCCCCACATGTCTATTTTATGTTGGCATCATTTCGTAAATGTCATTTAATTTTTTTAGGACATTAGAAGGCTTAGAATTTTAGAAGCAATTCTTAAACTTTTTATGAAAATTTCCAAAACCCACTTTTTAAAGGACCAGTTCAGGTCTGAAGTCACTTTGTGGGGCTTACATAGTGGAAACCCTCCATAAATGACCTCATTGTAGAAACTAAACCTCTCAAGTTACTCAAAACTGATTTTACAAACTTTGTTGACCCTTTAGATGTGCCACAAGAATTAAAGGAAAATGGAGATTACATTTTTAAATTTCACTTTTTTGGCAGATTTTCCATTTTAATCCATTTTTTTCTTTAACACATCGAAGGGTTAACAGACAAACAAAACAATATTTATTACCCTGATTCTGCAATGTACAGAAACACCCCACACTGATGTAAGGGAACACGGCAGGGCGCAGAAGAATAGGAAAGCTGTATGGTTTTTGGAAAGCAGATTTTGCTGAACTGGTTTTTAGATGCCATGTCCCATTTGAAGCCTACCTGATGCATCCTTACAGTAGAAACTTTAAAAAATTTACCCCATTTAGGAAACTAGGGGATAAGGAGCCAGTTACATTGGTACTATTTTGTGATTCATATGATTTTTAATTGCTCTATATTAAATTTTTTGTGAGGCAAGGTAACAAAAAAAATGGCTGTTTTGGCACGGTTTTAATTTTTAGTTTTTTACAACATCCATCTGACTGGGTAGATCATGTGCTATTTTTATAGAGAAGGTTGTTACGGAGACAATTATATCAAATATGTCTACTTTCTTTGTTTGCTTCAATTTTACATAATAAACATTGTTTTATGTTTTTGTGTCTCCATTTTCAGAACGCCATTTATTTTTTATTTTTCTGCAGATAGTCTTGTGTAGGAGCTTGTTTTTTTGCAGGAAGAGTTGACGTTTTATTGATACAATTTTTGGGCACATATGATTTTTTTGGTCATTCATTATTACACTTTATGGGGCAAGGGGACCAAAAATTGTTTTAGCACAGTTTTTATTTATTTATTTTTACAGCGTTCACCTGAGGAGTTAGGTCATGCGACATTTTTATAGAGCAGATCGTAACGGACGTGGAAATACCCAATATGTATACTTTTTCTCATTTACATTTTACACAATAATAGCATTTTTGAAACAAAAAAAATGATGTTTTAGTGTCTCCATAGTCTGAGAGCTATAGCTTTTAAATTTTTTGACTAATTGTCTTATTTATGATTTTTTGCAGAATAAGGTGACGGTTTGATTGGTACTATTTTGGGGGGCATACGCATTTTTTATCTCTTGGTGTTGCACTTTATGTGATGTTAGCTGACCAAAAATTGCTTTTTTTGGCACTGTTTAAATTTTTTTTTTTTTTTTTTTTTTACACTTGCGAGTCCCCCATAAGGTCATACAAGACCTCTGGGGTACATTTAACTTCACATTATTTTTTTTTTTTCACTATTGATTTCTCCTGTAACTGGGGCTGACATAGTAGCCTCAGTTACAGGGGAAATACACCCCCAGAGATGCTGTACAGCAGAATACAGTCCTGTACAGCCTTAGTGCAGGGCTGATTGAGGTCCATGAAAGACCCGACAGCGCCTGCACTCTCCCCGCCCCAGCGGTCACATGACCACCGGCCCGGCGCTTCTTGATCTGTATACACAGCGCTCAAGAAAATAATGTTGAATTCTCAAATTTATGATGAATATTCGCCCAAAATATCGCAAATTCCAATATTGCCCCTGCGGCTCATCACTAATGAACATGAGACAAACACAGATGCCTTCAGTTGCCAAGTACACATGCAACAGGTCATCCAGGTTCATAGGTACAAAGCTGTACACACAACCTTACAGATTCGGGGCCCAGTTATACATGCTCTGTTGAACACAATGCAATGCTTCTAGAACAGAATACCCCAATAAATATGGAGTCATATGGAACATACCACCCTTTTATTGCTCCAGATTTATACAGAATCCAACAGTAAGAAGTCTGTTTTTTCCTCATAAAACCAGTTCCATACGGAGTGCAATTCATTTCTATGACAACCCTATTATATATGTGAACAAAACAGGCTGTGTAATTGAACCCTAAATGGGTGCCAAATGTGAGTTTTAAAAAAATGTATTTATGGGAGGGAGTCCTTTACTAGCAGACTGTCATTATTTTGTTCCATCTGTGAACTTTTCTGAGAATATTACAAACCAGGTCTTCATTGTTCTGCATAGTGAGGGATCTCAGTCCTGGTTGCATTGTAGCTGCCTTCCCAATGAACGTTGCTACCTCTCCTGGTCTCAAACTCCCTGATACCAGAAATATGTCACATGGTTACTACACATAAGAATTCTGGAGTAATAAGAAATTATCCAAGTTTTAACCAGCTAAGGATGCAGTTTACATGCATTTTCAATTTTTATTTTTGATCCGAAATAACCATATGACAGCTTGTTATTCTGTGGGAGGAGTTGTATTATATTTATTAGTGCCATATTGGGCCTAATAGGCATCCATACATGGCAGGCCTGGAGGCCATTATTAGGCCCCAGGCTGACATGGTAACCCCTCAAAACCTGACTGAGACCGAGTCATGGTTGGGTGAGTGATGGAGCCCCATCTCTCTCTAACCACTTAGATGCTGTGGTCAGCAATGACCATGACATCTAAGCTGTTAAACTGTTTGGATTGGTTAACTCCGTTCCTGGCAGTGAAAGCAGAGTGCCAACTGTTTAACACAACCGCCACCTGTAAGTGATGGCACAGGCACAATTCATGAGCCTAGACTGTAATTGTGCTGTAACATCAGCTAGACTGATTTTGCTCCTCTTTAGCTCATTTACTCATTTTTGGAAGGGTGAGCTATAGTAATTTTTCATTCAATTGTTTTTGACAAGCCAAACAGCCAAAAAACGTCCATTTGGCCATTTTATCTTACTAGCTTGTGCATTTTCAGAAGTGACAGTATCAATTATGAATTTTTACTCGCTTTTATAGCGTTGACATATTCCACAGCACTTTACAGACATTAGTGTCATGCTGTTCCAAATGGGGCTCACAATTTAAGTTCCCTATCAATATGTCTTTTGAGTGTGGGAGGAAAGCAGGGTACCCAGACAAAACCCACACAAACACGGGAAGAACGTACAAACTCCATGCAGTTGTCGTCCTAGAGCAGCGCTAAAGCCCGCCCATCAGTGCCGGTGACCTCACCGAGCTCCCTGAGCAGCCGGAACAAGTGGCTTCAGCGTTCCTGCAAAGGACCTGGTACGTCACAGAGTCTAAGAAAAGTTCACTTGCAGCGAAGAATTTCCTATAAGAAAACGGGGCTTCAGAAACATGTGGAAAAGGTAGGACATGTATGTATGTTATGTGTATGTCTCTCTTGTACTAATGGAACAAAGTCCTCAATCCCGGACAACCCTTTTAAGGAGCATGTGGCCAGTGACATTACAAACCTCCTTCTAACAAATCCATTCTAACTTTTACCCTAGCGCAGCAGTGTCGTAAGAAGGAGGAGGAAGCAGCAACAGGTTTGTGCTCCTCACAGAACACCCATAAGCCTTGAAAGAGACTGGGCTTGCTGCAGTGAGCAGGCTTATAGAGGTCCTGAGTGGGGGTGCCGTTAGGGTTGCCACCTTTCCCAACAAAAAATACTGGCCAAGTTCACACATATTTTATGTTTTGCTCCTTTTTTTTTTTAAATCAATATTTTCACTATTATGGCTTAAAATCTCAGTAGTAGTTTCCTGTGTATTATATAGTCATATAAATCAGAAGTATCATTTTATATTTTTTTAGTAAAAATGTTTGGGCCATAAATTTTTTCTTGCAATTACAAAAAAAAAAAAAAATTGAGCTCTATAGCTCAATGGTTAAGGCTAGTTTCCTACTAGTGTTGTTGGAACTGCCTGCCGTATCCGGGAATCCGTATGCAAACGGATATCATTTGTTTCTGGATCAGTTGGACAAATGCATTGAAATACCGGATCAGTCTTTCCGGTGTCTTCCTGAACACTTGGTACCGGATCCAGCATGAATACATTTCAATGGAAATTAATGCTGGATCCGGCAATTGTTCCAGGATTTTGGCCGGAGAAAATACCGCAGCATGCTGCAGTATTTTCTCCGGCCAAATACCGTAAAAGAGACTGAACGGAAGACATCCTGATGCATACTGAATAGATTGCTTTCCTCTCAGAATGCATTAGGACAAAACTGATGTGTTTTTTTCCGGTATTAAGCCACTATGACGGAACTCAATACCGGAAAACTTTAACGCTAGTGTGAAAGTATCCTAAGGCTCTTGCCTTTAATGTAAATGTTTTTGAGTTTGAATCCTGCAGAAACACTTCAAATAATAGAGGCTAAATAAAACTTAAATACACAGGGTGTCCCCAAGCATTGTCAGTATACCCCTTTCATCTTCATAGCCAGGGACTCCCAGAAGCACTAACTCCATATCTAATGCCAGATCACTGACTCCCAAGCAGCTGGCATGCCGGCACCCGCTGTGCTCTGTTCCTTCCACTTCCTTAGTCTCAATTCTCAGTAAAGCGGCTGACGGAGGAACCATTGAAGCTGATGAAAAAAAAATGAACAAATAATACTGGTACCGGCAATCTAAGCGCAATACCAGCCAGGCCCTCTAACCTGCACAGCTTGCTCGAATCCTGGCTCCCTCACGTTAAATCAGCTGGCGGCAACGATGCAGTTTATTGTGCGGCTTTTCAGCTGTTCGCCCGCTCGCTTCCATGGATGTTCAGCTGAACAGCAGCATTGAAGCAAAATAGGAATATTTGCTCTTAAGTGTTACATATATGGTAGTTAGTATAATTTTATATGGGAGAGTGAGAGGATTATTTTTTGTATACATTTGTTTATTTAAATGTGTTACATAGCAAATACGAAGAGAGAAAAAAAAAAGAAGCAAATTTTCTATTTTTCATTATACAAAATTCAAAATGAAAAATGTAGGTCTGTTTTATTACCATATGAAAAAAAGAATCTATGCCACAAAAAAAAATCAAACATTCAATTTACCATAAGAATTTATTGTTAAATAGTAGAGATGAGCGAACTTCTGTTTTAAGTTCGGCGTCTAAAGTTCGGGGGCGGGTTACCGGAGAATCCCGATCTGGAACCGGATATGGATTCCGACTTCCGTTGTGGTCCGTGGTAGCGGAATCAATAATGGCCGATTATTGATTCCGCTACCACGGACCACAACGGAAGTCGGAATCCATATCCGGTTCCAGATCGGGATTCTCCGGTAACCCGCCCCCGAACTTTAGACGCCGAACTTAAAACAGAAGTTCGCTCATCTCTATTAAATAGGAGTAGATTTTATTGTGGACATTTATGCACCAAATGCATTGGTTAGAGTTATAACTAAGGTTAAAGAGAAACTGTTACTTTAGATTTTTCATATCAATTACAGTGGCTTCATAATCAGATTTCTTCATTTCTCTTATACCAGTATCCTCATCTTTATCTATGATATATCAGATGATCATTTTGACGTTTTTAAGTGAGTTGTATAACAATGATTAAAACGTAGCCACCATGAAGAAGTGTTAAAATGATTGAAACTCATGAGTGGCTTATAGAAAACTAACATGAGCAGCAATAAGAGTATAATAATTGCTCTCCACATGCAATGGATTGTTCTGTTCTGCTTCTACTGTGGATCTGAAGTACATGCCTATTTTTCAATTTTTAGCTTTTATTTTTGTATTTTTTGCCAGAAGCTGCTGTGAAGCTAAATTTCCAGATACTTACAGTTACTTCTATGGTTTTTAGGTACAGAAATTAAATCTTTAATCGTACGGTATAATTATCTCACAGCAAGATGGCAAAAATAATTATCATTAAGGCAACCGATTTATGTTGCTGCGATCATTTATACATTTCATGCATTATTCACAGTGACTTTCTTCTGTTATTATGGCCATATACTGTGTCTGAACATTTCATTTTTTTTGCTCTTTTGAAAATTCTGAACAGGATTTTTACATTTAAAAAGTGTTTAGATCCCACCAGACTCAACTCTTTCTGTCGTGTATATTGTCTAATATCTAACGTTCATGTATATTGCACTGTGACTGTGATTTGTCAAACCTTTGATAGTTCAAAGATGAAGTATATCAAGCGAATCAAACTGTCACTTTTGATCAGAGATATAAACCACATATGTAGGAAAGACGGTCAATGGTATGCTCCTTGTATTAGCTAGTATAAAAGGTATAGCCATACAAACAACAGAACGTGCAACAAAAGTTTGAAATGAAAGTGTTTTCATCTTCAATATTTATTATGGACATTGGTGTTATATGGATGGGACAAGTGAATATACAGTTGACAGCTTTATGTAATGCCAACGTGCTGTTACTTTTATTCAGCGTTGGCTGCTTTTTAGCTTTTCTCCAATAAAGCACAGTGATGATCTGTGACTGTAGGTCAGCTATAGTGTCTATAGATAGTCTGAAATATTATGAAATGTGGCCCTTGTTTCAGACGCTCTGCATTAACTACATATTCACACCAGAGGCATAACTAGTGATTACTTATAAAACTTAGAGTTTTATAGTGAAGTTTGTTATGGGGCTTCCTCTAACCTGTTTACACTGTGGTCGGTTGAGCCTTGGTGACAGATGGTAGAGAAGATAGTGAGAACTTTGCTTCTGCTGTCCCCCAGTACTCCATAGTCACCTGTTTCTGAGTAATCGTAATGATAAATTTGGCAAGATTAACAAAGGAGATCAACAATGTAATGCCATAATAAAATAATGTTATTGGTAGCCTGATCGATAAATGTAAGTGCCGCTCAAAGTCATATTTATACTTGGCATTGATGCCTGGTGCACCACCAGATAAGGGTCACTTTAGGCACTGGACCTCCGGAGAAATACGGTCCTTCCATAGGGACTAGGCTGTGTATGGGAAGACTATTAAACCTACAAAAGAAAAACCTCTCTGTCTAGTCTAAACAGAACACATCACTTGATATCATCCAATCTATAAGCAAAAAAATTCAAGTGGAAGGGGTATATATATCAAAATATCACTTTATTCTCAAATAATAATTACGGGAAAAGACAGGATGGAAAACAGTATTCAGAGAGCCATAGGGACGTACACAAAAATGGAATCATGTGCAATCATGCAATTAAGCATGGATAATCCACAGGTGCAGATAATATTGGCACATGGATGATCGGAATCCTGTGTACTAGCATATGGGAAGTAGCAACCGAGTGAGTAAGCAGCCCACCATAAGACTGCATCCCATATTACAATAACAAGGGGACTACCGATCATACATGAACCTCACATCAGCAAGGAAAACATAATAGTATATACACTTGCAAGGATTCAGTATGGGTAATATAATAAATAGGATCACTAAGTATCACTATAAAACCCCCCCACAACTAGTATTGTGGATCTAGTGTGGATGCCAGCTGGAACCAAAACGTGAGTACGCCCTGTGATATACTACTAAGCGAAAACTGTACCTGAGGACATGGTGACCATGATTGTGAGCCCCTAGAGCGCAAACCTCGACGCGCGTTTCGCCTGAGCGGCTTCGTCAGGAGGTGTCAAGAAACAGATTAGCAGGGTATATATAGTCTATGTGACTGTCCAATTAGGGTACCTGGATTATGTGCACCTGCGGTCCAGTGTAGTGGGTGCGGGAACATCATGATGCGCGGCGCCATCTTTCAGCGCGTCACCGTCCACCCGCCGCGCATGCGCGGCGCGTGTGGACGTCACGGAGCGCGTTCAGATGACGTCGCACAGCGCATGTATGGACCGCGACCCGTTGGAACGCAGGTGAACCGCAAATAAGCGGGAGGCGGATCCTTTAACTAAAGAATAGCTATGGTCGATGGATAGCCTATGCGACTATGTTAATCAAAAAGAAGGTAATAGCACGTGATCCAGCTCCCATCCACTCCAGATCCACAAACCACCATAGTATGACAGTGAAATGACAATACAAAACATCTAAAAGGACATTGCGTCGTAATAAGTAAAATGCAATGATAATGGCATAAGCCCATAAGTCATTGCAGTCATACAAAGGGCGAGCTTAATGTATAACATTTATAGATAAGTGAAAAAAACACCACACTAAAACAGTGTAGTGTAAAATTACATTGATCTTGTGGCAGCACCCACATCATGTACAATGCATCAATTATATATAACCACACGTTAGAAATAGTGAAAGTAAGAAGTAATACATGAATAAAAAATTAATTAATTCATCATCTGTGTTATTCATATAATAATATCATGATAAAATTATCACCAAGTGAATGATCGAAGACAAAGGGGAGAATTACACCCCAATGGCCCGAATTGTGATATCGTCTGCACCCTAAACGGGTGCTGGCATATATATAAAATCGTGACCTATGTGAGTCACCAACATATGTGGGGGTGGGATATCGCGGATGACCATGTAGGCAACAAAGAAATGCCCAAAGTGTCACGCGGGATATCCCCGCCCCACTCGAAATAACCTCAAAGGGTCGTGTATATAAGAGACTAACAAGTACGATAGAGTATGATGCCGGAGCCCGGTATACCATATTGCTTGAATTGTGATGTTACATGATATAGTAGTGTGTATAATACTGTGGTCAAAATGTACATCACAGTATCAACACACTCAAGATGGCCGTAATTAATGATGTTCTATGAATATGGTAATACGGTCAAACCTGCATCACAGCATCAAAGAGTCACCTCAACCACCTCTCATTGTGGAAAGGAGGGATCAAAACAAAAGACACACAAGAGATAGGTAAGCATTTATCCAAAATGGATAGATAGGGAAAGGGGGGGGGGGGAGGAGGGAAAGGGAAAGAAAACAAGAAGGGAAAAAGAAAAGGAGAAGCAAGGGACTGTGCACATCACATCCATCTAAAATAATTATATCGGATGTCACATTAAGAATATATATGCATTGTGAATGTGCTAAAGGTGTACATAAGGAGTATAACATGGAGGTATGATTTCTCAAAGATGCGTCGTAGGATATCCATCTGTTGTACACCTTTCGTCTCAAAAGTAACTTCTCCAATGGACCCGCCAACAAATCCAAGGCACGCCAACACAGGACAATCTCAAAGAAAGAAAAAGAAAAGTATTATGATATAAGTAATAAAATTTACTATACCCTGGTGATTAAAATTCGCGCAACTTATAAAAAGGAGGAGAAGCTATTCGATTCGTTCAAACCGTATGGGGTAACCGTGTCCAAGATGACGATCCATCTCGTTTCTTTCCGGAGCAACGCTAATTTCACATTTCCTCCCCTGGATCCTAAATGGACTCGGTCTATACCCTTTACTGTGAGGCCCCGCGGGTCAGACCCGTGAAACCTACGAAAATGCCGTGGAACTGCTTGTAATGTATCATAGTCACTTTCAGGTGTTGTTGCAGCTGCTTTGATCTTATTCACATGTTCCAAAATGCGAACCTTAAGGGCCCTAGTCGTCATGCCAATATAAATCAATTGGCATGGGCAAGTAATCAGGTATATAACTGCTTCAGTGTTGCAGTTAACATTGTGCAGGATCTTAAAGTTCCTGCTACCTGATGAGTTGCTGAAGGAGGAGGAGCGGACCATATATTTGCATGCTGTGCATGACCCGCATGAAAAGGATCCCCATTTGGAGCCATTGCTGCCAAATATGCCACCCAACACTTTGGGGACATAGTGGCTTTTGGTCAGAATATCCCGTAGATTACGGGATCTTCTCCATGTAATCTGGGGATATGGTGTCAAACCTACTGCCAAGTCTCCGTCCGTTTGTAGAACTGACCAATGTTTGCGCAGGACATACTGAATGAACCGCCATTTGTGGTTAAAGGGGGTGACAAAACGAACCTCAGAGTCCTTATTCTTTCTCTTTTTGATTTTACTTACCAGTAAAGAATCTCTTGTGGTATTTCTGGCTCTTTTGTAACCCTGCTGGATCATATGCGCGTGATACCCTCGATCGGAGAATCGCTGCGATAGTACAGATGCCTGCTGTTCAAAATGTTCTTCAGTGGAGCAGATCCTGCGTGTCCGTAAAAATTGCCCTATGGGTATTGCCTGGATTGTTTTTGGATGGTGTGCAGAGGAGGCGTGCAGAAGGGCATTGACAGCTGTGGTCTTCCTAAAAAGGTCAGTAGACAAGAACCCATCAGACCCCTTACTGATCATTATGTCCAAGAATTCAACCTTGGTGAGGCTGTATTTCCAGGTAAGCTTGATATTAAACTCGTTAATGTTAAGGCGGCTCAAAAATTCCTCAAGTGCAGGAACCGAATCCTGCCACAGGAAAAATACATCGTCTATATACCTAGACCATAGGAGTGCGGCGTCATATCCAGAGGTGTTGTGTACGACCTCTCTTTCCCACAGCCCCAGGAACAGGTTGGCATAGGAGGGTGCACAAGATGCTCCCATAGCTGTTCCCTGGAGCTGTAGGAAGAGGCGGTCCTTAAATAAAAAGTAATTATGTGTCAACATAAATTCCAATAACACCAAAATAAATTCGACCATGTTGTTATCATAATCTGTCATGGATAGAAAAAATCTCGACGCCCGCACTCCCTGGTCGTGGTATATAGACGTGTATAAGGACTCAATGTCGCAGGTGACAAGCACCACATAGTAGGGCGGGGATATCCCGCGTGACACTTTGGGCATTTCTTTGTTGCCTACATGGTCATCCGCGATATCCCACCCCCACATATGTTGGTGACTCACATAGGTCACGATTTTATATATATGCCAGCACCCGTTTAGGGTGCAGACGATATCACAATTCGGGCCATTGGGGTGTAATTCTCCCCTTTGTCTTCGATCATTCACTTGGTGATAATTTTATCATGATATTATTATATGAATAACACAGATGATGAATTAATTAATTTTTTATTCATGTATTACTTCTTACTTTCACTATTTCTAACGTGTGGTTATATATAATTGATGCATTGTACATGATGTGGGTGC
This sequence comes from Bufo gargarizans, assembly GCF_014858855.1. Lineage (NCBI taxonomy): Eukaryota > Metazoa > Chordata > Amphibia > Anura > Bufonidae > Bufo > Bufo gargarizans. Next base: position 101,372,017 of record NC_058080.1, read on the forward strand.
TGCCACAAGATCAATGTAATTTTACACTACACTGTTTTAGTGTGGTGTTTTTTTCACTTATCTATAAATGTTATACATTAAGCTCGCCCTTTGTATGACTGCAATGACTTATGGGCTTATGCCATTATCATTGCATTTTACTTATTACGACGCAATGTCCTTTTAGATGTTTTGTATTGTCATTTCACTGTCATACTATGGTGGTTTGTGGATCTGGAGTGGATGGGAGCTGGATCACGTGCTATTACCTTCTTTTGATTAACATAGTCGCATAGGCTATCCATCGACCATAGCTATTCTTTAGTTAAAGGATCCGCCTCCCGCTTATTTGCGGTTCACCTGCGTTCCAACGGGTCGCGGTCCATACATGCGCTGTGCGACGTCATCTGAACGCGCTCCGTGACGTCCACACGCGCCGCGCATGCGCGGCGGGTGGACGGTGACGCGCTGAAAGATGGCGCCGCGCATCATGATGTTCCCGCGCCCACTACACTGGACCGCAGGTGCACATAATCCAGGTACCCTAATTGGACAGTCACATAGACTATATATACCCTGCTAATCTGTTTCTTGACACCTCCTGACGAAGCCGCTCAGGCGAAACGCGCGTCGAGGTTTGCGCTCTAGGGGCTCACAATCATGGTCACCATGTCCTCAGGTACAGTTTTCGCTTAGTAGTATATCACAGGGCGTACTCACGTTTTGGTTCCAGCTGGCATCCACACTAGATCCACAATACTAGTTGTGGGGGGGTTTTATAGTGATACTTAGTGATCCTATTTATTATATTACCCATACTGAATCCTTGCAAGTGTATATACTATTATGTTTTCCTTGCTGATGTGAGGTTCATGTATGATCGGTAGTCCCCTTGTTATTGTAATATGGGATGCAGTCTTATGGTGGGCTGCTTACTCACTCGGTTGCTACTTCCCATATGCTAGTACACAGGATTCCGATCATCCATGTGCCAATATTATCTGCACCTGTGGATTATCCATGCTTAATTGCATGATTGCACATGATTCCATTTTTGTGTACGTCCCTATGGCTCTCTGAATACTGTTTTCCATCCTGTCTTTTCCCGTAATTATTATTTGAGAATAAAGTGATATTTTGATATATATACCCCTTCCACTTGAATTTTTTTGCTTGTGTATGGGAAGATACTGAGTGCTTCCGATCAAAAGCATTCCAGACTGCTCAAAGGGATCATGTTAACAAGTCAAAGATCATAGGGGGTTTCCATGACCCCCAAATATTTAGGTAAATACAGAGATTGTTATAAAACAACAAAAGAAGCCTTATTCATCTGTCTCATATCCCCAACTATCCACTTACTGTCCTCAGTGGTCTTGTGGGGTAGTTGAAGACATCTTTTCTGTGGTTTTGGAAACTGAACAATGGTGGGGACTACCACAGTGGTGCCTCTGTACTACTGGGTGATCCAACAGATAAGTAAGGCTTCTTTTGTTATTTTATTGCCCTCCCTGTCTCCACCTAGATGTTTAGGGTTCTCAGAAAACTCATTTAAACCGTGGTTGTAATATAACTACCCTTCTACATACAACTCTGACATATTAAAACATAACTTGAGATTGGAGATCTACAATTAGGCAATGCTAAAATAATGCTACCATATCTTACAAAAAAGTCATACATTGTCTGCATAATACAGCTACCTGGCAGGCCCAGGAGCTTTAAGTTACGTTTCTAAGAAGCCAGCATTCAATTAGTTCTTCCTAATGGGATCGTCTCCTGAGACAGACAGGCTCATGGCAGCAGGTGCGTTCAAACTGGCCTCAACAAGCTTTATTTGCTTCTTGTGCAAGAAAAGTCATACAAACACTACTAAAGAATATCCTAGGCCAACTGGTTACTAACTATATAATTAGCTATCCAGGTGAAGGTCTACTGCTTAGCATCTTAAAACAACTTGCAAGTCAATTCCAATGGTCATGACTCATCGGTCCTTCCCCATGCTCTGAGCCACCTATGGGTAGATTACACCTTTCTTAAGAACCATGTCAGCTGGCACCTAATGAAATTCATTAAACAGCTGGAACCCTATATACCAGGGATTAGCAACCTTTGGCACCCAAACTGCTGTGAAACTACAACTCCCAGCATGCAAACTTACTCGGCTGTTCTAGTATCTCCCACAGGAGAAGGATTCTGGGAGTGGTAATTTCAGAACAGCTGGAGTGCCGGAGGTTGCTGTTCCCTGCTATATACACTCATTGACCAAAAAAAAAAAAAAAAAAAAAAAAGCACCAGAAAGGAATTGAATGAAACTTTATATGTGTGAATATAATGATGATATATGTACCTGTAAGCGATTACAGTTTTATAGAGTGAAAGGATAAGTTTACTTGGGAAAACTGTACGATTGAAAGGAGGCTCAAATACCCTGTTGGGCAGCCTCTAACCTGGATACAAGATGAAATATGGTTGGCCATATAGGTTCCATATGCTATCCTGTAGCACATTTACCCACAGATGTTGCAGCTGGGCCTGTAAGTCCTGCACACTTGTAGCTTGCAGAAATTGGATTCCCAGCTGGTCCCATAAATGCTCAATTGTCTATAAACCTGGTGACTGGGCAGGCCAAGGAAGTATTGCAATCTGGTAGAGACATTTCTGGGAAACCTTTGCTGTGTATCGCCAAGCATTATCCTGCTGAAAAATCCCAGTTGGGAGCCCTGTTATGAGAGGTAACACATGTGGTCACAGGATTTCCTATGCATATCCCCGAGCTGATACAGTTCCAGTCCATGGTAGTCCAGGTTTCACATTCACGACTCCACTGCAAACAAAGGTTGGTGGCTGTCTGTCAATGGCAGGACACATAATGGGCACTGTGACACCAAATTTACTTCTGCTAAGCGCCTAGAAATGGTCTGGGCAGAGACAGGGGGTGTGTAATAAATGTGCCACCTGTGTCTAGATGGTGGACAACAAAATTGTGGGAACTGCTCATTCAATCATCTCTCCTGGTGGTTTGCTTAGTCCTGTGATGGCTAACCTGCGGCACTCCAGCTGTGGTAAAACTACAACTCCCACGCTGCAAAATTGCTTGGCTATTCTCAGAACTCTATAGAAATGAATGAAGCATGATGGGAGTCGTAGTTTCACCACAGATAGAGTGCCGGAGGTTAGCCATCACTGGTCCTAGTCTGTCCAGAGCCTATTCACCACATGTGTGTGTCCCCTCTAATGTAGTGGGGGGGCCACACAATTCTGCCACAACAGATGATCAAAACACAAAGAAAACTATACTCATAAGCTATCACACGTCGAACATCGTAAATAAAATAAAAAACTTAAAACTGTAGAGGAATTTCTTTTTTTCCAAATCCACCCCTTTTGGAAATCTTTCCTGCTTCTCACTACATTATATGTGATATTTAATGGCGGCATTGGAAAGTACAGGTTGTCCCGCAAAAAACAAGCCCTCATACGGCTATGTGAACAGAAAAATAAAATAAAAAAGTTATGGCTCTGGGAAGGCAGAGAGCGCAAAATGAAAACACAAAACGCTGGGTAGAAAGGGTAAATGCACAATCCCTTTGTTCTGCTAGATGATGAGATGCTAGCAGAAGTGAGATTGTGACTTCTTTAAAATCTTACCTACTTCCTTTGTCCATTGTTACTATCTTTAGGTTTGTGAAAGGAGACTTTTTATTATAAATAGAATATATACAAATGTCTTTTTTTCTACAAGTGAGCTAAGGCCCTACTGCATGGGCAGATAGAGCAGACGATTGTTGGGAGGGAAGCATTCCCTCCTGTCAACTGCCTGCTTTCTAGAGGAGGAGACCGCGATCTTACATGCAGCGATCTCCTTCTACACGCGCGGTGCACAAAGTACTTCTATCTTGGCGCTGCAACAATTCTTTCCTAAGCCAGTGGATGTGCACTTACGCAGCGCCGCGCACACCCTCCTCCAGCTGATTCCTGTGCGGCCGCGTCACTTCCGGTATAGACTTTTCGCAAGGTTTAGAGATCTTGCCGAACACAAGCGGAGGACATTGCCGGATTGCCGGCAGAAGGTGAAGGGACTCAGCAATGTTACCCCGAGCGTGACTCGGGGTTACCGCTCCTGGCACGAAAATTAACCCCGAGTCATGCTCGGGAATAACGTCAGGGAGGTTAAAAAAGTTACAGTGATAAATCTGGAGTGAAACATAGCTAACCCACAAATTTAAAACTGGAATGAGTGGAATAAAAACGTGAAAAGTTGCAAAAGTTTTGCACAAGTAACCCCAAAAATTAGCTAAGCCCTATTTTGTGACTTTAAAGTCAAAATGTTCAACAGGACTTGACGAGTCCCCCTCCCTTCCTTTGTATTTGAAACAACTAAAGAAATGACATTCTTTGTGCATTTTACAAACAGATATCCCAATAAGGAACACACGATGTTAGTTACAGAAAACTGGATAGCATTATTGCAACTAGGGATCGACCGATTATCGGATTTACCGATATTATCGGCCGATATTCAGGATGTTGAACCCTATCGGTATCGGCATTTATTTGGCCGATATTCCGATAGCGTATGGGGAACACAGATCGCGCTGCTGACAGTGCTCTCCGTGTTCCCTCAGCAGCAGCACAGGGGAGAAGGAAGCAGTGTCTCCTCCCCCTGTGCTGCTGCTGCCGCTCCAGCCAATGGGAGGACAGGGGACAAGAGGAGGGGAGGAGCTATGGCCACTGCGCCACCAATGAAGCTTAATCTCACATTAATTCATATACAGGAGGCGGGAGCTGCAGGATCACATAGCCGGCTCCCGGCCTCTATGAGCTGTAGCTGCGATCTGCGGTAGTTAACTCCTCAGGTGCCGCGGATCGCAGCTACTGCTCATAGAGGTCGGGAGCCGGCTATGTGATCCTGCAGCCAGCTCCCGCCTCCTGTATATGAATAAATTAGAGATTAAGCTTCATTGGTGGCGCAGTGCGCCCCCCCCAAGCCCCCCAGTATCAGACATTGGTGGCGCAGTGCGCCCCCCCTCCCCCCCAGTATTAAGCAGTGGTGCGCCCCCCCCCCTCCCCCCCACCCCAGTCGCAGTGCGCCCCCCCACAGGATCCCCTCTCCCCTGCTCCTCCGATCGGAGCCCCAGCAGTGTAATGCTGGGGCTCCGATCGGTTACCATGGCAGCCAGGACGCTATTGAAGCCCTGGCTGTCATGATAAGCTCCATGCTGCTGTGTGCACAAAGCACAGAGCAGCAGGGACAGTGTGAGCTCCTATTCACCCTGATAGAGATCTATCAGGGTGAATAGGACAAGGGTTCTAGTCCCTAAGGGGGCTAAAAGTTAGTTTAAAAAAAAAAAAAAGTAATAAAAATAAAAACACCAAAATATTAAATATAAATGAAAAAGAAAGATTTACAAAAAAAAATAAAAATACACATTAACAATAAACATTAATTTTCAGCAGATTTGTGGGAATTTTAATTTTTTTTTCAAAAATGAAAATTCCCAGAATATCGGTATAAATTATCGGCTATCGGCCTGAAAGTTCACAAATTATCGGCATCGGTATCGGCCCTAAAAAATCAATATCGGTCGATCCCTAAGCAACCCACCCACTTCTGATTCCGCTATGTTACACTTTTTTTTTTTTACACAATTTGTATTCCTGATACAAGCGCTCACAGAGTCAAAATGCTGTAGACCCTTTGCATTAGAGCACAAGGGAAGCATTGACTGGATCCCCTTGAGGGTTCTTAAAATTCAAGCATTCACCCAACCAGCTGATTGTTATTCACTTCATTCTGCACTGGCCGTGCCAAGCCTACTTGAGGCATGCTATAGGAAGAATACCTCATCAGCCTGTTTTAGTTGTACTGAGTAACGCTAGTCAAGAATACAGTGTTTTTCCACATTTGCTTTGAATAAATATATGGGCTGAATACAAGAAAGGCTGATTAGTGAGGAAATGATTGTCTTTCCTCTAGTAACAACTTTATTGTTTCAGAAAGAATATCCCTAAGTATGAGCACAGATGGGCACAATGATGGAAAGATAGAAGGAAAAAAACAAATTCTCATGTTACAACAAGTGAGATGTACAAAACACAATCTCCTGAAACGTGTCTGACCCAACCACCTAACCACCTTTATACCATGCCCTCTTGGAAGGAAAGTATTCTCCCTAACCACACAGTCCTTTCTATAGGGTAGCAGGAGAAAGGGGCAATTGACCTGACATCCAACAGGAACCACACTGAGCATGGGCCAATTTGCTGAGTGCTCAGGACCAGCCCAACCGCAGATAAAGCCTTGAATTAATACTTTCATCTGATCTTGTGCAGGACCTGGACATCCAAGAAAATGGTGCATGTGGAGAATGTTTCAATGAAGGTTACTGATGGACGTGTCTGGACATATATCGTTTTATCCCCTGCCATCTTTGGGACTGCAGTGCAGTGCAGTTGAGAAGAAAGCTTTGCTAACAAGGGGATATGGCATCACAGTATGAGAAAACAGTGCAGAACATCTGAAAAGTATATATTTATAAGTTGCCTAAATTCATATTTTCAACAGGTTTGTTAAGATTATACCTAAATGTAGACAGCTACATTTAAGTAAGCACAGCCACTATGTGTTTTAGGAATTGCTTACTAGCCTCATTCATGTGGCTCTTGACTACCTAACCCCCTAGACCTTGCAGCAAGTAATACACTAAACCACATATTATTGGTAAATCCTAGGGTAAACTACATTTATTAATTTGTATTGAAACAAAAAGAACAATTTTTTAGAAAACTCTGTGTGGTAAACACAGGGGTATTACAGATTTTGTTAGGAGATGGAGCTCCCTCTGTAAGTCTATCAGCACCCTTCGCCATTGTCACCAGGGCCTAACGGTGATCCCCCAGGTTAGCCATGTATGCTAACTTGAGGCGGGACCTAATAGGCTACCTTACAGTGTAACATTGACAGGCCTAATATAGTAGTAGTGATGAGCGGCAGGGGCAATATTCAAATTTGCTATATTTTGCAAATATTCATAATAAATTTGCTAATTGGAGAATTCGCCATTATTTTCTTGATTGCGAAAATCGGCAATGTAATATGTGCGTGCAATACAGTCGTGGGTCACTTTTGCTACATTTTTCAAGCTGCTAGAAGTTTCCTGAGACTGGAGAAAATGGTTGTCACAGCAGAACATCAGCTTTATATGCAAATAGAGTGCTCCAGTATGTTCGCGATTGCACAAATCAGCAATTAATGAGGCGCATATTTTGGCGCAATACGTGCAACTTCACATTTTAGCAGGTCTGACTACATATTACTGATTGGTGCATTATGTATTATTGTGAACCTGTGACATCACACCACAATGTCTGTAGCATGTATGTATGGACAGTAGAACCTAACACCGTGCACTGGAACCCATCAGCTACACTATATCACCATCTAAACTACATCTCCCACCAACTATCTGTAATATATACAGTACAGACCAAAAGTTTGGACACACCTTCTCATTCAAAGAGTTTTCTTTATTTTCATGACTATGAAAATTGTAGATTCACACTGAAGGCATCAAAACTATAAATTAACACATGTGGAATTATATACATAACAAAAAAAAGTGTGAAACAACAGAAATATGTCATATTCTAGGTTCTTCAAAGTAGCCACCTTTTGCTTTGATAACTGCTTTGCACACTCTTGGCATTCTCTTGATGAGCTTCAAAAGGTAGTCACCTGAAATAGTTTTCACTTCACAGATGTGCTCTGTCAGGTTTAATAAGTGGGATTTCTTGCCTTATAAATGGGGTTGGGACCATCAGTTGCATTGTGGAGAAGTCAGGTGGATACACAGCTGATAGTCCTACTGAATAAACGGTTAGAATTTGTATTATGGCAAGAAAAAAGCAGCTAAGTAAAGAAAAAGCATGGAGGAGGAGGTGTGATGGTGTGGGGGTGCTTTTCTGGTGACACTGTTGGGGATTTATTCAAAATTGAAGGCATACTGAACCAGCATGGCTACCACAGCATCTTGCAGCAGCATGCTATTCCATCTGGATTGCGTTTAGTTGGACCATCATTTATTTTTCAACAGGACAATGACCCCAAACACACCTCCAGGCTGTGTAAGGGCTATTTGACCATGAAGGAGAGTGATGGGGTGCTGCGCCAGATGACCTGGCCTCCACAGTCACCGGACCTGAACCCAATCAAGATTGTTTGGGGTGAGCTGGACCGCAGAGGGAAGGCAAAAGGGCCAACAAGTGCTAAGCATCTCTGGGAACTCCTTCAAGACTGTTGGAAGACCATTTCAGGTGACTACCTCTTGTAGCTCATCAAGAGAATGCCAAGAGTGTGCAAAGCAGTAATCAAAGCAAAAGGTGGCTACTTTGAAGAACCTAGAATATGACATTTTCTGTTGTTTCACACTTTTTTGTTATGTATATAATTCCACGTGTTAATTCATAGTTTTGATGCCTTCAGTGTGAATCTACAATTTTCATAGTCATGAAAATAAAGAAAACTCTTTGAATGAGAAGGTGTGTCCAAACTTTTGGTCTGTACTGTAGATAGCATATATATATATATATATATATATATATATATATGCTATCTAACTAACTAATGCAATTAAACAGTAAAGCACAGAGCACAGCAATAACACTGCTGTCTCTCTCAGAACTCCATAAAACTACAGAAAGTGGCTGCTGGGGAGGTTCTTCTATAGTAAGGGGTAGGCAACTTCTCTATTGGTTGCTAGGGATGTTTCTAAGCTCAGGCAAAGACATTGCAGCCTTCTCTGGCCCAGAAGCAGGTAGGGATCATGGGTTCAGATAAAAAAAAAAAAAAAAAAAAAATTCTCAAATACGAATATATAGCACTAAATCTTCACGAATTCTCGAAGTGGCGATATTCGCGATTCGAATATTTGCGCCCAACACGAATACAGAGCAGTTCACAGGTCCTGCAATGTATTATAGAAGTTAATACAATGCAGAAACAAATCCCACAAACAATGATGAATTGCGTTTTTCTTCATTCCCTCTGAAACATAATGGTTGATGTTTACCAGAAGGAATTCTTTGGTGTACATTGGGCATAAGAAAATCCAAGCCTATACAGTGAACGTTTACTCCAAACGCAGTATGAAATTATATTTATAGGGAACCTATCACACTGGAAATGCAGGTCTATCTGCATGACTCAGCACAGGAGCGGCTTCATTCTATGATCAGTAGTCATGTGAGTGGGCCTATCAGTGATCTCTGTATACACACTTACACAGGAAAAAGGCTGTCAATCACTGGTAAGACTGCCCCCGTGAACTCCTAATGCATAGTATGAGCGGAGATTTAAAGGAATAAAATACAAGTAACACTGAAAAAAAAAAACATGCATCAATCTGCTCAGCTACTCCTACTCTATACCTGCAGATAGAACTGCATTTTCAATGTGACACAAGTGCATAAAAAATGTACAGAGAATATTTAAAAAGTACCGACCAGTGTTGGTTTCAATTTTTTAAGCAGAATTAAAGAGGTTTTCAACGAGTTGGATGACCTAGTCTCAGGAGAGGTCATAAATATCTGATTGGCAGGAGTCTGACACCTGGTATCATCACTGATCAGTTGTTTGAAGAGGCCAAGGCGCTCTGGTGAGTCTAAAGCCTCCTCACAGCATACCAAGCACAGCGCCGTTCATTATATAGCTTGGTAACACAACCCAAGCCCATTCACTTGAATGCGAAAGAGCTACGGCTAGGCCATGTGACGTCACTGTCCTAGGAAGAGGCCACAGTGCTCACAACAGCTGATCAGCGGGGGTGCTAGGATAGAGACGAGCGGGGGTGCCCATGATAGATACGAGGATAGGTCATCAATATATTACTCCCAGAAAACCCTTTTAATATTAGCTTATAACAGGTTAAATAGGGTCAAAGTTCACTTCTGAACGAGTCTATGGAGCGGAGCTAAATTATGTATTCCTTATGATGGAGGCTGGACAGGGGAGGAACTGCTAATATATATTCATTCATTAGCAGTTCCTCACTTGTCCAGCCTCCATCCTAAAGTATTACATAATTTAGCTCTACTCCATAGCATGTATACTTCCTAAATGACTTGTGCAAAAACATACAATAACAGACGTTTTGCCAGCCCTCAATAGTCCATCCCACTACTCTTCCTTCTTCTATAATGCGTTTGTATTGGAATGGAAAGGACATGTAAGTGAAGGCTTGTCATCTCATCTGCTGCAGACTATAGCCAACGTTCAGATAAGGAAATTGAGCTACATTTTACAGACTGTAATGAGTGTGCTTTATAGACATTGGAAAGAAGGTCTGCGAGGACAGAAGCTGACAAATGATGCTTCTTCCCTTCCGTCGCTAATAATAGCCTTATATTTTGAGCAGCCAGCTGCCGTATAGTCTGTGGGATATGAAGGTGAAATTTATCCCATCACTAGAATAGATTGTAGAGATACCACTTCCTGCAGGAAGCTGAATAGTATCATCTAAATGAATCCTGAAAGCTGGTCAGCATGTTCATAGTAGTGCTAATTCCCCCCAAAAAAATTTGAGTTTGAGCAAAGTACACTTTGTGATATTGTTCCTCTGCAGTAATTACTTCAGAATAACTATAGGCTACGTTCATTAATCACTTTATGCCAGTGTTTGCCATCAAAATAATCTTCAAAATTAGCAATTTGCTGTAAGTTTGAAATTGCAAAAAAACATAAAAAAAAAACAAAAAAAAACAAACAAAAAAAAAAAACACCTTTTTGCACTCCCACAAGTTTGAAATTAGGCGTGGTTTACCAGAGGAGTTGTGGCCTAAAACATTTAGACAGACTTATTACTACAAAAGCCAGAAAATAGTGCAAGTTTAGGTGAAAATCTTTTCTTTTCACAGCAGGCATGCATTTCATTTGCTGACTTTAAAACAGCTCAAAATTAACTAAAAATGTATTAAGAGGCAAGCACCTTTTAATAAGTCTGGAGAAATTCACTCCAACCATGAAACACTAGTCTTAATAAATCTGTTCTCATAGGCCTAGGATTAGAAAAAAAAAAGGGTTCATTTACTGTATAGTTCAGAAACAGCTCCACTCATGCTAATAAACTGTTTTCTCTAGCTCTGGGAACACACAGGTGAAACTCAAAAAATTTGAATATCGTGCAAAAGTCCATTTATTTCAGTAATGCAAATTAAAAGGAATTGCATTAATGCAGCTTAAAATTAGAATTTTGTGAAAAGGTTCAATATTCTAGGCTCAAAGTGTCTCACTCTGGTCAGCTAATTATTCCATACCCTCTGAGCAAAGGGTACCCGAGATTGTGACCTTGGGGTTTCATAAGCTGTGAGCCATAATCATCCAAATTATAACAAATAAAGGCTTGAAATATCTCGCTTTGCATGTAATGAGTCTCATATGTTAGTTTTACTTTTTAAGTTGCATTACTGAAATAAATGAACTTTGCACGATATTCAAATTTTTCGAGTTTCACCTGTATATGCATTACCAGCCACTGCACATCAAATAAGATGGCTTATATACATTTTCTTAAGTCAATATCCACATTTATTCTGGTGAAAATAATTTCTAAATAAGAAAAGTCCAAATGTTCTTACAAACTGGGGAAGATTTATTAAGCTTGTTCGGCAGTTTTCTGGTATAATTCTGTCAAATTTTGGCACAAGTCCAGGTTTGCTTTAAAGTTTACGTCTCTACCCCTTTCCAACATTCTTGCCACTTTTGTAAAAAGTGGACAAGGCATGGATGGGGCATGGGCAAGGCCTTTTCAGCCCCACATTTAACAATATGTTCACCAAAAAACTGGTGCACATTACACTTGAAATCTACTCCAGTAGATTTAGGTCCTGGAGCACAGGCTGACCGACGTGCTGCCGTTATAATTGTGGCACATCTCACCCCAGCATAGGACAAGTAGACCAACTTACCAAAGCAGGTTTTTTTTAAAGGTCTTCCCCACTTTTTAATCATTTTTTCTACAGGACTTCTGTCATTTCACACGGGCACTGGATGTCCTTAGGACATTTTGGAACAAATACAAACACATATTGCAGTTTCTTCTTTATTGTATGTTGCTTTGTAGACTGTTTTACAGCTTTTACAGGTTGTTTAGTGACAAAGAAAAGATCAAGGTTCCACAAATACATAATGCCATGCCAGTTACTGCACATTGTACTGGCAATTTGGTCAGTCAATATACAAGGTGTTTATAGGCACAGAATGATATTGGCATCACCGTTCCCTTCAGTTACAAGAGCAATAGTCTGGTGGATAGTAAGGACATTTGTATATACAGAGTTAACCATCCTCCCCGGTATAGCTCTCGATTTATGAAAAAAGTATTAAAAAATGCATGGCCTGCCATGATGGACTAACTCAAACTATCATACAGTTACACATCGGCTTAAAAACTTGTAGGGGCTTTCCAACAAGATAATCACTAAAACACACACCTTATAGGAAATAAAAGGATTTAAAGAATAATCCTCAATATGGACTTTGGATTTAGCAGCTTCTACAATTCTGGAAACTTGTCTTCATTTACTGTATCAATAAATGAAGAACATGAGGAAGAATGTACTTTGTGGCACAGATTACATATTCTCCAACTTTACTGAATCAAGTGGTAAACTGGCAAAAGTGGAACATATCTCGCAGTTTTGTTATTACTCTCTCCACTCTCTTAAAAGGGTTTTCCCATCTTTTAGGATGTCAACACTTTGATGATTGGCGAGGCTTCAAACTCTGGACTGCCACTGATCCTCCGTATGAAAAGTCACTGCACAGAAGTAATAGGTCTAATAGTAGAGCGAACACAAACATTACCCAAAAATCTGTGCCATGCAAGCAGTAGTACCTATAAATAATTTCAGTCATGATTTATCCTTCACCCTCCACAGCTTTCTACTCCTCTGTCTGGAACTTACATGTAAGAAATAGTCACTTGAGCCTAGCCATCTCCTCCAGTGGCAATCCCTGCAATCATAGATCAACACGGGACAAGACAAGTCTTGCAAAAAGGATCAATGACTTTGCTAGGAATCTGGTTCTGTCTCACTGAATCCTGGATTCTTATTTGGCATCGGTGGTGCATTACAAAGCTGCATAAAACACATACTTGCCAACCCTCATGGAACGCCTGTAAGGCTCTTGGAAAAAGGGGAAACCTCCTAACCTCTTGGAAGAGCTGGTACATTTCCCAAAGAAGTGCATGGAAGGCTGCAGCCCTTTTTATGTTCTAACTGTATGTGGCAAGGGGATGCTATGTGTCATCAGCCAAAGCCAACACCCATGCTTGCTTGCATGATGTGACATGTCATGAAAAGGTGTGCGATACATCACAAAAGAGGTCTTCTAAAAAGGGACAGGTAAATGGGTCATAAAATGTTAGGGCCACACTGTGCGAGCCACATTCTCACGTCTCCTGGACAGCAACCCTTACAAGTTGGCAAGTATACATAAGAGAAGCGTGCAAGCCACATGAGGCCACCCTGTGTGCATTATAAACGATCAGTTGAGTTTCTCCATGGCTTACAGAACATGGTTTACAGAATGAAAAATTTATTTTTAAAGAGGCTAGTCTAGGTTAAGTCAATTTCTGTTTGGTGGGTTCAGACACCCAGCACCACCACCGACCAGCTGTGAGAGCTATGTCCTCCTCACAGCATACCAAGCACAGTACTATTCTTCGAAAACTGACTGTGCATGGTATTCCAGCCCAGGCCAATTTCCTTGAATAGGACTGAGCTGTGCCTATGTCACGTGACAGATTAACGTGATGCCACTGGCTTAGGAAGAGGCTGCATCGCTCTTCAAACAGCTGTACGGCAGGAGTGCCGAGAGTCATCCCCCCACCACTCAGGTATTGATCACCTATCCTGAAGATAGGTCATCAATATCTTACAAATCAGGAAAACCCTTAAAGCCAGTGACCTTCTTATAATGAAGGTCATCTTCTTAAGAGTGCTAATTATTTATATGTGAATGCAAAGACTATTCTTATGAAAAACTAACAGGTTGTCAGAAGGATCTGTCAAGAAATACCTAATGTCTAGGTCTGTGTGGTCTGACAAACCCTCACAACAAGTCTGCTCTCATGAACTATATTAGGTAAAGCAGGTATATTAATTGTTCAGAGATCTTTCATCTGGCAATTATATCTTGTATACAACCAACTGAAAGGAGCATTCCTGGTCATAAGCAATTATCAGCTGTGCACTGGATATGTAATAAATAATAGATAAGAGGGAGTCTGACACCTGGCTCCCCCACCAATTACCAGAACGGGGTTCCTGTGTTCTCCATCTGAATGGAGCAACGGCTGAGCATTAGTGCTGCTGTTCCATTCAACGTTTATGGCACTGACAGAGAGCTCAGTGTAGGCAACCTTTATCAATCCCACAGACTTTGGAGTAGCAGTGTGCATTCTTGACCACCAATCCATTTCAAATGGAGGGACACTGGACTAGAATACTGGAGGGGATCCCAGCTCTCGAATTCTCACTAAGCAAGCAGTTCTTACCTATCCAGTGGACAGGGGAAGTAATAACTGAGGCATGAGGCACTTGTGTCTGGGGCATACACTTGTTGCTCTTGGACTGACAATGATTAGCTTGGCACACAACATGACTATTCCCACTCTGTCTAAGAAAACTGGAGGAGTGAGAATACTGGTTTCAGTACAATTCGGAGACTTGTAATCTAAAACCCTTACTTTTCATTTGCAAATATTTTGCTATATAGTTTCCAAAGCTTCTGCTTTAAATGAGCTGTCCAGTATTTCACAAACATGGCTGCTTTCTTCCAGGAACAGTGCCACACCTGTCAATAGGCTTTGCATAATAACTTGCGTGACATAACAAATGCTAATATGTCCAGTTGTCCCATTATCATAGATGTTCAACTTGACTGAACATCTACGTGTTGGTCCCATGTTCATATGTGTCCACATTGCTAAGAAAAATGATGTCTTAATATATGCAAATGAGCCTCTAGGAGCAACAGAGGTATTGCCATTACACCTAGAGGCTCTGCTCGCTCTGCAACTGCTGTGTCCTCTGCACTCTGATTGACAGGGCCAGTCAGTGAAAACATCATCACACCTGGCCCTGACTTCTTCTAAAGTCAAGGTGCAGAGGGTGGGTGTGGCAGGTGCAGAGAGAGAAGAGCTTCTAGCAGTAATGGCCACACCCCCATTCCTCCTAGAGGCTCATTTGCATATAGTAAAACATAATTTTTCTCAGCAATATAGGCACATATGAACATGGGACCAACACAGATGTCACATGTAACAGGTCAGCCAGTGTCATAGGAACAAATCTGCTGACAGATGCCAATTAAGCCAGCCATACGGCCTGGTAGGGCTGCCCCTGCTGTTTTAAAACATACCTTTTCTGTTGCTGTATTTAGGGGAAGATTATAATTTTTTTAAACAAAGCATATAAGGACTTAAGTGTACCATGGGTGGACCTTAGCCAGGTGTCCAGGTGGTGGGGTGAGTGTCCTTAGAAGTGGAGCGAACTTAAACCCTAATTTGCATATTTTTTACAACACTTATTTCTCCTAAATGGAGCAATGGATCAGGGGAAGAAGGCTATAATTTTAATCAGCAGAGTCACTCCTACCAGGCATTATGGATGGTTTAATAAGATCCTGCAGACAGATGGTCTTTAAAGTAACTTCACCCAATATTGGACTGTGACGTGATCTCGCTGAAATTAGTTAAACCTGGCAAACATAACTTTTGATTAGCCTTACAAAGCTAATGTCCTAATGTCTAATGGAAAACAGCAGAGAAAACTGTGTCTACGGATTATAAAAAGGTTTATAGAGAACATTTTTTATAGAGAACTTCTCTGATTTAATACTTTTGGCTGATGAACAAGTTGTAGACTATAAATAAAGATGGCAGATCCTGTCTGACAGCAAACAGGTCTGTAGTTGGGCAGCTCTGCCTTTTCCCAGGGTGTGACAAGGAATATATTCACCAACGCTCAGTACAGCAGACTACATTAGGAAGGAACTATGTAATCGCTGGTCTTTGGTGTTTTCTGCCACTTCCATGAGCTCAGCTCAGAGTGTTTAGTTTTTTTTTTATTATTTTACTGAATTTCAATCCAGAGCAGCGCTCCCTTCGACAGAGAGAAGAGCTCACTTTGTTTTTGAAAAAAATTAGATCACTTAATGTGACCCTTTTAAGCCACTAATCTGTTTTGAAGGACACAATATATTGATCATACACCTGAAGACAGAGCAGCAATTGAGATTGTCTAGTGACAAGGCCCATGGGCTTTCTAATGCATCTGGAACACATATCAATGGCTAGTTCCGTTATTTGTAGAAAGGGAGATACCATTAGGCAAGCATTTGCTTCTCATAGTCTGAAACAATACTCACAAGGTATCAGGACACATTTCAACCGACAAAAGCATGTCAAGAATTAAACATGTCAATGAACCACAAAATATTAAAGACATACTTGATACATTAGATTCTACTGGATTTTTTTTTCCGAAATAGGGGATCTCTGCACTATAATGTAAATGTATGGGTGAAAATCCAGTGATACCAGCAGTAATTTAGTGCGATACAGCTCTACTCAGTGAGCAAATGTAGCCACAAAATGATTTGAGCAAGAAATGGTGGTTTATTTTACTAAGGCTAAGTGGCAATACTTCTTTACATCTTCTCTATAAGGTGCTGTGTGTGTCTTATTAGTAATATGCATAGACTTTCTATCTAGACATGGCTTTCGTATATAATGCATGTTGTAGTGTTTTGAGCTGGAGGTTCGCTTGGTTCAGAAGTGTCCGTACATGCTTTTGATGTAGAGTCTTCTTTCGTGCATGAATGTATACTGTCCTGAGAATCTGTATCTAGACACTGTTTCTTTGCCATTGGATGTACAGAGACCGTAATGGCAATTTGCCGAGGTGCTTCATGGAGAGAAGAGGCATCTGAATCCGCTGTTGGAGACTCACCCCGTTGTAAAGCTTTAGGAATGATGAACACCTCGTCCACATCACAAACCTCCTGACCAACAGCTCCTTGTCGTATAAATGCATTACCTTGTTCTTCCAAGCGAACCACTTCCATGATCTCTTCCATTATGGTCCTGCAATTAATAATAAGTGGTGGCAAGGGCACACTTCTGGCCAGTTCCTCAATATATCGGGCAAATTCCATTGTTTTAAACTGAGTAACTTTGGCAAGCTCCAGTGTCTTGGCAGAAGTGATAATAGGTATTCTTTTTGCAATCTCAAAAGCTTTTTGCAATTTTTCTGGCCCCTCCGTCCTAAAGAAATCATTAATGGCTTTCTCGGTCTTCTTCAGGTGGCTGCTCATCATGCACAGTCGTGTTATATTCAGCACCAACACAATAGTAAAAGCAACCAGGCAGACTATCATATAGTAGATGCCCATGTCCCCAGAGGTAAAAATGACCCGCAGGGTAACTGTATTATTTACAGTGCCGTGAGAGTTTGTAGCAACACAAGTGTACTTTCCTCTGTCTTCAAATGACACACTAGTGATGTTTAAAAGCCCACTATCAAGAATCCACAATTTTCCTTCTGAAATGAAAAACACATACGTTTGACAATTACAGTTTTACAAATGTTGTCTACATTAGCACAGAAAAATAAACTGATGGATTGTAATAGGATTTTAAACATAATGCCGAGCCTAAGGTGTAGCATAAGAATTTATTCAGCTTCCTGGCAGGAGACTAAAATAGCTGCATGATATGATTATCTGAAGAAGAAAAAAAAAAAAAAAAAAAAAAAAAAAAAAAAAAAAAAAAAGCATCCACGGCTGACCATCAGTGATGACTCTAATTCACGGAGCTTGTCTAATGGCCAGAAGCACCTGATAGCTGCTATTACGTGACCTTATAGCAACTGACGTGACAAAGCAAGCAGGTCTCTTACGAAATGTACAAGCAAACCTTGGGTTCCAAACTATGGAAAATTGAGGAAAAATGTAAATCCGTTTTCAATAAAAATCCAAAGATCTTGTTTTCAAAGAATAGCTTTAACTTCTTCTTGCCTTGCACCAGAATAGTACGTTGTGGAAAGTACTAAACTAATATGGGTCTGTGATGGTATAGGCTCAGGAGATATTTCTGCACCACCTGCGATTTTCAGTTGTATTATACAGCTGACACCATGCCCTCACTGCAGGTAGTTTAACCCCTTCTTAGATGCTGTGGTCAGCATTTACCAAACCATCTAAGTGGTTAGAGAGAAGGAGAGGACTCACAAGATGCTTAGGGGTTGCCACGGTAGCCAAGGGCATGTACAGGCCTGACATGTACAGATGCCTATTAGCCCCTGCCTTTGGCAGTTCTTAATAGGCATTATGTCAGTTTTACTGTAACTGACATAATATATTGCAACACTGGGAGAAGCTTGAAAAAATAAATAAATAAACAGGAATTGCTTTTATTCACTTAAAGAAATTATAATTAATATTGTGTGGTTGTAATGATCCATTCAATAAAATGAACATATAACTATGGTGAAATATGTAAATAAAAATGCCAAAATTGCTATTTTTTGTTCAAATGACCATTTAAAAACAAGTTGCATGCACCCTGTCACAGCCTGCCCGTATGTGTGGGCACAGATGGCATCATGAAGTGTCTAAAACAGATGAAAACCTCTGCATGGTGGGCCCGCAGGTGGGAGACATTGAGGTGAAGGGGGCAGAAGATTTAAAGGTTTTCTGATACTAATATACTGATGACCTATCATCTAGATAGGTCAACAGTATCTGATCAGTGGGTACCCAAGGCATTGATGCTCGGTGTAGCGCTGCAGCCTTCTCACAGCTTAGCCTCCTAGGCCATGTGACGTCACGTTCATCAGTCACATGGCTTAGGCACAGCTCAGCCATTGAAGTGAATGGGGGTTGAACTGCGATACCAAGCATAGCCACTGTATAATGTGAGGCACTGTGCTTAGTGAGCTGAGAGAAGGCCGCGGTGCTAATCCAAGTGCCAGTGCCTTCGCAAACAGGTGATTGGTGTGGTCCTGGGTGTCAGACTCCCACTGATCAGATATTGATGACCTATCCAGAGTAGTGTTGAGCAAACAGGGAACAACTAGTCAGTGGGGGTGCGTAGTGTCGAACCCCCACTGATCTGATATTATTGAGGACAGGTCATCAATAGCTGGAGTCCAGTATACCGCTTTATGCCTTCAACAGATTTTTTTTCTTCTCCAGTTTGTCACTAACCCCGGGTTAGGTCTGCTATATACACGGAAGAACATGCTGGGTGACTGCATCTGCTGTGCTTGGATCTGAAATCAGGAACTCTGCGCCAATTTCCTTAGGTAGAACACTATGTGAATAACAGGAAATAACCCAGCACTGGAGTATTAGGTTGTACGAACGTTTAGTCTAGA
The DNA here is from genome assembly GCF_014858855.1 of Bufo gargarizans. Lineage (NCBI taxonomy): Eukaryota > Metazoa > Chordata > Amphibia > Anura > Bufonidae > Bufo > Bufo gargarizans. The sequence continues at coordinate 101,391,439 of NC_058080.1, forward strand.
TAACAGTGGAGCTGCTGTGGAGGCTGCAGCTATTAGTTTAGCTACTAACATCATACTATGGTATCTCAGTATCGTTACACATAATACAGATCACACACATGGCAATATCATGGCAATTTCATTTTACACCTCACTGAAAACAACACAGTAAACTCTAAGGCCTCTTTCACACGGGCGTTCCGGATTTGCTCCGGATGCGTCGCGTGAGCATTGCGGGAAAACAGCGCGAGTAGGCACGCAATTGCAGTCAGTTTTTACTGCGATTGCGTTCCGATTGCAATGCGTTTTTCACGCGCGTGAAAAAAAAAACACTGAATGTGGTACCCAGACCCGAACCCGGACTTCTTCACTGAAGTTCGGGGTTGGATTAAATGTTCTATTAAAAATTGTATTATTTTCCTTTATAACATGGTTATAAGGGAAAATAATAGCATTCTTAATACAGAATGCTTACTAAAATATGGCTTGCGTGCGGATGCTATGCGATTTTCATGCATCCCCATTCACTTCTATGAGGCCTGCGTTGCGTGAAAAACTCAGAAAATATAACATGCTGAGAGGGCCTAAAAAATTTTTGTCTGGACTCAAATGTGGTTATTTATAAAAGGGGAACTAATTCTGAAATAACATAAATCATACAAATACATTTAATCCACAGTCAGGGCCGGCGCCACCTGTAAGGCGACCTAGGCAGCCTTAAAAAAAAAAAAAGCGTTGGTTAAGTGGCGGCCGGGCTGGTCCTGCCGCAAGTTTTTTTTTTTTTTTACAGCCCGGGGTGGCGCGTCTATGATTGTGCACCGCCCGGGCGCAGCCTGAAGAGAGGGACTGACAGGAGGGAAGCGCCTCTGAAGTAGTGTGGCTGAGCTCTGTTCGGTTCGCAGTACAGGAGCTTTTGTTTCCTGTACCCGGCCGGACTGACAGGAAGTGCTCACTTAGTGTGCACTTCCTTTCAGTCCGGCCGGGTACAGGAAACAAATGCTCCTGTACCGCGCACCGAACAGAGCTACACTACACTAGAGGTGGGGGGGGAATGAGAGTGACAAGAGAGAGGTGGGGTGGAATGAGAGTGACAAGAGAGGTGGGGGGGAATGAGAGTGACAAGAGAGGTGGGGGGGAATGAGAGTGACAAGAGAGGTGGGGGGGAATGAGAGTGACAAGAGAGGTGGGGGGGAATGAGAGTGACAAGAGAGGTGGGGGGGAATGAGAGTGACAAGAGAGGTGGGGGGGAATGAGAGTGACAAGAGAGGTGGGGGGGAATGAGAGTGACAAGAGAGGTGGGGGGGGGGGAATGAGAGTGACAAGAGAGGTGGGGGGGGGAATGAGAGTGACAAGAGAGGTGGGGGGGGGAATGAGAGTGACAAGAGAGGGAGGAGAGGGAAGAAGAGAGTGACAAGAGGGAAGAAGAGAGTGACAAGGGAGGGAGGAGAGGGAAGAAGAGAGTGACAAGGGAGGGAGGAGAGGGAAGAAGAGAGTGACAAGGGAGGGAGGAGAGGGAAGAGAGTGACAAGGGAGGAAAGGGAAGAGAGTGACAAGGGAGGGAGGGGGGGGGAAATTAGAGTGACAAGGGGGGGGGGAATAAGAGTGACAAGGGAGGGGGGAGGAAATGAGAGTGACAAGGGAGAGGGGTGGAAATGAGTGACAAGAGAGGGGGGGAATGAGAGTGACAAGGGAGGGGGGAAGAGAGTGACAAGGAAGGGAGGAGAGGGAAGAGAGTGACAAAGAAGGGAGGGGGAGAAGAGAGTGCCCAGAGCAAGACCAAGAGCCAGACTACAGCCAGAGACCAGATCATCTTATTGTCCTGGTGATAAGTAGACAATGCAATATGTTTATTATGTAATTGTTTAGAATATACCGCTATTGCGGACAAGAATAGGACATGTTCTATTTTTTTCAGGATCGGAATTGCGGACCCGGAAGCGCGGGTCCGCAATTCCGGATCGGGGCCGCACGTCGTGCGGTCCCATAGAAATGTATAGGTCTGCAATTCCGTTCCGCAAAGAGACCGCTATAAGAAGCTTGATTAACCCTAAGGGAAACATAGCAGTTATTTTAATTTAATTGCTGAGAAAGGGGTGGAACATATGTGATGTCATGATAGGCCAGAACATCTGATAAGGAAGGGGGGGGGGGGGGGGCAATTTTTATCTTGCCTAGGGCGTCAAATATCCTTGCACCGACCCTGTCCACAGTGCACACACAGCTATATCTACAAGGTGGCCCCAAACTGCTGTAATAAGCAGTTTAGGAGAGATCGTGCAGAGAAAGCATGCTGGGGGAGATTTATCTAACTGGTGTAAAGTAGAACTGGCTTATTTGCCCATAGCAACCAATAAGATTCCACCTTTTATTTTTCACAGCTCCTTTGCAACTACGGGCAACTAAGCCTGTTCTACTTTACACCAGTTTGATAAATTAACCCCTATGTTCTTTGTCTAGCCCTGACAAAGAACCTTATGTCACACACACACTGAACAGGAAGTTCCGGAGAGGGACAGGGCTTAAAACACACCAACTGAAATGCCAGAAGACCAATGCGCCTGCACTGCTATAGGAGTCTCTGCCCTTGGTCCCCACAGCCACTTTCTCTCCCTCTTCCCTGAGACCTATCGTCTGCCTCCCAGCCTTTTCAACTTGCTCATTACATTCCAGCCAATTTCATTTCACCACATTTACCCACTGAAACAGAGCTCAGCAGTGCAGAGGAGTGGTGAAGGACCTAAGCGATGTCACCATGTGGGCGGAGCTCCTGTGCTGTATGTGAGAGATTAATATTTCACCGATTCCCCATAATAACAATCTGGACATTCTGGGAGTTGTAGTTCTGCCCTCTTATACTCCTCTACCTATAATGTCTATTGATGCTCCATACTAAAAGTCTGGACATGCTGGGAGGCTCTGTTCTCTTATGTCCCTCTCCATGTTGTCACTGATGCCCTATAACAGTGATGGCGAACCTATGGCACGGGTGCCAGAGGCGGCACTCAGAGCCCTCTCTGTGGGCACCCGCACTCTGGAAAAAGTCTATAGTGTACCAATATGCCTTAGACTTTTCCTGACATTCATCAGCGCAGGGCGCACTATGAACAGCACAGGGAGCACATTGAATGTAGGCAGGATATTATAGCTAAATGATAAAGTACATAGAGGATATACTATATTGGACTGTAGTATTCAGGTTAAATTGCTTTGTTGGCACTTTGCAATAAATAAGTGGGTTCTGGGTTGCAGTTTGGGCACTCGGCCTTTAAAAGGTTCGCCATCACTGCCCTATAACAACAGTCTGAATATGCTCTGAGCTGTGGTTTTTTCCTCTTATATGCCTCCCAATGTAATGTTCACTGATGCTTTGCAGTAAAAATCTGTATGTGCTGGGAGTTGTAGTTCTGTTCTCTATTTTTATTTTTAACAATAAGCATCCAAACTCTTCATCTCCAGCAGCATCTAACAAAAGTCAATTTTTCAGATGCCACTGTATGATATCCATATGAAGCGGCCATTCAACGTACATATGCCATGTGTATATGTTAAATGAGGACAAAAATGTGCAGTGACACAGCTTTACGGAATAATGACTATCACTAAAGAGGGAGATCTGATAGATTTCTGACAGATGGGGAAGGATTCTATCAGAACAGGCATTACTCAATGACTATAACTACAAACCACTGTCTGGGTTATATTTGAATGTATTTGAGTGGGAAATTGGATTTATATTGGTAGATTTAGTATTCTGTAGTCTATTAAAGCTCCACATGGCAGCTTTCCAGGATCCTGAAAGGCAAATCTGCCTAGCTGTGGCACTATTTAGGAAAGGTGAGGGGTGACTAGATCCAGTCCCCAGGTTCTACACTTCCTGGCTTATGTTCACTAGCATGAGAGGGGGAGAAGGAGGGGTAGTAAACATGGCTGCAGCCTGAGAGAACCATCTACTGCTTCTCTAGTTTATTTTTAATGGTCTACAATTGTGATATCTGGTGAAACAAGAGCAAATAAAAGGCACATAATAACATTATGTTACATATTTTTTATTTTTTTTTGTGTGTGTGCATTTCAATTCTGGCTTTATGGCATGTATGGTCTATAAGTCTCCTCACGCCGATAAAGGCACTCTCTCCCCAAGGAAAGATAATACTCCCCAAATCCGGACAGGCCTCTCACCCAGTTTAGTCAGTACTCTCTGCTCTGTACTGATGAGGGGCAATCACCCCGAAACAGCTGTGTGTAGGTGAGGTGCTGGCTTAGGGTTGAACACGAACTTATAGGATAGGTGCTTTACATCTGGTGGCATTAGAGGCAGAACTTGTCAAGAGCTCATTTGCATCCCTTTCTTCTCAGAATTCCAGAGGAGCATGTATGGACTATAAGTCTCCACACCCCAATTAAAGCGCTCTCTCTAGTACCCTTACACCCCCCCCCCCCCCCCCAATTCTACTACATAAGAGATTAGAGGCTAGAATAAAGATCCACATTTTAGCCATGGGCAAAAGGAATTTACTAACTGGAAAATAAATTTGCACCTAGGGCTGAAACGATTACTCGAATTAATCGATTAACTCGACACAAAAAATCCTCAAATCGATCGAATCGATGATTCGTTTGTGGGAACTGATGGCAGTGGGGGGAGCTAGTAGCATTGGGGGAGGAGCTGATGGAAGTGGGGGGAGCTAGTAGCATTGAGGGAGGAGCTGATGGCAGTGGGAGCAACTGATGACATGGGGGAGCTGGTGGCATTGGAGGGGGAGCTGATGGCACTGGGTGGGGGATAGTGGAGCTGATGGCACTGGGGTGGGGGAGAGCTGATGGCACTGGGGGATAGTGGATCTGATGGCACTGGGGGGGAACTGATGCACTTGGGCTGATCGCACAGGGTGTTGGGGACTGATGGCATGGGGTCTTATGAGGTTTTTATAAAGGAAAAAAGTCTATTTTTTATTTATTTATTACTCGATTAATCATAAAAATAACCAGTAGAATACTCAATTGCTAAATCAATCGTTTACTGCAGCCCTATTTGCACCTTTTTATTTTTGTGGAACCTGGAGGTGTGCAAAATAATAGGGATCGACCGATTATCGGATTTACCGATATTATCGGCCGATATTCAGGATTTTGAACGCTATCGGTATCGGCATTTATTTGGCCGATATTCCGATAGCGTATGGGGAACACAGATCGCGCTGCTGACAGCGCTCTCCGTGTTCCCTCAGCAGCAGCACAGGGGAGAAGGAAGCAGTGTCTCCTCCCCCTGTGCTGCTGCCGCCAATGAGAGGGCAGGGGACAAGAGGAGGGGAGGAGCTATGGCCACTGCGCCACCAATGAAGCTTAATCTCTCATTTATTCATATACAGGAGGCGGGAGCTGCAGGATCACATAGCCGGCTCCCGGCCTCTATGAGCTGTAGCTGCGATCTGCGGTAGTTAACTCCTCAGGTGCCGGGGATCGCAGCTACTTGTCATAGAGGTCGGGAGCCGGCTATGTGATCCTGCAGCTCCCGCCTCCTGTATATGAATAAATTTGAGATTAAGCTTCATTGGTGGCGCAGTGCGCCCCCCCAAGCCCCCCAGTATTAGACATTGGTGGCGCAGTGCGCCCCCCCTCCCCCCCCAGTATTAGACATTGGTGGCGCAGAGCGCCCCCCCCCACCCCAGTCGCAGTGCGCACCCCCCCACCCCAGTCGCAGTGCGCCCCCCCACAGGATCCCCTCTCCCCTGCTCCTCCGATCGGAGCCCCAGCAGTGTAATGCTGGGTCTCCGATCGGTTACCATGGCAGCCAGGACGCTATTGAAGCCCTGGCTGCCATGGTAAGCTCCATGCTGCTGTGTGCACAAAGCACACAGCAGCAGGGACAGTGTGAGCTCCTATTCACCCTGATAGAGCTCTATCAGGGTGAATAGGACAAGGGTTCTAGTCCCTAAGGGGGCTAAAAGTTAGTTAAAAAAAAAAAAAAAGTTACAAAAATAAAAACACCAAAATATAAATGAAAAAGAAAGATTTACAAAAAAAAAAAAAAAAATACACATTAACAATAAACATTAATTTTCAGCAGATTTGTGGGAATTTTTTTTTTTTTTTCAAAAATGAAAATTCCCAGAATATCGGTATAAATTATCGGCTATCGGCCTGAAAGTTCACAAATTATCGGTATCGGCCCTAAAAAAAATCAATATCGGTTGATCCCTACAAAATAACATGACCTTTTTGGCATCAGAAGGTAATGTAAAGTTTTGAATGGAACCTGTTACCTGGTTTGGGGACAATAAACCACTGTTATACCTTTATGCAGCTGAGGTGTTAAAGGGAACCTGTCACCAGGATTTTGTGTATAGAGCTGAGAACATGGGTTGCTAGATCGCCACTAGCACATCCACAATACCCAGTCCCCATAGCTCTGTGTGCTTTTATTGTGTAAATAAACCGATTTGATACATATGCAAATTAACCTAAAGATGAGTTCTGTATGTGAGATGAGTCAGGGACAGGACTCATCTCAGGTTAATTTGCATATGTATCAAATCGGTTTATTTACACAATAGAAGCACACAGAGCTATGGGGACTGGATATTGCAGATGTGCTAGCGGCGATCTAGCAGCCCATGTCCTCAGCTCTTTGCACAAAATCCCGGTGACAGGTTCCCTTTAAGTCCACCTGTCCATAGTGAACCCATCACTAGTCAATGAAAATTGTACTTGCAGGAAAAAAGTTTGAGACTCTTCTCCAGCAGCATGGGGTGCAAGTGCACTGTGGTGATGAAGCCTCAGAAAGTACAACTCACTTCAATGCGCATGTACCTGATGTGCAGTGCATGCGCAGTGAAGTAAGGTATACCCTAACTGGCAACTGCATAACAGTGGTTTAGTGGCCCTTGTTTAGGTTCCCTTTATAGCATTAATTAGCCAAAATGACTCACGCTGCAAATTGCAAAGAAGGAGAAAGATAATGTTTAGCATTCATGTTACCTGAATGTTCTCAGGCAAGATAATGTGCCCAGAGACACAGAGCGGAATTGTAAGGATAAAATAATTACACTTAATAAGTGGGTGTTTTGATATCAGATTCAGCTTTCGCGTTACAGGACTATTTCAGCTACAGAATAGAAAGTGCTAGATCTTTCCATCTAATGATCACTATATTTTTTTAAAGCTTTGAAGGGACTCATCTGACACTACTAAAATTATGACATAAAAAAAATGCTCTAGGTTATTTATAAAAATACTTCTTTAATGCCCCGTGGAGGGAAGATCATTCGGTTAATACTTACCGCTCCCTCGATGCCACTGTACGCACTGCACTCACACAGGCTGTGGGCTCTTCTGCCCAAGTCCTGACCGGATGTGCGCACTCCTTTAGCTGTTCAGCTGAATGGGAAAAGAAGTGCACACCGCAGGTCGGATGCGGGCAGAAGAGCCCACAGACTGTTTGGGCGAAGCGGAGAAGGGACAGAAGACGGCTTCCTTGTATAACATTAGAAGATACAGAAAGCTCTACTGCAAGAATACCTTCACATTTAATATCTGCCTGAGCCAAATAAAGGATAATATGAACATTTTTGATGGATGAACATAAATCTGTAGTATCTTTACATTTAAATTTACCATTCTCCTCCTTTAGTAGGTGCCTATTGGAATGATACCACTGGAAGTGAGGATAAGGATGACCCTCGATATTGCAGTGAATGACCACGCCATTTCCTTCTTTCACAATGATGTGGTCTACCCTAGAGGTGATCACAGGTAATGACTCCAGTACTGCTTCAGAACCATTGGAAGTGTGATGATCAGTCTTCTCTGAGTTTATTGCTGTAGTCAGTGACATCAGGAAGAAAACAAATAATGTTGGGCACCAGAAAAAGTTGGAGATGCTCATAGTGTCCTTGAAAGAATGTTTGAGCAAGCTTAAGAAGATGAAGCGTGGATACCCCATCAGGATGTCAAACCTGCAGAACAAACAAATGTGCAGATATTATTATAAAATACTATAATAATAGTAATTATCATTCTGACATTCTATTGCCATAATTAAAGGGGTTGTCAAAGTTATATTTATTGATGACCTATCCTCACCATAATTCATCAATATCAGATCGGCTGGGGTCAGACACCCGGCACCCGAATACACAAGTGTATAGAAGCGATCCGTACCATTGAAATTGGGTGTAATTACACCTGCTCACCGCAGCAGATGCAACGGCAAGCAGGTAAACAATGAAGAGGAGGCAGCGCTGGCACGGCGCGCACCTTCTCTTCAAACAGCCGATTGGTGGGGGTGACGGGTGTCGGACCCCAGCCGATCTGATATTGATGACCTATCCTGAGGATAGGTCATCAATAAATATAACTTGGACAACCCCTTTAATATAAAGTTGTCATACTAATACATTGACTAACAAGACAGATTAACCCTGCCTACCAATGCCAAGTTCTAGAGACTAAAGGGGATAAAAGAAGCACTGCGAGTTATACTGTTCCTTTTAGGCTCCATTCACACGTCCGCAATTCCGTTCCGCATTTTGCAGACCCATCCCAAAAATAGAACATGTCCTATTAGAATAGGCATTTTCCATTAAGTGCCGGCGATGTGCGGTCCGCAAAATGCGGAACGCGGTTTGCCGGTGTCCGTGTTTTGCAGATCTGCAAAACATACACGGATGTCTGAATGGAGCCTTAAGCTGTAAGGCTACCCCTCTGGCTCAGAGACTCTCTGAGACCTCCGCTTAAAAGGGTCATCCAACTTCTATACCAATGTTATGTGGACCCTAGACAGTGCTGTACATAATACAAAAAAGTCACTAACTCTCTGTTCCAGTGCAAGGGTCCAGTTTTAGTCTTTCTGGTCCAGAGCACGTAAACTTCCAGATGGGGTAATGTGCTCCACTGTGGCCATTCATTGGCATCAGCGATGATGTGTTCCCAAGTGGCACATTACTGTTGGGTCACATGCTTCTTCGGAACTGGAACCTTGTGCTGGAATAGAGCAGTTGGGAGCACGTGAGCGGCTTTTTATGTTCTGTACAGCACTGTCCAAGGTCTACATAAAATCATGCGAGAAGCCAGACAACCTCTTTAAAGACCGAGTATAGCAGTGATAAAGCTACAGGAAGAAATGTGTGACTATACAGTTACAGCTGCACACACTGTGGCGAAACTAACCTCGCCACTGGATTTTGGAGGGGCCTGTTTGCCAGCCTCTTGCCTCAGAATTATGGCCCATATACTAACTTTGAAAGAGAAGACAGACCGGCTGCACAGTTTAAATCTGTGGAACTGTTTTGGCAGGAAAGCCATGCTTGCTGTCGGCCAAATGTGACTTCCATGGAATTCGTGAACCCCTGCTCGGATCTGGGTGATTTTTGGATATGTTGTTCACCTAGATCAGAGCTATCCATGGATGTATACATTATGGGGATATGTGGGGTTTTGAGGTGTTGTCTGTGTTTTGGGAAAAATGTGTGTTTTCTGCCTGTGAGTGATTAAGTTAGCCCATTATGTTTGGTAATTGTATCACAGGCAGAACCCAATGTGTTTTGGTAATTGTATTTTGTTGATTGCGTCAAAGACAATGCCCATTGTATTTTGTTGATTGCGTCAAAGACAATGCTCATTGTATTTAGTTGATTGCGTCAAAGACAATGCTCATTGTATTTAGTTGATTGCGTTACAGACAGAGGGAAGGGGGTTTTGTGTACAATTGCTGGGAAGGTTTCAATACTGTAAATGCATGTGATTGGCTGAAATATAAACTGTCACAGTCTTCGACAAGGTCCCCGGGGGAAGTGTCCCTTGCTAGGAGACCTGCATAAAAGGCTGAAAAATAACCCATTAAAGAGTTCCTGTTTTACATTCAACATAGAGCCTCGTCTCATGTGTGTGGGGATTGCTATACGTGTATACTCCCCTATCTATTACTCCTAGCTCTTTGTAAGAGCTGTTCCTGGTTCCTGTGGTGGTATCAGTGTCGAGCAGAGTGCTTGGAGTCCTCGGGAGGCACTGGGAGCATCCATCAACGGAGGTACCCAGTCAGGGTGCCAGGAGATCCTTTACACACGCGATCACCTATCTCTGTATTCAGTGCGGGAAGGAAACAGGATGCTGAAAAATCAGTGTACTGCTTTGTTCTACAGTGGAGTCCCTGGAATGTGGTGCGAGAAAAGGGGGGAGAACATAAGTAGCAATCCGCATGGGCGGATTGGCCATAAGCCCTACAGAGAAATTTTCCGGTGGGCCGATGCCCAGGGGCCCACTTTATCTCTCCTCTTTGCCATCAGCAAGGTACATAAAGATCTGAGGCTCTCAGCATTAATGTAAGAGCAACAGGTACTTAGGCACCTGGCCTCAGGATGATGATACAGTTTCATACTGTGGGACAGGTGGCAGTATATTGAGCTGCACTGTGGTATTTTTTTCTGCTAGGGCAGTACTTCGTCCTGCAGTGTATTGCTGGCCCCACCTACTTCTGTTGCCCTGCCTTCTGTCAATTTGGACTTGCCTACATCATGGGGCCACTTAGTTTTTTTTCCAGGTCCACTTTAAGTTCCCAGTCTGCCCCTGGCAATCTGTGTAACAGAGGGGGCAACCATGGCGGCAGTCTGTGTAACAGAGGGGAAGCGGGGTATGGGGAGAAGTCTCTGTAACAGAAGGGGGCACGGTGAGCATTCTGCATAAAAAGGCAAACATGGGAGCAGTCTGTGTAACAAAGTAGGCGTATGTCTTTCCATTCTTGTCTTAGTCTTCCTGCTAAAGGGACAACACTTGAGGATCCCTCAGGACACTAGGTGTGCAACATTAATACCTTCTCTGCCCTAGACCAAAGTTGCAGACATTAATTCCTTTTCTGCCCTAAACCCTATGGATATTACCATAAAGCCAATAACTAACCAAGCCAAGCATGGCTAATTATTTGGCACTATACTGTAATATTCATTTATAGATATTGGATTGTCATATTTAGCAGGAACATCAAAAAAACATTTTATTTTGTAGCACTGCAGACATTTGAAGGCTATGTACATCTTCGGGGGCAATTTGTTTTTATGATCGCAATTTACTCATTTTGGGCAAAAAAGTTTTAGATTTTTTTTTAAATGGTGTTTTCTAAAAATATTTAGCTGTTCTGTCACAAAGGGTTAGATAAGGTTTTTCAGTAAGATAAGAAATGAGCTCTAATGAGTGTTTAGGAGGACAGAGATCAGACATAAGAAGCCGTCAGCTGAAGAGTGAAAATTCTGATCCCGTTACTAGGTAAACTCAAGGCTGCACAAAGACAGGGGTTCAAAATTTCTAATAAAGACCAATTGAAAAAATTATTTTTAGCGCAAAAGGAGTACAATACAATAATATAAAATTGCCCCAAAGTTGTATATAGTCTTTAAAATATGAGAATCCAAGAAACTATGCACCCTCTGTAATTTCTCTCCTTCCAGCATTGAAATTATTTTCCACTACCATCCACAATATCTTGGCTATTAAATGTTAAAGGGTTTATCCAGTTTTTCAAACCCTAATGGCCCATCCCTATGATGGGCCATCAATATTAGAACGGCTGGGGTCCGACTCTTGGCACCCCAGCACCCAGCCATTTGAAGGGGTCGCAGTGATCATGGGGACACTGTGTCCTCTTCATTACTGCTGTTGACTCCTATTTGGATGCTACAGCAATCAATCAGAGAAGAGGAGCTGTTCGGCAGCTCAATGCAGACAACACTTCAGTCACGCTCCACTGCCAGTGCGCTGCAGGAACAGAACCTGACAGAATAATAGCTCATATTCATATGAAAATAAAAGCTCTGCAAAACGTATGTTTGTACTGCTCTCCTCAGCCTCTACAGAAAGCTGTCAGCAGTTTAGCGTGGCCAGATTCCCTTTAATGGCTGTATAAATAAAAAGCTCTGCAACTTTCTAATAGGGCGTCCATTCTCAGTGAAGCCCAGCTGTGAGATCTGCATGCGGATAGTACAGGTGCAGCTCTGCAATTAGCAGTACTCTGCATGCAGATCCCACACTCGGGTCGGACGCACCCATATACAGCACCTTATGTTTCAATTCATCCCCGTTTTCAAGATAAACCCCTTTATACCTAGTCATCTTCTCAAAAAGTACACTTTAATGCTATAGTTTTGACTCGCGTGTTCCCAATGTCCCAAGGGTTCAAATATTTATCAGCTCTGCCAGTCGCCATACCAATCAGTGTGGGCCAACGACACCAAGAAATAATGAAGAGTAACATTACTTTACACTGTTTAAAACTGTAACCAGACTCTCTGCAAGAATGCAAATCACTTGAATCTTCCTTCACATTATGCTACGAAAACCTCATGACTAGAGCATTCAGCCAACAAAAATTACTACCATTTAGGAAAGAAAACATTTTTTACATCTAATCTGAAGCCAAGTAAAAATTTTCAGTCACCAGGGTTGGATTTTTTGAGATTCTGGGGTCATGATCATGGCAAATTAAATTAAAGAGAACCTGTCACATAAAACTGCAATATAAGCTACAGGAAGCATGCAATAGAGCAGGAGGAGCTGAGCAGATTGCTATATATTTTCATGGGAAAAGATTCAGTATAACTTGTAATCTATACATTTATATTCCTGCTCATTCTAGGCTTTGAAGTCCAGGAGACGGTCCTATCAGTGATGACAGCTATCTCTGTATACACAGCCATAGAGGGGAGGCTGTCAATCACTGATAGGACTGTCTTTACTTAAAAGCCTCTACTAAATGTTTTCCCACAAAACTACATATCAATCTACTCAGCAAATCCTGCTCTGTATCAAGTTGCATTCAGCTGAGACAACCTGTCCACTGTATTTTTAAACAGAATATGCTGATCACCGTCAGAAGTTGTACATTTTGGTAACATGGCAGCTGTTAGCGCATGGAATATATACAGGTCCTTCTCAAAAAATTTGCATATTGTGATACAGTTCATTATTTTCTGTAATGTACTGATAAACATTAGACTTTCATATATTTTACATTCATTACACACCAACTGAAGTAGTTCAAGCCTTTTATTGTTTTAATATTGATGATTTTGGCATACAGCTCATGAAAACCCAAATTTCCTATCTCAAAAAATTAGCATATTTCATCCGACCAATAAAAGAAAAGTGTTTTTAATCCCAAAAAAGTCAACCTTCAAATAATTATGTTCAGTTATGCACTCAATACTTGGTCGGGAATCCTTTTGCAGAAATGACTGCTTCAATGCGGCGTGGCATGGAGGCAATCAGCCTGTGGCACTGCTGAGGTGTTATGGAGGCCCAGGATGCTTCGATAGCGGCCTTAAGCTCATCCAGAGTGTTGGGTCTTGCGTCTCTCAACTTTCTCTTCCCAATATCCCACAGATTCTCTATGGGGTTCAGGTCAGGAGAGTTGGCAGGCCAATTGAGCACAGTAATACCATGGTCAGTAAACCATTTACCAGTGGTTTTGGCACTGTGAGCAGGTGCCAGGTCATGCTGAAAAATGAAATCTTCATCTCCATAAAGCTTTTCAGCAGATGGAAGCATGAAGTGCTCCAAAATCTCCAGATAGCTAGCTGCATTGACCCTGCCCTTGATAAAACACAGTGGACCAACACCAGCAGCTGACATGGCACCCCAGACCATCACTGACTGTGGGTACTTGACACTGGACTTCAGGCATTTTGGCATTTCCCTCTCCCCAGTCTTCCTCCAGACTCTGGCACCTTGATTTCCGAATGACATGCAACAGTCCAGTGCTGCTTCTCTGTAGCCCAGGTCAGGCGCTTCTGCCGCTGTTTCTGGTTCAAAAGTGGCTTGACCTGGGGAATGCAGCACCTGTAGCCCATTTCCTGCACACGCCTGTACACGGTGGCTCTGGATGTTTCTACTCCAGACTCAGTCCACTGCTTCCGCAGGTCCCCCAAGGTCTGGAATCGGTCCTTCTCCACAATCTTCCTCAGGGTCCGGTCACCTCTTCTCGTTGTGCAGCGTTTTCTGCCACACTTTTTCCTTCCCACAGACTTCCCACTGAGGGGCCTTGATACAGCACTCTGGGAACAGCCTATTCGTTCAGAAATTTCTTTCTGTGTCTTACCCTCTTGCTTGAGGGTGTCAATGATGGCCTTCTGGACAGCAGTCAGGTCGGCAGTCTTACCCATGATTGCGGTTTTGAGTAATGAACCAGGCTGGGAGTTTTTAAAAGCCTCAGGAATCTTTTGCAGGTGTTTAGAGTTGATTAGTTGATTCAGATGATTAGGTCAATAGCTCGTTTAGAGAACCTTTTCATGATATGCTAATTTTTTGAGATAGGAATTTTGGGTTTTCATGAGCTGTATGCCAAAATCATCAATATTAAAACAATAAAAGGCTTGAACTACTTCAGTTGGTTTGTAATGAATCTAAAATATATGAAAGTCTAATGTTTATCAGTACATTACAGAAAATAATGAACTGTATCACAATATGCAAATTTTTTGAGAAGGACCTGTATTTTGAACGCATTTGTTATTGACAGCAGAGAGAGGAATATAATGTGCGGAATATATGCTTTGCGTACATCTTAAAACGTAATTGACGTGTTTTTATTTAAAATAAATATATATAATAATCTATTTTTGCATATGTTGTTAATTATGGTGGTGTTCTATGAAGATGTGCATGTAAATTTAGGCCTAAGAGGTATGTATGTACATTGAAGGTTTTTTTTTTTTTTTTTTTTTTTTTTAAGAGGTGTGGTCCATATAACTTACTACTTGGATAACACTTTTACTCACTAATATCAACTTGTATGCAATTTCTATTTTTTTTTTAAATACACTGATGCAAACTTGCAAGAAGGTGTTCAAAGGTATAAAGTGCGGTGGTATTGTGACAATGTGCTGGGTATCTACTTCCAGAATATACAGTTTTTTTCTCCCTACAAGATGCACTTTTACCCCCAAATGTGTGGGGAAAATGTCAGTGCGTCTTATAGGCCAAATACTAATGAGCGCTTCCATTATGGAAGCGCTCATTAGTACAGTAGGACTGGGGAGCGGAGTGGTGAATACAGCGCTCCTTGTGCTGACAGTACTCAACGCTCCATGGTCTTCTTCTGCCGGAGCCGCATGTTGTGCTGTGACCTGCCGTCACGGTCTCCCCTGTGACAGGGGTCAGAAGATCTAAGAGACTGGCTGCATGTGATGTGATCTGACAGCCTCTTTGGTTTCACCTTTTTCTGTGTTGTTGCTGGTTATGACCACACCTCTTGTCTCAGGTGTAGCTTAAGTGGTCATTCCAACTCCTCTATTTAGTGTGGTCTCACTCATCATGCTATGCAGTTGATAGTTCCTTTCTGGTTGTGGAAGTGCTGGTGTTTGGTTCTCCACCGAGTTCCTGCTTGTCCGCGTACTTAAGAGTTAAGTGTCTTTTCCGATTTCTTGATTATCGTATTCCCCTATCTTCTGGTATTAGGCCTGAGGGGGTCTCCTGTTCCTTTAGCTGAGAAGGAACAGGTCATCTCTTGTACTAACACTATTTCTAGGGCCCTTTAGGGTCAGATAGGGCTCTAGGTTCCTATGTATGAACATTCCTACCATCGAGATATGTTCATCCTGTTAGTAGTCAGGGCTCGGTTTAGGGATTTAACTAGGTGGTGACCTTTCCCCTTCCCCTTGTTTTCCAGGATTAGTAGCTTTTCTCTTCCCTCATGTGTTTAGTGTGGAGTTTACCACCCACACAGCGCCGTGACACCTATGCACAGAATGGGAATGTAGGTACGCCCTGTAACCTCATGCTGTGCGATGTCAGGTCACAGCACAGTATGGCAGGAAAAGCGCTGGATCTCAGGACTGGCAGCGATGCCTGGAACAGGAGAGGTAAGTGTAATATTTTTTTTGTCTGATCTGAGGTCTGATTAACATTGGGGGTCTAACTGAGGTTTGAGTGAGAGTCAGAGCTGGGATCTAATTAACATTGGGGGTCTGATTAACATTGCTGGGTCTCATCTGAGGTCTGATAGGGGGTCTGAGCTGAAGTCTAATTAACATTGGGTCTGACTAAAATTGGGGGTCTGGGCCGAGGTCTGATTAACATTGAAGGTCTGATGAAAATATTTTTCTCTTATTTTCCTCCTCTAAAACCTAGGTACAGGGCAGGTGTGTCTTATAGGAGGAAAATATATATTGGTATGGCGTGGTTGGCATAATATTTTAGTTTGTGACTTAGGATTTATTTGTACATGGCAAAACTGCGAAATCTGTCCTTTCCACTAGAGGTGGAAAATGTGGACAGATTAGTTATTTTCAGACATGTACAATAGGGTTGCACCGGGTATAGAATTATCGATACCCAAAGGATACTTTTGTACCAGTATCGATTAGATACCGGGATTTGCCTTTTACCGATACTAGGCTGCTCTACTTCGCAGCCTAGTATCAGAGAACATGGTGCACTGCTCTCAGTGCATTCCATGTTCTCCTCAGCAGCACAGTGGAGAAGGAGTCTCTCCCTCCCCACTGTGCCGTTGCTACCAATGACAGGAGAGAGGGGCGGAGGAGGGGAGGATCTGTGGCCACCGTGCCACCAATGAAGATAACTAACCCATTAATACAAATACAGGCAGCGGGTGCCGGCTGGAAAAAAAAAACAAAAAAAACACATAGCCGACACCCAAACTCTACGACAGGCTGTTTGGCACCTGAGGGGTTAACTGCCGCGGATCGCAGTGCCTTGTCATAGAGGACGGGTGCCGGCTATGTGATTCTGCAGCTGGCACCCGCTGCCTGTATTTGTATTAATAGGTTAGTTATGCTCATTGGTGGCGCAGTGCGTCCCCCCCAACTCATGTGACAACTTGGGGTCACTTCGCTCTCCAGGATCGCAGTCTTCTCACCTTAGATGGTTGGCACACCTCAAGAAGCCACTGCAGACTTGGGTGCAAACTGGCCACGACCAGCTTTATTGTAACTCTAACAGCAGTTCTCCCTTTATTGTAACTTTAACAACAGTTCTCCCTCTCTATCGGGATCTGGGTCTACTGTAAGGCCCCAGAGTGGCATTACCACCTCTTTGTGCCCCTCTACTATCTCCTATGTCGATCCTGTGTCATTCTATGTATTTATTTCAGGTCCCGCATAACGTGTAGTTGTATTTCCCTGCAATTGTTATGTTTACATGTAATGTACCTGGCTCACCAGCAGATGGCGGCAATTATGGCAGAGCTAGTTTGCCTACAGTGGAACCTTCTTGCCATTCTAGACCTCTTTAGAGAGGTAGGAGTTTAGCTAGTAAAAGTCAGTCTAGAGGATCCCCTCCTTGGGGAAGGAGCAGGCCATCATCCCTGCTGGACGAGCCTGCAGAAGTTAGTTGAGCTTACCCCCTGTAAGGGCAAAGCTGTGTGCCGGCCAGCAGAGCCTGTCTGCTCAGCTGGGCCCAAAGGCCTGAGCTGAGTGCTTCCAGAGTCAGGAGTAAAGATTCCTTGGAGAAAGATAAAGAGAAAGAGAAAGCTAAAGATACCAAGACAGAGATAAAAAGGTAAGACAGAGTCAGACTACAGAAAGTTAAGTTGCAGTTTCTATTTACTCCAGATAGCACAGCAGAGAAAGTGACGGATGTAGCAGAGCAGAATGTGTTTGCCTGCCAGAATTAATGCCAAAACTTGCTGATACCCAAGATAAAGTTGGAAGATTGTTCTCCGATGAAAGTTTATGCCAAGTAAAGCTGATTTAACTTCAATACAAGTCTTGACTCAATTTATTCTACCATCCCTCAACTGTTAACCTTTTTGCACTGCTTCGGACGACTACGCCTGGGGTTGTGGGATATCCAGGTAGGAGCACCGTGACAAGTGCACAGCCGCACCTAAAAGGGACATTTTAGGCCACCCTCATACCACTCTGGCATTCCGACACATGGGTTCCACCATCACTTTCTACATAGGGGGACTTCGTTGCTGAAATGCAACTGGCGTCACAACAAAAACACAGATTTCCTTCCTAAAGGGATTTCCCGGGCGCCCCTAGTCAGCCCGTTGCACTACCACTCATCTCCCCAAAACACAACACAGTGCTTACCCTACCCAGGGTTAGAGGCTCCCAAAGGACTGTTTCTTCCCTAGACTGGGAACCTTGATCGAGGAGCTCAGCCCACATTTACCTGAGCTCCTTAGCTTGCTGCTAATAATCTTTATTATCAGCCTGGCTGCTACAGACAAAGAAAAAAAACACTATTTAACCCCTTCCCAACACATGACGTACTACTACGTCATGGAAGCCACTGCGTTCCCGCAATTTAATGTCATAGTGATCGGGCGGGCACTGGAGTCTCTGGTAGCCAGGCCCCTGCTGTATCCGTCGGCATCGCTGTAAAAGCGATGTCGGCGGATTAACCCCTTCTATGCAGCGGTCCGTGCTGACCGCGAAATAGAAGGGGTTTGTGTCAGGTGAGGGAGCGCATTGAGTCCCCGCTCTGCTGTGGCAGGGACTTGATGTGTCAGAAGGCAGCCCGATGCCATACAGAGGCTGCCCAATGCCTTGCACGGCATCAGGACCTGCCTTCTACGGGTGCCTCAGGCTGGGTCTACTAGGCAACCTGTTCGTGTACTAATCACTGTAGTACACAAAACAGGCAATGCATTACAATATAGATGTTTTGTAATGCATTGCAGAGGGGATCAGACACCCAAAAGTGAACCTCAGAAATAAAGTAAAGAAAAAATTGTTTAAAATTCTTACCTAAGACAATTGGTCAAAAAATAAAGAAGCTATGGCTCTCAGACTATGGATATACTAAAATATTATTTCGGTTTCAAAAATGCTATTGTGTTAAACTTAAATAAGAAAAAGTAGACATATTAGGTATTGCCACGTCCGTAACGATCTGCTCTATAAAAAAAAAAAAAAAAAGCCACATGATCTAATCCCTCAGGTAAATGCTGTATAAATAAATAAATAAATAAATAAATAAAAACTGCACCAAAAGAACCAATTTTTTGGTCACCTTGCCACATAAAGTGTAATAATGAATGATCAAAAAAAATCATATGTACCCAAAAATGGTACCAATAAAAACATCAACTCTTCCTGCAAAAAGCGAGCCCCTGCACAAGATGATTGGCAGAAAAATAAAATAAAATAGGGCGTTCAGAAAATGGAGACACAAACATTTTGTTTTTTCCAAAAATGCTTTATTATGTAAAACTGAAGCAAAGAAAGTAGACATATTTGATATCACCACATCCGTAACAACCTGCATACCTCAAAGATACTAATGAGTTTTTGACAGCCATTAAAGAGTTACATTGGCAGGATGGGTACCAATTGGTATCCCTCGATGTGGAGAGCCTCTACACCCGCATCCCACATGATGCGGGTGTGGAGGCGATCCTTGACATCGTGGCCAATATGGGCAAGAGTCAGATGTATTGCAGTTTCATTGGCGAGGCATTAGAGTTTATATTAACCAACAATGTGTTTCAGTTTGGGGCGGATTGGTACAAGCAAAAGGTTGGTACGGCCATGGGGACCCCCGTCTCCTGTACATTCGCTAATATGTACCTCGCTAGATTTGAGGACAGGTACATTTATTCCACCACGAACCCGTATGTATCCAAACTGAAAACGTATCTACGGTTCGTAGATGACGTATTCATAGTGTGGGAGGGTACCGAAAGCGAGTGTAGGGAGTTCGTGGGTTTCCTAAATGGTAATGACATGGGTATGACGTTTACCCTCAATTTCGGAGGTTCTAGATTGGAGTTTTTGGATGTGGCTGTCATGGTGGAAGGCGACGAGTTGGTCACTGAGTACTTTCGGAAGCCCACGGCGACCAACTCCTTGCTCCGCCATGACAGCTTCCATCCTCCCTGCGTTAAGAGAGCTGTACCTTACGGGCAATTTGTCAGATTAAGGCGCATTAATAGTAAAAATAGCAGTTATTGCAGGCAGGCAGAAGAACTGAAAAAACGCCTTATGGAGAGAGGGTATCCTGAAGAACCATTGGAGGAGGACATGAGGAAGGTTGAGAAGGATTTCTCCCAAGACAGTTTACTTAGGAGGGCCAACTACGAAAATAAACAAAGGGACGCAGATTTCAGGAGGTTTGCATTTTCATTTAAATATAGTCCCATGGCAGAGCGCATTCGCTCCGTTATCTTTAAAAATTGGGACGTATTAAGGAGAGATGCAAGCCTGTATGAACTCACTGAACAGAAACCACAGATTTCTTTTAGAAGAGCACATACCGTAAAAGACAGATTAGTCAGAAGTAGGTTTAAGCCCAATAGGAACGAGAATTGGCTTAACAGCAATTTACCTAAAGGGAATTTCAAGTGTGGCAACTGCTCGTTTTGCAATTATAACTCCCTGAAGAAATCCATTGGATTTGCAGGTATCCAACATAAAGTGAACACCTTTATTAATTTCAGGAGCACATACGTAGTGTATCTGCTATTGTGCCCCTGCGGTCGATTTTATATCGGCAAAACTATCAGGTGCCTGTTTGAAAGGTTTAGGGAACACCTGAATTCAATAAGAACAGTAAAGGGGTGCCCTAGATTCATCCAACATGTCAAAGAAGCCCATAATGGGGATGTTAGTTGCATTTCATTCTCCGGTTTAGAAACAGTACTCACTCCTCCACAGGGAGGGGATAGACACCGCCTCCTCCTGCAGAGGGAAGCCCAGTGGATCCTGCGCACACAAGCTTTGGGAGAGCTTGGATTGAATGATAGAAACGACCTGAGCCCATTCCTGAAATCAAAAATTCTTGATTTTACATCCATATGTGTCCTATTTACTTGTATGTTTGTGTTTGTTTTCTTGCTGATATGTTGCAAATATGTTGCACTTGTCTATGTTTTTAGTTGTTGAGCGCAACTCCTTTCACCTATGTGCGGCCTGATTCGTCCATTTGTATGACGTCGGCCTGCACTAGAGGTTAAAGGAAGTGCGGACACAGATGCGCATTGAAGCACAGCCTGATGAAGTGCAATTAGCGCGAAACGGCCGCCGCTGTCACTGCGTGTTTGACTTGTCCACCCCCTGCCTGATTGTGGCTGAATAAAGCTGTTTGAACGCTACCGGTGAGTGCCGCTGCATATTCTTTCTGCTTACCGACAATTTTTATATTCTACTCACTGTCACTACCAGAGCTTTGAGACGTTCTCAAAGCTCTGTGTCTCCACCCCTGTGATGATGTCACTTAGGGTTGGAGGTTTTCTCACTGTTCTGTTTCTCCGCCCCTGTGATGAGGTCTTACTCTCAGCTGTCTCTCCTGCGTTTGATTTCTCTGCCTTTAAATCACCCCTCCTCCTATTGCAGGGCGTGGATTATATTTCTCCTTTCAGTTGTAGCTCTGCCTTGAGTATCTTCACTCCTTTAGCTACTAGTTCTCTGGACCTGTGTTCTGCTGCTGCAAGCACTCCGGATATTGCCAGCGGTCCTTGGATCCGTCTTCTCTACGGCTGCAGCTCCATCAGCTAAGTGTGCAGACTTTGTTATGTACCTGGTGATTTCCTGACTGGATCTGAGGTGGCCCCGGTTCCCTCCTTATTCTGTGCAGGGCATCGGAGGCCGTGCCCCTTCCACTATTGTAGGGGTTACAGGGCTCATCAGTCTAAGGTACGCGGGCATGCCTCGTTCCACCATTTGGATCCGGGCATGTGCTTTAGCAGCATAGGGAGAGTGAGGGTCTGACAGGGGTCACCCTTTCTCTTCCCTAGTTTGGGTCCGGTCAGTAGCTCTTTTTACTGTGTATACTCTTGTTACCCTTAAACAGCCGTGACATTATAATCCACCAAAACCGTCCTTGTTGACATGGATCCGCTTTCTGACCTGGTTGACCGCATGCAGGGTCTTTCTTTGGAAGTAGCGGATCTCCGTCAATCTCTGACTCAGCTACAAGCATTGGGCTCTGCTCCGGCTCATGGAGTCTGTTGCGAGCCAAAGGTCTCACTTCCGGAAACGTTCTCCGGGGGCAGTGAGAATTTTGTTCGCTTCAGAGAGGCATGTAAACTCCATTTTTGTTTGTGTCCCCACTCCTCTGGTAATGAGGAACAGAGGGTGAGGATTGTCATCTCCCTGCTCAGAGGTAATGCTCAGACTTGGGCTTTTTCGCTGCCATCAGGGGATCCTTCCCTGCTATCCGTGGAGAGGTTTTTTGTGGCCCTGGGGCAGATATATGATGACCCGGATCGTGTTGCTCTGGCAGAATCGAACTTACGTGTTCTATGCCAGAACAAACTGTCTGCGGAGCTTTATTGTTCTGAATTTCGGAGATGGGCAGCTGATTCAGGCTGGAATGATGCTGCACTCCGAAGTCAGTTCTGTCATGGTCTCTCAGAGGGTTTGAAAGATGCCTTTGCTTTCCATGAGAGACCAACATCCTTAGAGTCTGCCATGTCATTGGCGGTACGCCTTGACAGGCGTCTAAGGGAAAGAAACAAGACCTCTCCGTCCAGCCATTGTCAGTCTAGGGGCAATGGTGCGGACTCATTCAGTATGCAGGGGTCTCATCCTGTCTCGCTCCCCTCTGAGGAGGAGCCCATGCAGCTAGGCCGACTTGCCCCTGATAAAAGAGGATTTAGTCCTCAGAATATGGTGTGTTTTTGTTGTGGGGGCATAGGTCATTTGGCAAATGTTTGTCCGTCTAGGAGATTCCTGAACTGTACTAAGAGCGATAATAAGAGAAAAACCTCAAGAGGTAGATCATCAAGTTCTGCTTCATCTGCTACTTTGGGCAAAGTTGATGTGGGAATTGATGCTTTTCCTCTGACCTGCAGTTCCCGTTTTCTCCTGTCTGCCAGGGTGGCGCTAGAGAGCAAGGTCATTCCTTGTGAGATTTTTGTCGATAGTGGAGCGGCCGTCAATCTTATTGACACTCAATTTGTAGCTTTGCATGGGTTTCAGGTTTGTACATTAGAAAAGGATATACCTGTTTTTGCTATTGACTCTGCCCCACTCTCGCAGAGATCTCTGAAAGGCATAGTTCACAATATCCGGCTAGCTGTAGGTGACACTCATGTGGAGGAGATATCTTGTTTTGTCCTTAACGGATTGCCTTCTCCTCTAGTTTTGGGGCTACCCTGGCTCACTAGACATAACCCCACTATTGATTGGCAAGGAAGGCAAATAAATGAGTGGAGTGACTTTTGTAGAGAGAATTGTCTCACAGCCACTCTTGCTGAGGTGTCTACTAAAACTCTGCCATCATTTCTCTCTGATTTCTCGGATGTGTTTTCCGAGAGCGGTGTTCAGGAGCTACCTCCTCACCGGGAGTTTGACTGTCCCATTAACCTCATTCCCGGCGCCAAGCTGCCAAAGGCACGCCTCTACAATCTCTCACAACCGGAGAGACTCGCAATGCGAACCTATATCTCTGAGAGTCTCGAGAAGGGGCATATTCGTCCCTCAAAGTCGCCTGTTGCCGCGGGTTTTTTTTTTGTTAAAAAAAAAGATGGCTCTCTGAGACCTTGCTTAGATTTTAGGGAGCTGAACCGTATCACGATTCGCGATCCCTATCCCCTTCCTCTGATCCCGGACCTCTTCAACCAAATTGTTGGGGCCAAGGTGTTTTCCAAATTGGATCTGAGAGGCGCGTACAACCTGGTCAGGGTCAGAGAGGGGGATGAATGGAAAACGGCCTTTAATACCCCTAACGGGCATTTCGAGAATCTCGTTATGCCTTTCGGCCTGATGAATGCTCCGGCCGTCTTTCAGCATTTTGTTAATAGTATTTTCTATCATTTAATGGGGAAATTTGTATTGGTGTATCTTGATGATATTTTGATTTTTTCCCCTGATGTTCAGACTCATCAGGATCATCTTTTTCAGGTCCTGCAGATACTGCGGGAAAATAAACTGTATGCCAAGCTGGAGAAATGTCTTTTTATGGTATCAGAGATTCAATTTCTGGGTTTTCTCCTCTCTGCTTCTGGTTTTCGCATGGATCCGGAGAAGGTCCGTGCTGTGCTGGAGTGGGAGCTTCCTGAAAATCAGAAGGCATTGATGCGCTTTCTGGGTTTTGCTAACTACTACAGAAAGTTCATTTTGAATTATTCCTCTATTGTCAAACCCCTTACTGACATGACAAAAAAGGGGACGGATTTTTCCTCTTGGTCGGAGGAGGCGCTTGCAGCCTTTTCTAAGATTAAAGAGAGTTTTGCGTCTGCTCCCATCTTGCTGCATCCCGATGTTTCCTTACCTTTTATTGTTGAGGTGGATGCTTCCGAGGTGGGTGTGGGTGCAGTTTTGTCCCAGGGCCCCTCTCCTGCCAAATGGCGACCTTGTGCCTTTTTCTCTAGAAAACTCTCCCCGGCAGAGAGAAACTATGATGTGGGAGATAGGGAGTTGTTGGCCATCAAGTTGGCTTTCGAGGAATGGCGCCATTGGTTGGAGGGGGCCAGGCACCCTATCACCGTTTTTACCGACCATAAGAATCTGGCGTACCTGGAGTCGGCCAGGCGTATGAATCCGAGACAGGCCAGATGGTCTCTGTTCTTCTCCAGATTTAATTTTGTTGTTACTTTCCGCCCTGGGATCAAGAATGTGAAGGCTGATGCTCTCTCTCGCTGTTTTCCGGGAGGAGGAAACTCCGAGGACCCGGGTCCCATTTTGGCGGAGGGGGTAGTTGTTTCTGCTCTATATTCCGATTTGGAGGCCGAGGTCCAGGCTGCCCAGTCTGAGGCACCTGCCCGTTGTCCCTCCGGGAAGTTGTTCGTGCCTCCTGAGCTACGTCACAAACTCTTTAAGGAACATCATGATACAGTTCTTGCTGGTCACCCCGGGAGTAGAGCCACGGTAGATCTCATTGCTCGGAGATTTTGGTGGCCGGCTCTTCGTAAGTCTGTGGAGGGTTTTGTGGCGGCTTGTGAGACGTGCGCTCGCGCTAAGGTCCCTCGTTCACGACCTTCAGGTTCCCTTCTCCCGTTACCCATACCTTCCCGTCCTTGGACACACCTGTCCATGGACTTTATCACGGATCTTCCTCGTTCCTCGGGGAAGTCGGTGATCCTGGTGGTCGTGGACCGTTTTAGCAAGATGGCTCATTTCGTTCCTTTCCCCGGTTTACCCAATGCTAAAACGTTGGCGCAAGCTTTTGTCGATCATATTGTTAAATTGCACGGCATTCCCTCTGAGATTGTTTCCGATAGAGGCACGCAGTTTGTGTCCAGGTTCTGGAAGGCTTTCTGTTCTCGCCTGGGGGTTCGGCTGTCCTTCTCTTCTGCTTTTCACCCGCAGTCGAATGGTCAGACTGAGCGCCTCAATCAGAATCTGGAGACATATTTGCGCTGTTTTGTGGCAGAGAACCAGGAGGATTGGTGTTCATTTCTCCCTCTTGCTGAGTTTGCTTTGAACAACCGTCGTCAGGAATCTTCTGATAAGTCACCATTTTTTGGTGCATATGGGTTCCATCCGCAGTTTGGGACATTCTCGGGAGGGGCTCTTTCTGGTTTACCTGAGGAGGAGAGATTTTCCTCGTCTTTGTCTACCATTTGGCAAAAGATTCAGAGTAATCTCAGAAAGATGAGTGAGAAGTATAAGCGTGTGGCTGATAAGAGACGTGTGCCTGGTCCGGACCTGAATGTGGGTGATCTGGTGTGGTTGTCTACAAGAAATATTAAACTGAAGGTTCCCTCCTGGAAATTGGGCCCCAAGTTTATTGGGCCTTATAAAATTTTGTCAGTCATCAATCCTGTTGCCTTCCGCCTTGATCTTCCACGGGTTTGGAAGATACATAATGTTTTTCACAGATCTCTCTTAAAACCATATGTCCAGCCCACGGTACCCTCCTCTTTGCCTCCTCCTCCGATTTTGGTTGATGGCAATCTGGAGTTTGAGGTTTCCAGAATTGTGGACTCTCGCATTGTCCGCGGTTCTCTTCAGTACCTCGTTCATTGGAAGGGTTATGGTCCTGAGGAGAGGATGTGGGTTCCGATGTCGGACATTAAAGCCACTCGCCTTATCAGGGCATTTCATAGGGCTCATCCTGGGAAGGTGGGTCCTGGGTGTCCGGAGTCCACCCGTAGAAGGGGGGGTACTGTCACTACCAGAGCTTTGAGACGTTCTCAAAGCTCTGTGTCTCCACCCCTGTGATGATGTCACTTAGGGTTGGAGGTTTTCTCACTGTTCTGTTTCTCCGCCCCTGTGATGAGGTCTTACTCTCAGCTGTCTCTCCTGCGTTTGATTTCTCTGCCTTTAAATCACCCCTCCTCCTATTGCAGGGCGTGGATTATATTTCTCCTTTCAGTTGTAGCTCTGCCTTGAGTATCTTCACTCCTTTAGCTACTAGTTCTCTGGACCTGTGTTCTGCTGCTGCAAGCACTCCGGATATTGCCAGCGGTCCTTGGATCCGTCTTCTCTACGGCTGCAGCTCCATCAGCTAAGTGTGCAGACTTTGTTATGTACCTGGTGATTTCCTGACTGGATCTGAGGTGGCCCCGGTTCCCTCCTTATTCTGTGCAGGGCATCGGAGGCCGTGCCCCTTCCACTATTGTAGGGGTTACAGGGCTCATCAGTCTAAGGTACGCGGGCATGCCTCGTTCCACCATTTGGATCCGGGCATGTGCTTTAGCAGCATAGGGAGAGTGAGGGTCTGACAGGGGTCACCCTTTCTCTTCCCTAGTTTGGGTCCGGTCAGTAGCTCTTTTTACTGTGTATACTCTTGTTACCCTTAAACAGCCGTGACACTCACTGTTTGCAGCAGTGCACCGCCGAGCGCTTCTTTCCTCGCTGGCCTTGGAACGTTTGTGATTGCCTTACACTGACTGTGTGCTTGTTTGACTGTGCCGCCCCCTGCTCTTCTTCGTGTGGATCCGTAACAACCTGCTCTATAAAAATAGCGCATGATCTAACCTGCCAAAACAGCCATTTTTTGGTTACCTTGCCTCACAAAAAACGTAATCTAGAGCAATAAAAAAATCATATGTACCCCAAAATAGTAACCTTATCCCGTACTTTCCAAAATGTGGTTACTTTTTATGAGTTTCTACTGTAGGGGTGCATCACGGGGCTTCAAATGGGACATGGCATCTAAAAACCAGTTCAGCTAAATCTGCCTTCCAAAAACCATATGGCGTTCCTTTCCTTCTGCGCAATGCAGTGTGCCCGTACAGCAGTTTACGACCACATATGGGGTGTTTCTGTAAACTACAGAATCAGGGCAATAAATATTGAGTTTTGTTTGGCTGTTAACCCTTACTTTGCTACTGGAAAAATATGGATTAAAATGTAAACTATGCCCAAAAAGTTAAATTCTGAAATTTCATCTCCATTTTCCATTAATTCTTGTGGAACACCTAAAGGGTTAACAAAGTTTGTAAAATCAGTTTTGTATACCTTGAGGGGTGTAGTTTGTAAAATAGGGTCATTTTTGGGTGGTTTCTATTATGTAAGCCTCACAAAGTGACTTCATACCTGAACTGGTCCTTATAAAGTGGGTTTTTTGAAATTTTCCAAAAAATTTCAAGATTTGCTTCCAAACTTCTAACGTCCCCCAAAAATGTAATGTCATTTTCAAAATGAGCCAAACATGAAGTAGACATATGGGAAATGTAAAGTAATAACTATTATATGAGATATCACTATCTATTATAAAAGTAGAGAAATTTAAATTTGAAAATGTGGGAATTTTTCTTTTTTTTGTAAATTTGGGATTTTTTCACAAATAAAGGTGAAATATATTGACTCAAATTCATGACCATCATGAAGTACAATGTGTCACGAGAAAACAATCTCAGAATGGCTTGGATAAGTAAAAGTGTTCCATAAAAGTGACATGTCAGATTTGTAAAAAAAATGGCCTGGGCAGGAAGGAGAAAACAGGCCCGTGGTTAAAGGGGTTAATAGTCCTCTGGCAGCTCCACTGCCACACCCCAGTATTAAAAACATTGGTAGCACAGTGCGCCCCCCCCCCCAACCCCCCCCAGTATTAAAAAGTCAATGGTGGCAGTGGCCACAGGGTCCCCTCCCCTCCTCCTAATTGGTGGCACTGGCAGCTTCCGATTGGAGCCCCAGCAATGAAATTGCAGGGCTTAGATTGGTTACCATGGCAGCCAGGATGCTATTGAAACCCTGGCTGCCATGGTTAGCACAAAGCACAGGGTAGCAGGGAGAGTGTAAAGTCCTATTCACCCTAATAGATCTCTATCAGGGTGAATAGGACAAGGGATCAAAAGGGGGGAAAATAGTTATTAAATAAAAAGTGTAAAAAAATAAAATAAAAAACACACAAAAATATTAAGTATAAATCACCACTTTTCCCAATTTTACATATAAAATATATAAAAAATAAACAAACATACTACATATCGCCACATCTGAAAAGTGTAAACTATTAAAATATAAAAAAATCTCCCCTATGCGGTGAACGCCGTAACAGATCCCTTGTCCTATTCACCCTGATAGAATTAATAAAAACTGCGCAATTTGACATTTTTTAGTCACCTTGTCCCTGAAAAAAAATAGTATAGGACTGTTCTATTATGGGCCGGACATTCCATAAAATGCGGAATGCACGCGGCTTTTTTTGTGTTTTATTTTATTAGTGGTATTGAATGGTATCGATTATCACAATACTTTTTTACGGTATCGAAATTGAATCAAAATTTTGGTATCGTGGCAACCCTATTGTACAACTATTCTTCTCACTTCACCTGACCACTTTCTTTTTATTACCAGCAACTTCTGCCTGGTAAAAACTTCTAATAAAGCTTTTAGGGCTGTTTCACACGAGCGGATGCTGTGCGTGGCATCAGCTCCGTGAAAGACAGCCAAGACCCGATGCAGACTGCAGAGGCACGGAGCATTAACATGACTGATAATGCTCCGTGCCTCTCTGTGATCTCTTTACTGCGAAATCACAGTGAGATAAACAGTGATCATGGTTTTGGCACTCTTTCACGGAGCGGATGACACGCACGGCATCCGCTCGTGTGAAACAGCCCTTAAAGGGGTTTTGCAGTAAAAATGATTCCTGCATCATGGTCCCTGAAAAAGGAAGATTCATACCCTCCCGCTCTGCACCTCTCTGGTTCCCTGTGCCTCCACTGTCTCCATCTTCCGGCCCCGGGACGGTTTACATCCGGCTTATTATGGGCATGGTCACATGCATCGCTCCGGCCTTTAAGTGGCTTCAGCAGTGATGTGCCGCTTGTGGTCACATCGCCACTGAATCCAGTCATTGGCCGGAGCTGTGCATGTGACCATGGCCTTAGGTGGCTGGATGTGAACAGTGCCGGGGCCAGAAGATGGAGACAGTGGAGCCGCAGTGTGCCACGGGAGGGGTGTTGAGCAGGTAAGGCTACTTTCACACTTGCGGCTGTTCACCATGACGGATCCGTCCTGCGGCTATTTTGCCGTGCCGCCGCTCCGTCCCCATTGACTACAATGGGGACGTGGCCGGAGCTCTGGCGCAGCACGGCAAAAGCCGCTGGACTAAAAAGCCTGACATGCAGCAATTTTAGTCCGGCAGCCTTTCGCCGTGCTGCGCTGGTGCTCCGCCCCCGTCCCCATTATAGTCAATGGGGACGGAGCGGCGGTCCGGCGAAATAGCCGCAGGATGGATTCGACATGGTGAACAGCCTGTCGGATCCGTCCTGCCGCAAGTGTGAAAGTAGCCTAAGTATGAATCTTCTGTTTCAGGGACCACGCTGCAGGAACTTGTTAAAAAAATTATTTTTACCAGAAAACCCCTAAAGGTTTGTCCGTTAGGTCATTGCCCAGCAATACAGCAACAAGGCCACTGGCACATTATTATATAAATTGGGCTCAGGGCCCTAAACCCCCAAGAGGACTTTCCAAGAGTTATGTTACTAAACCAAAGTGGCAAGCAAAAATGTTTATTCAACTGAAGCGGATATCAATTATGCAATTATATTGGTCCTAGGGGATATATTAATTTACAATTTCAAAATGCTAAGAAGCAGATTGGAACAAAGCAGTATGAAGTTGCCAGCTTGAGCAGCAGCTAGTTTGGCATCTAATTCTGCAATTGGATAAAATGGCAGGTCTCCTTACCACCTGTGCACTGGTCTCCTCAGACAGAGAGAACATCACGGCTGCCAACAACCAGGCTCGTAAAAAGGAAGCAAAGATCTGAAAAGCCTGTAACCAGGCAGCAGACATGAGTAAATTGCCTGGTGTGCTTTATGTAAGTACCAATTATGTACAGACATTCCCTGTACAGCAAAAGCATAAAGGCGCTTAGGTACGGCTGCAAATCAACATGACTTCTACCAAATCTTTCCACCTAGGTTTGAGGACCTGACATCAGTATGATCCAGAATGTATATTTAGGATTGAACTTATGTTACCGTAGTCTTTGAAGAGAATTTTCTCACCAGACAGATCTCTCTAGTCATCTACTCAATACCAGAAAATAGGACATATCTAGGGGACTTTGGAGTATTTTGCTACTGAAATAAAGGAATTTCCATGCAGTTTTGCATCACATATTAACAACTTATATATGAAATATTCTATGTAATTATTTTTTATACAAACGAGTGGATGGTTTTCTGGATATATTTATTCTACTTCTTGTCCAGGCACTTTAAAGGGGTTGTCTGGGCTACAGAAATTGATGACCTATTCTCAGGATAGGTCAGCAGTATCAGACCATCGGGGCTCCAACTCCTGTACCCCCACTGATTAACTGTTTGAAGAGGCTGCGGCCGTCTACCTTACAGTGCCAGTGCAGTGTAATTACAGCTTCCTCACCTATTCACTTGCTTACCTCGTATACATCTTCCTCATGCTTTCTTCAATTTGGACTCATTTTCACAATATAAACAGCTAATTTTGGTTTACATCCTGTATGTAGCACTTCCTGTTGCTGTATCCAACCAATCCCATGATGCACTTCTCCTTTCTCTGCCACACCTCCAGCACCCTAACAATATCCAGCTAGTTTATAGCTCCTCCCACCCAGCTAGTTACATAGACACTCCCCTATCACTGCCCCTAACACCACCCAGCTAGTTTATAGCTCCTCCCACCCAGCTAGTTACATAGACACTCCCCTATCACTGCCCCTGTTGCTGCTTGAACACGCTCATGGACATATCACAGTAAATAAAGATCTGCACGGACATGGTCATGTGACCACAGCCCAAAACAGAAGATAGAAGCAATAAGGTACAAGAAATACAATACAAAATTACAGCTTCCATCATAAATGAGTAACTACACCAAATAAACAAAGGGACACACATGTAAAATAATCTCACATTTTATTAAGTAATTAGCATTACAAAGGACATAAAAATAATAATATTAGCAGCAGCAATCAGGGGCGTAGCTAAAGGCTCATGGGCCCTAGTGCAAGAGTTCAGCTTGGGCCCTGCCTTCCCTCAGTGCTTTGTGGCCAGGGACAGGGAAGTACAAACCTTTTTGCTGCCCAAGGAAAAAAAATTTACAGAACCCCCCTTGACCTAACCCCTTCCCTCCAGCCAGAGGTTTATCTTGACCAGCACGCACTTTCTATAATGCTGGTGTCTTCTTGTGCAGCACAAGGGTCTTTGGGCCCCCTCAGGCTCCTGGGCCTAGTAGCGACTGCTACCTCTGCACCCCCTATAGCTACGCCCCTGGCAGCAATGCAGACTAGCGCTGCGACAAGCAGTTCACTTGCCGGATAGAGGGTATGCCTGATCCTAGTGCAGGGGAATCTCCAAAAAGAACATAGATGCCGCATAAAGCAGGC
The DNA here is from genome assembly GCF_014858855.1 of Bufo gargarizans. Classification (NCBI taxonomy): domain Eukaryota; kingdom Metazoa; phylum Chordata; class Amphibia; order Anura; family Bufonidae; genus Bufo; species Bufo gargarizans. The sequence continues at coordinate 101,423,083 of NC_058080.1, forward strand.
AATATTGGAACAATCCCCACTGAGATGTAAAAAATCCCTGTTAGGTATGTGAGACTACACTAATATGAGCAAATATGAGGGCCAAATACGAAGTACCTCCGACAAAAAAGCGCATAGGCAGTATTAGAACCAACATTAGTAGTAATAACAGAAGTAATAAAACAGCAGCATATTACCTAAAATTAAGTGGGATCACAAGAGGATCAGACCCTGGACCGGCAAGGAGCGCACGACGCTCGTTTCGGTCCGCTTCTTCAAGGGGCGTGTATAGTTTTACCCACTGACCATCTTACATATACCCTAGTTAATAGGAATCAAATACAGTTCACCTGTGCACGGACCAGTAATTGTATACCGGGCGGGACCTGGCAAAGACTAGACCAATCAACGATGGTGCTTTGTATTTGGCCCTCATATTTGCTCATATTAGTGTAGTCTCACATACCTAACAGGGATTGTTCCAATATTGCCTGCTTTATGCGGCATCTATGTTCTTTTTGGAGATTCCCCTGCACTAGGATCAGGCATACCCTCTATCCGGCAAGTGAACTGCTTGTCGCAGCGCTAGTTTGCATTGCTGCTGCTAATATTATTATTGTTTCATGTCCTTTGTAATGCTAATTACTTAATACAATTTGTGATTATTTTACATGTGTGTCCCTTTGTCTATTTGGTGTAGTTATATATTTTTGATTATTTAGTAGGTTGTACATCATAAATGAGTACCATATATATTTTTTTGCTTTATCAGATTAATTTTTTCCCCAAAAAAGTGTGCGGGAAGGGGGGAATGTCAGTGCGTCTTACAAAAAGAATAGAGCAAAATTTGTGGGCAGAAACATGGCTGGCACATTGCAGGAGGCTATGCAGGGGTGCAGCACCAACAAGGTGATATGAGGCCATCACCTTAGGTGGCATCCTTTAGGAGGAAGTGAGGGGTGGCATGGCGGTCAATAATGCTTTGTGCCACAAGCCCACGTGTTCTGTGGTCTGCAGCCAGAGGTACGGTCTAAGGCAGAGGAGGAGCGAGGAGAGCGATTCTCCTTCTCCTTCCTCTCCTCTGCACTACCACCCATTATGTTGAGGTAATTTGTGGAGAGCTCTGGCGGGAACTGCTACACCGCTGCCCCCACCAATAAGCTCAGTTAGTCAGCCACCCACCCACAGACAATGAGGCACCACCAAGCACTGCCCGCCCTAAGTAATGAAGAAGGAGGGATTGTGAGTCTCTGGTGCCCCAGTGTCAAGGACTAAAATATCCTGCAATATCCTGACCCCTGGGACTCCTGGACTCCATCTGAAGGTTCCTGGGTGAGTCACTGTCCAGAGCATAAATATATCATGGGAGAGATCTCTGTACTGTCCCTTGATATATTTATACACAGTTATTAGATCTCCCCTAATTCATATTTTTTCTAAAGTGAATAACCCTAATTTTAAAAATCTTTCAGGGTACTGTAGTCCACCCATTCTAGTTATTACTTTAGTTGTCCTCCTCTGACTCCTCTCCAGCTCTGCTATGTCTGCCTTGTTCACAGGAGGCCATAATTGTACACAGTACTCCATGTGTGGTCTGACTAGTAATTTGTAGTGGCAGCACTATGTTCTCATCACGGGCATCTATGCCCTTTTTGATGCAACCCATTATCCTATTGGCCTTGGCAGCAGCTGCCTGACACTGGTTTCTACAGTAAAGTTTGTTGTCCACTAGAATTCCTAACTCCTTTTCCATGTCAGTGCTACCCAGTGTTTTACCATTTAGTATGTATGGGTGACTTGCATTATTCCTTCTCATGTGTATAACCTTACATTTGTCAGTGTTAAACCTCATCTGCCACTTATCTGCCCAAGCCTCCAATCTATCCAGATCCCTCTGTAGCAGTATACTGTCTATTTCCGTGATAATTACTTTACACAGTTTAGTGTCATCTGCAAAAATTGAATTTTTACTGTGCAAGCCTTCTACAAGATCATTAATAAATATATTGAGGACAATAGGGCCCAATACTATAGTATTTTTTTATTATTTTTTTTCAGGAAATTATCCCAGTTAGTAAGTTAAAGTCCCAAGTTGCATGGAGTTATATTTAAGTTGTATTGAGTCATATTAAGGCCCCCCCTAGTGATCTATGGGAACCTATTGTACTTATGTATGCCTTGGCTTCCACATGGATGCTTACCTTGGGCAGGGTTCTGTCTCTCTTTAAAGAGACCCACTTTATATGGAGACTTTTTTAGCATACTCCATTGTGTGCTGTATTGTGGAGGTACTCCCTCTACAAGCATTGCCTCTAGGGGAGAAGATCTTTGTAATTTAACACTGTACAGAAAATTCTTCAACAATTTAATACGCGAGTAAGGCCTCATGCACACGGACGTTTTTTTTCACGGTCCGCAAAACGGGGTTCCGTTGGTCCGTGATCCGTGACCGTTTTTCCGTCCGTGGGTCTTCCTTGATTTTTGGAGGATCCACGGACATGAAAAAAAAGTCATTTTGGTGTCCGCCTGGCCGTGCGGAGCCAAACGGATCCGTCCTGAATTACAATGCAAGTCAATGGGGACGGATCCGTTTGATGTTGACACAATATGGTGCCATTTCAAACGGATCCGTCCCCATTGACTTTCAATGTAAAGTCTGGAGTTCTGTTATACCATCGGATTGGAGTTTTCTCCAATCCGATGGTATATTTTAACTTGTAGCGTCCCCATCACCATGGGAACGCCTCTATGTTAGAATATACTGTCGGATATGAGCTACATCGTGAAACTCATTTCCGACAGTATATTCTAACACAGAGGCGTTCCCATGGTGATGGAGACGCTTCAGGTTAGAATATACAAAAAAACTGTGTACATGACTGCCCCCTGCTGCCTGGCAGGTGCTGCCAGGCAGCAGGGGGCAGACCCCCCCCCCCCCCTGTTTTTAACTCATTGGTGGCCAGTGGGCCCCCCCTCCCCTGTTGTTAACTCGTTGGTGGCCAGTGTGCGCACCCCCCTCCCTCCCTCCCTCTATTGTTTTAATACATTGGGGCCAGTGTGCGCGCGCCCCCCCAACCCCCCCTCCCTCCCTCTATTGTTTGAATACATTGGGGCCAGTGTGCGCGCGCCCCCCCAACCCCCCTCCCTCCCTCTATTGTTTGAATACATTGGGGCCAGTGTGCGCGCACCCCCCCAACCCCCCCTCCCTCCCTCTATTGTTTGAATACATTGGGGCCAGTGTGCGCGCGCCCCCCCAACCCCCCCCCCCCCCCCCCTCCCTCCCTCTATTGTAATCATCATCGGTGGCAGCGGAGTGGAAGATTTTCATACTTACCTGGCTGCTGGCTGCTGCGATCTCTGTGTCCGGCCGGGAGCTCCTCCTACTGGTAAGTGACAGGTCTGTGCGGCGCATTGCTGTCACTTACCAGTAGGAGGAGCTCCCGGCCGGACGCAGACATCGCAGCAGCCAGCAGCCAGGTAAGTATGAAAATCTTCTACTCCGCTGCCACCGATGATGATTACAATAGAGGGAGGGAGGGGGGGGGGGGGGTTGGGGGGGCGCGCGCACACTGGCCCCAATGTATTCAAACAATAGAGGGAGGGAGGGGGGGTTGGGGGGGTGCGCGCACACTGGCCCCAATGTATTCAAACAATAGAGGGAGGGAGGGAGGGGGGGTTGGGGGGGCGCGCGCACACTGGCCCCAATGTATTCAAACAATAGAGGGAGGGAGGGAGGGGGGTGCGCACACTGGCCACCAACGAGTTAACAACAGGGGGAGGGGGCCGCACAATGATATTCAAACTGGGGAGGGGGGGGGGGTCTGCCCCCTGCTGCCTGGCAGCCCTGATCTCTTACAGGGGGATATGATGGGGTTAATTGTACTATCATATCCCCCTGTAAGAGATCGGGTGCTGCCAGGCAGCAGGGGGCAGTCTTGTACAAAGTTTGCAGTGTATTCTAACTAGAAGCGTCCCCATCACCATGGGAACGCTTCTGTGTTAGAATATACTGTCGGAAATGAGTTTTCACGAAGTGAAAACTTAGATCAGAAAAAGCTTTTATGCAGACGGATCTTCGGATCCGTCTGTATTAAAAGCAACCTACGGCCACGGATCACGGACACGGATGCCAATCTTGTGTGCATCCGTGTTCTTTCACGGACCCATTGACTTGAATGGGCCCGTGAACCGTTGGCCGTGAAAAAAATAGGACAGGTCATATTTTTTTCACGGCCAGGAAACACGGCTCACGGATGCGGCTGCCAAACGGTGCATTTTCCGATTTTTCCACGGACCCATTGAAAGTCAATGGGTCCGTGAAAAAAAACGGAAAACGGCACAACGGCCACGGATGCACACAACGGTCGTGTGCATGAGGCCTTACTCCTTTGCCTTTAGCGATCCTGCCCACAGAGCGAAAACTGTGTAAGTACAGGGGGTAATAAGTGGTTTTACATTAGACAGTGTGAACAGTAGAAGGGATGCATAAAATAGCACTAATGTGATTATAGACTTCCAAGTGTTCAGCAGAGATCAGCACTCTGGCAATCCAGCTGTTGTGAAACTACAATTCCCAGCATGCACACTTGCTCTGCTGTTGGAGAATGCAGGAAGTTGTAGTATAGCTGAAGTGCCGGAGGTTGCTGACCCCTGGTGTAGAGCATTGGCCATATGGACAGGAATTGTCTTTATAAGACAATTAAAAAAATGTCCTCCAATTTGCACGTAGCCAGCCATTGCAGATTTTCATGCACAAATCCAGAATTATACATAAATATCTATATCGAGAAGCAATTATTTTTATTTTAGACGGAACAAGCCAATTATTTGGACTCTAAACATGTATAATTAGCCACATGAAGAGACTGCTAACTTTCCATGTCCTCTGGCTTACAAGAGTATTCCCACAATTAAGAGGCTCGGTGAAGCCCCTCTTTGTTCCAAGCTACTGAGAGGATCTGAAAGGACATCTTTGTCCTACGCTGGACACAGGCCAGTATGGTTTGTTCCAATCCAATGCATGAGTGATCCACCAACTATGTGTAAATCCCACTGCGCCCCTACATGTAACACCTGGTGTGGAAAACATACTATATATTATGTGATGCGGGCCCTATCTAATATACTTGGGGTACATTTTTTTTAGGAGATTCTGGCAAAAAAAAAAAAAGCTGAAATACTCTACTTTGAGTGGGATTTTGTCCAGCCGGTATTCATGCCATAAACCCAATGGAGGCCACTATCGTCAATGGGCGCCAGCAGTGTTTTGCATTGCCTGGATTGACCTAGCAATTCCGCTAAATTGTTTCAGAACAGAATCCCGGAATTGCAGAACTTAGGGCTCTTTCACACTCGCGTTCTTTTCTTCCGGCATAGAGTTCTGTCGACGGGGCTCTATGCCGGAAGAATCCCTATCAGTTTTATCCTAATGCATTCTGAATGGAGTGAAATCCGTTCAGGATGCATCAGGATGTCTTCAGTTCCGGAACGGAACGTTTTTTGGCCGGAGAAAATACCGCAGCATGCTGCGCTTTTTGCTCCGGCCAAAAATCCTGAACACTTACCGCAAGGCCGGATCCGGAATGAATGCCCATTGAAAGGCATTGATCCGGATCTGGCCTTAAGCTAAACATCGTTTCGGCGCATTGCCGGATCCGACGTTTAGCTTTTTCTCAATGGTTACCATGGCTGCCGGGACGCTAAAGTCCTGGCAGCCATGGTAAAGTGTAGTGGGGAGCAGCATACTTACCATCCGTGTGGCTCCCGGGGCGCTCCAGAGTGACGTCAGGGCGCCCCAAGCGCATGGATCACGTGATCGCAGCTCTGACGTCATTCTGGAGCGTCCCGGGAGCCGCGCGGACTGCAAGTATACCGCTCCCCCGCTCCTACTATGGCAACCAGGACTTTAATAGCGTCCTGGGTGCCATAGTAACACTGAAAGCATTTTGAAGACGGATCCGTCTTCAAATGCTTTCAGTACACTTGCGTTTTTCCGGATCCGGCGTGTAATTCCGGCAAGTGGAGTACACGCCGGATCCGGAAAAACGCAAGTGAAAGAGGCCTTAAAGGGTTTCTACCACCAGAAATACTGTTATGTAGCTGACTGACAGCGATGCGCTAATGTCAGCACTACATAACAGTATGTTTCTAACATTTGTCCCTGCAGCCGTTTTTGTAAAAAAAAAAACACTTATTATATGCTAATGAGCCTCTAGGTGCTATGTGGGCGTAAAATCAGCACCTTGAGGCTCCGTTTACTCACCCTGTATTCAGGGCAGTGAGTGAAGGCCGCTCTCCTGATGCCGGCTTCCTCACTGTGACGTAGTCGGCGCAGGCACAGTGAGGAATCCGGCACCAGGTGCGCATCATTCACTCACTGCGCCTGCGCCAAAGACAAAAGTGAACGGCGCAGGCGCGGGCTTTAGTCAACGATGTGGTGGACCGTGGCATCAATCAAGAGGAGCTGGGCGGGCAGAACACTGGACCTGGGTCGGATAAAGGGTGAGTAGACGGAGCCTCTAGGTGCTGATTCTATGCCCACATAGCACCTAGAGGCTCATTAGCATATTATAAAAGTGCTTTTTTTTACAAAAACGGCTGCAGGGAGAAATGTAAAAATCATAATGTAGCGCTGACATTAGCGCATCGCTGTCAGTCAGCTACATAACAGTATTTCTGGTGGTAGAAACCCTTTAGCCTTGCAGTTCACTAAGCACACACCCATTCCCATAATGCACTGGGCATGTATATAGCAAGTCAGAGAGAATGTAGCTGTATGACACCCCTAATCTATTTTAACCCGTTATACATCATCAATACTGATTGCACTGTAAACAAAGGGGGTTGTGATGTGTGGAAACCCAAATTAATGGGCTCAGTGAGCAACAGAGGAGGATCACAGTACTTTCCTGCCATAATGGCCTAAAGGGGTATTCTGGGATTTATTTAAACCGGTAACCTATCCTCAGGATACGCCTTTAATATCAGATTGGGGGAGGGGTCCAACAATCCCCTCTCCTGGAAGTCGGCTATGGAACCACATAGTTTGGTCCGTGGTGCAGTAGATGGAGCGGGTATGTGCACTGCTATCATTTACTTCAATGGGAACAGTGCTGCAGTTAAAGGGCCACTTTCTGGTTACAGTTGACCAATGTGTTTGTAAGATGACTGTATGGCACTGTCCACACAGATGGTCTGTCCATAAAATGGCTGCTGATGGAGGGTCATGTGACCAGACACATCACCTCCATATGAGGTCTTCTCTGTTCACATATACAGTACCTGCCATCTGTACCTGCACTTGTTTGTTGGGCGTTTAGTGCAGGTGCAGTGTGTTTGAATGCAGGAGACATCACATGGAGGTGATATGTCTGGTCACATGACCCTCCATCAGTGGCCATCTTATGGACAGGACCTTTAAGATCTTTCTAATAAGGTGACATGGGTTATAAAAAAAATATAGCAAACAGTACAGATTATCAATAAAGGCTTTATAAGTAAGTGCCATATAATTATCTTACATACACATTGGCTAACAGGAACCAGAAAGTGGCCAATCCCTTCTAACAGGCTTGTCCACTGCACAATGGACGGAGCGGTGTAGTTCTGGCACTAGCGATAGTCTGTAACAGCTGAGCGGCGGGGATGCAAGACTAAAATCAATATTAAAATCTTGAAATACCCTTTTAAGGTCCTGCTATTAGTCTCCTTAGGCCCCTTTCACACAAGCGAGTTTTCCGCGCTGACGTGAACGCATAGCATCCGCACTGAGTCCTGACCCATTCATTTCAATACATGAGCGTTTTTTTTTCATGCATTAGTTCTGCATTGCGTGAAAAAAAGCAGCATGTTCTAAATTCAGCATTTTTCACGCAGCCCTGGCCCATAGAAAAATGCATTGCATCTGCAAGCAAGTGCGGAGGCGATGCGTTTTTCACTGATGGTTGCTAAGAGATATTGCTTCTAAAGCTTCAGTTTTTTATCAGGCGTGTGATCAAAACGCATTGCACCCGCGTGGGAAAAACTGAACGCAATCGCAGGCAAAACTGACTGAAATTGCTTGCAAAATAGTGCGAGTTTCACTGAACACACCCTGAACACATCCTGAGCCAATCTGCCATGCTCGTGTGAAAGGCCTTACAGTTTGTTTATTATCGGTACCACATCCCCCAATTACATGCTACTAACAAATGGATCTCAATGACGTGTACCAATGTTTGGTTCATTTAATGCTCTTTTAATCTGGATCTTTAGAACACTTAAACAGGATGGGAGAGATTAATCAAAACTGGTGTAAAGTAGAACTGGCTTAGCTGCCCCTAGCAACCAATCAGATTCCACCTTTCATTTTTCAGCGTTGCTAAGCCAGTTTTCCTTTATACCAGGTTGATAAAGCTCCACCTATGTATCTGGGTTTTCATGGTCAGTCGAGAAAATGATATTAAAGGATAACTGTCACATATATTTTTTTTCAATATTGGATTTTGTTGATTAATATCACCTTGTGTGCCAGGTTTTAAACTTTTGGCTCTTTAGTAAATAACTCCTAAAAAAAAAAAAAAAAAAAAACATTTATGTCCCCAGTTATATGCTATTCTTACCCAAGATTAAAATCAGGTTGCTATGACTCATACGTCTTCCAATTGTGCTCAGATGGAAGATGAAGGACGCACAAGGAGGCCGTCCTGACAGCGAAGCACAGCGAGTCTTGCCGAGTCTCGCCTGAGATTCGATGGTATATTCTAACCCCCAGGCGTTCCCATGGTGACGGGGACGCTTGCCTGGGGGTTAGAATATATCGGGTCATGTCGCCCACAGAAGCACATTTATAAACTGTAATCCGTAACTTTAACTGTAATCATCGCTCATCTCTTTACTTGGATACCACAGGGAATGAGAGAAAAGAACGCAACCGGCACTGCTACATGCACCCATGTAGTCACTGGAGCACATAAACCACTTGGATCCCGAACCTTCACGGTGGTGCTCTGTCGGTGGTGTAGTAGTTATGATGATAGCAGAAGAAAAAAGCACCGCGGCACTCACCACTGGTCACAAAGTTGCTGTTTGCAGTTTATTTTTCAAATACACATCGTGGATGCGGACAGGACACAGGTGAATGGACAGGCTACAGCTGTTTTGCGCTTTGTCAAGCCTCCTGTGACGTGAAGGAGGAGGGGGCTAGAAATACCCCCATCTCATGCACGTCACTGGTTACAATCAAGTAGTATAAAAAACATGTGTGCTAAAACCAATCAAATGAAAACAGCTAAGTCATTCTTGTCATTTAACCCTAGAGGGCCCATGGCCTGCGTTTTGATTATCCATGCAGCTTCTCTCTGCAGGAGAATGCGTTTTCTGTCCCCCCCCTCTCATGGGGGTGTGAACCACTTCAATACCCACACATTTCAAAATTTCACTGTTCCCTGCATGTTCATTATGTATATGCTCAATTAATCTAGTTGCTCCATTTCTGGTGATAATAGATTTTTTGTGTTCCCTAAAACGTATATATGGGCACCTGTGTGTCTTTCTAATGTAAAATTGTTTAACTGCATGCCCTACATGTTTGTATACATGTGCGCACATAGAGCTATCCTCTTTACTTGGATACCTTACTCTCAGCTCCGGTAACAGCAGGCAGTGCGGGCGGCGCTCACTCACGGACGTCACGTGCCTGCTCCTCCCACTAGGCGGCGCAGGCACGTGACGTCAGTGAGTGAGCGCTGCCTGCACTGCCTGCTGTTACCGGAGCCGAGAGTAGGGTATCCAAGTAAAGAGATGAGCGATGATTACAGTTAACGTTACGGATTAAAGTTTATAAATGTATGCCTGTGAGCATCGGGGAGGGGGATCTGTGGATGGCACTGTTTAGGGAAGGGGGGGGGGGGGGAATCTGTGGATGGCACTATTTAGGGGTGGATCTGTGGATGCCACTGTATGGGGGCTCTTTTTTTGCGGCGGAATCTGATCTTTTCATCAATGCCATTCAGGGGTGTGTATGACTTTTTGATCACCTTGTATAAAAAAAAATGATGAAGAAATGAAGTGTCCAAAAATGGCGAATGTCGTTTTTATGTTTACAGTATGGGGAATATTTTTTAATATTTTTATAGTACGGGCGTTTATTTTTATTTTTTGTATTTTTCATTTTTGCAAAATGGGGGGTGATTTGAACTGTATTATTTTTTTTAAATCAATAGCTTTGGAATATATAAGAAAATCGCATATTTCCTATGGAGCCTATTACAGGCTATGGCTCAATAGGAAATACTATGCAGCAGCCTGGGTTTCATTCATAGAGACCATTACCATTAGTTTTCTGTGTCCAAGCTAAATTGAGGCTCCACAATCCAGACACTTCCTAAAGTGTATGTGATAGAAGGAGGAGGGCGTGTTTAAAGTATAACTGTCATATATATATATATATTTTTTTGGGAGTATTGGATTAATATCTCCTTGGTGGCCCTATTTCAACTTTCCACTGTGTATTCAATTACCCCTTAATTCCACAGTTTTGTTCCCTGTACTGCCTGCTTTTACCAGTGCTTAAAATAGGGTTGCTAGCAGTGGCGTACATATAGAGGTCACAGGGGTCGCAGTTGCGACCGGGCCCGGCACCCCAGGGGGCCCGGCCGCCTGCGGACCCCTGGCTGGCCCCTGCGCTAATCTGTCTTGCCGTGAGCGCCGGGCACGGGCAGGAGAGAGCACGGAGTTGGCGTCGCGGCAGGTCTCGCGCGCCTGCCTGAACTCACGCAGAAGACGGGACCCGGACTGGAGAGAGACAGAGCAAGGACCGCCGAGCCGAGGAGACAGCACAGTTCACTTCCCCTAGTGCAGCGCGCCGCAGCAGCCAGTAAGTATGGAAAAAGCCGCACTGACTGGAGTAGTGAGGGGGCCCCCCTGGCCCTGGCAGATGACCGGGGGGAGGGGGGTGTTTGAGCTGGCTGAGTAGTGGGGGCCCTGGCCTGCGATGGCCAGCCCGGTTGGGGAGGGGGGGGCTAAATTTATCGATATGGGATTGGGGTCTTTTGGGGCCTGGGCTGATGCTGATCTGATAGGTCTTTCGGCTAATGATTGATCTGATGGGGGAAGGGGGGGGTCTTTGGGCTGATGATCTGGTGGCTGAGTTGGGGGGTCTTTGGGCTGATCTGAGGTCTGATGGGGGCAGACTGGGGGGTCTTTGGGCTGATCTGAGTTCTAATGGGGGCTGACTGGGGATCTTTGGGCTGATCTGAGGTCTGATGGGGCTGACTGGGGGTCTTTGGGCTGATCTGAGGTCTGATGGGGCTGACTGGCGGTAGGAAACTAAGATGTCTGTCTGTCAAACTCTGCAGAGATGAGAGATGGCTGAAAGAAATCATCATGGTGGTCCGGTCTGAATGGAGAAGATGAAGAAAGAGAACATCTACTGTACATCAAAGGAGACGTCACTGGATGTAAAAGGTATGGGTGCGATATATAGGTAGGGCTGTGCGTGGGTGTGGCTTGAGGGTGGGCGACTGGGCGGGGACACATAATCTCCTATTGCCCGGGGAAGTGCCCCTCCCGAGACCAGGCTCTGGATCCGCCACTGGGGAGGCGGCGGCAGGGGGGGGCCCATGGATCAGTTTCGCACAGGGGCCCCATGGATTATATGTACGCCACTGGTTGCAAGGCATGATCTGTCTATATGTGTTGAAGGAGGAGGACACAGAAGCACACAGCCTGCAAGGTCAGATTACTGACAGCCAGGGACTGTAAGTAAATAATTAAAGCCAGATCCTCCCCAGCAGCTGATAACAGTGCCTGGGCTGTGTGCACTTCTCCCTGTCCCTGCGCTTGGCAGACGCTCCCTCACTCAGCAGACTGGGACAATGCAGAGTTGGAGCAGCGCAGACCAGGGAAGGAAGATCTGCCATCTGCTCAGTGTATAAATGAAAGCAACATGTGGTAAGAGGACCCCTTTGTGCTGCAGGAGATTAACCCTTTAGGGGGGAGGGCTCTGGTTACTGACACTTTTGGGGGGCTATTGTTACTGGCTAGTGAGAGCAGACGGGATTAGCCTCAGGGTGAGGGCAGTGGCGGCCATCTTAACTGAATAGTGAAATTGCAGTTTTATGCAGACTGGTTGCTAAGGGCTGAATCTTATTAAATATGGGGTAAGTCAGTCTAATAGTAACTGATTCTGGAATATCATGTTATTAGTAACTACATATATGAAAATTGAAATTGGGGTCCAAATGTGACAGTTAGGCCCCTTTCAGACGGGTGAGATTTCCGCGCGGGTGCAATGCGTGAGGTGAACGCATTGGACCCGCACTGAATCCAGACCCATTCATTTCTATGGGGCTGTGCACTTGAGCGTTAGTTTTAGGATTTAGGTGAGTTAAATTATTATTTTTCTTTTTTTTAACCCCTCCAGCCCTATTGTACTATGCATTCTGTATTAAGAATGCTATTTTTTTCCCTCATAACCATGCTATAAGGAAAAAATAAAACATACTACACAACACCTAACCCAAACTTCTGTGAAGAAGTCCAGGTTCGGGTCTGGGTACCAAACGCATTACAATGTTTTGCACTCGCACGGAAAAATCGGGCATGTTCCCACAACGCACCCGCATCTTTTTCTGCAACGCCCGTGTTAAACCAGCCTTATCCTTTAAGCACATGATATGTCTGATAATAATATTGTAAAGTATTTAAATTAATAAAAGGGGAAAAAAGCTACCATGAAATATTTTAGATGTTGCCTGAGATATAGCCAGGGAGAGCAGACAGTTTACTCAGCATATGCACTAAACTAGTGAACGATTTTCACGCAGTGTGCCTCCATTCAGGCGAGGCAAGCCCTGTCATTTGCCTGAGTGATCACTTGTACCCAGCAGATGCAATGCCCTTTTATGTCAGAAAGCTGGCACAAATCTAGCAGCTTAATATAAGAAATAAACATCTGTTAGCCGGCACAAGAGAGAAAAAAAAACAAAAACACAGACTGCAATATGCTAAAAAAGGACCATACGCTAAGACCAAAACCAATGGCAAGTTGGCAGAGGACAATGTGAAAATCCCACCTGGCACTTTACAATCATGGGTGCCTTCATGTCATTTTGTGTCAAAGTACCCATGCTTGTGGCTGAAAGACTGATCCAAGCAAAAGCAGAGACCAAAATATCTACTAGAATACATGAGGCCTTACTCCTTTAGTACAGCAACCCCCTGCTTATCAGCACATATAATCATTGACTACATGGGCATCGGCCACATGCGCACCATATCACAGTGAATGGGTCCGCAATCCGGAATATACGGAGAGGATGCACAGAGCGAAAGGCCACGGAAGCACTACAGAGCACTTCTGTGGCATTTCAGTCCATGCCACCGCACCACCAAAAAATAGAACATGCTTTATTTTTTTGTTGTGTGGGCGGATCACGGACCCATTCAAGTTGAATGGGTCTGCATCCGTCAGCGAAGGCCACACAGACGGTGGCACGGGCAGCACGCGTGTTCATGTGCATGAGCCCTGAGTGTTTTTTTGCATTGAAGTCAATGGGGAAGCAGAAAACAATAGCAGTTGTAAAAGCTTTTTTTTACAAGAGTTTTAGCAGCGTTTCTGCTACCGAAAACACTTCTGAATTATCACACTAAAGAGCTGGATAAGAAAACACGGGAAAATACGCGTCTAAAAACTGTTCCAAAAGCCACAGCCACAGAACCCTTCTAAAAACTCCTCTAAAGCGGCTATCAAAAGCTACCCGTTTTAAGCTACTAATCTGATACAGATTTTTAGACGCGGATCTTGCTCTGTCAACCTAGCTTCAGAGATGGTTGACCCGCTAGATCCCTCTCTATAACTGAGCTCCACACTAATAAACAGCACCTCTCATCTGGCGGCCAAGAGTCGCCCACATATTACATTCACTCGAATGACCAGCATATAATGCTAATATTACATTTCCTCTACAGCAGCAGATGAAAAGCTCCCCTTGTCGTGGCGACATCCATCAGGAACGAGGTTGCCTCTCATTCAGAAAAGCTAGCTTGTTCTTGCAGGACACTGTGCTCGTTTTTGCAGTAGATTGTTGTACGAGATTTACTTAGCTATTGTGTATATTACAGACTTGCATTCAAATAGATTTGATAATTTGCATATAGCAAAATGAAGCATCTGCTTGGGATATAAAGAACACCTCCAGAAAGCCGAGGAGCAGAACGGCCAGGTAGTTGTTGAGATTTTTGGGGAGGTGTAAGCGGTTTTGACAGATTCCCCTTAACCCCTTCTCGACATATGACGTAATAGTACGTCATGGCGGCAGGTGCGTTCCTGCATTTTAACGTACTATTACGTCATAGTGATTGGGCGGGCACCAGAGTGGTGCGCGCCCGATGACTGCAGGGGCCCGGCAGTCCCTGATAGCCGGGTCCCTGCCGGCATCGCTGTACAAGCCAATGCTGTTGGATTAACCCCTTCTATGCCGCGATCAGCGCTGACCGCGACATAGAAGGGATTTGAGGCGGGTGAGAGAGCCCATCGAGTCCCTGTGTTGCTGTGGCAGGGACCAGATGGGTGAGAAGGCAGCACAAAAAAAGGCCGAAAAAGCTATTTTTGGTCACCGAACATCATTTAAAGTGCAACACCAAGTGATCAAAAAGGCATATGCCCCCCAAAATAGAACCAAATTGTCATCTCATCCCACAAAAAATTAGCCCCTACCTAAGACATTTGGTCAAAAAATAAAAAAGCTATGGCTCTCAGACTATGGAGACACTAAAACATATTTTTTTTGGTTTTAAAAATGCTATTATTGTGTAAAACCTAAATAAGAAAAAAGTATACATATTATAGTATTGCCACATCCATAATGACCTGCTCTATAAAAATATCACATGACCTAACACCTCAGATGAATGCTGTAAAAATAAATAAATAAAAAAACTGTGCCAAAACAACTCATTCTTTTGGTCACCTTGCCCCATAAAGTGTAATAATGAATGATCCCAAAAAAATCATATGTACCCAAAAATGGTACCAATAAAAACGCCAACTCTTCCTGCAAAAAATGAGTCACTGCACAAGACGATTGGCAGAAAAAAAAAAAAAGATGGCGTTCAGAAAATGGAGACACAAATTTATTTTTTTTAAATGCTTTATTATGTAAAAATCAAACAAGTAGACATATTTGATATCACCGCATCTGTAACAACCTGCTCTATAAAAAAAAGGTGCATCATCTAACTTGTCAGATGAACGTTGTAAAAAAATTTTAAAAGTGGTAAAAACAGCAGTTTTTTGGTTACCTTGCCTCACAAAAAACATAATATAGAGCGATTAAAAAACATATCTATCTCGAAATGGTACCAATAAAAGGTCACAATATCCCCTAGTTTCCAAAATGGGGTCACTTTTGGGAGTTTCTACTGTAGGGGTGCATCAGGGGCTTTAAATGGGACATGGTGTAAATAAACCAGTCCAGCAAAATCTGCCTTCCAAAAACCATATGGCGTTCCTTTTCTTCTGCACCCTGCCGTGTTTCTGTAAACCTCAGAATCAGGGAAATAGTTGAAAAGTTTTGTTTGGCTGTTAACCCTCGATGTGTTAAAGAAAAAAAAAAATAAAAATGATTAAAATGGAAAATCTGCCCAAAAAGTGAAATTTAGACATTTTATCGCCATTTTCCTTTAATTCTTGTGGAACACCTAAAGGGTTAACAAAGTTTGTAAAATCAGGGTCATTTATGGAGATTTCCACTATGTAAGCCCCACAAAGTGACTTCAAACCTAAACTGGTCCTTAAAAAGTGGGTTTTGGAAATGTTTTTAATTTTTTTTAGAATTGCTTCTAAAATTCTAAGCCTTCTAACGTCCCCAAAAAATAAAATTACATTTACAAAATGATGCAAAAATAAAGTAGACATATGGGAAATGTTAAGTAATAGATATTTTATGAGATATCACTTTCTGTTTTAAAAGCAGAGAAATTACAATTTTGAAAATTGCAAATTTTTCAAAATTTTGGGTAAATTTTGGATTTTTTCATAAATAAAGGTGAACTATATTGACTCAAATTTATGACCATCATGAAGTACAATGTGTCATGAGAAAACAATATCAGAATGGCTTGGATAAGTAAAAGCGTTCCAAAGTTATTACCACATAACGTGACACGTCAGATTTGCAAAAAATGGCCTGGGCAGGAAGATGAACACTGCGGTAGAAGGGGTTAATTACATAAAGCTTATTTATAATTCACATTATACTATTATTTATTTATCGTGTTCCTTGCATAGTAAAAACGAGATTTACTGGCAGTAAAACAGCAGACACAATATATACACAATGCAGCTACAATTACTGGTATTATACGTGATACATTAGGCGACAGGCTGGATTGGAAGATGTCACAAGCTACAAAGAGCTGGGAAAGAGTGAACATACAACTATGTTATTCTAGTGACCTCACTGCTATAGCTAGCAATGGGCTGTAAAAAGGTATACAGACGGCGTGGAAACAGTGCCACACTGAAAAGTACAATATATATATATATATATATATATTAGTGTCAGAAAATCCTTTTAAAAGGGAAACTCTGCCCAGGTGTTCTATGAAGGATTTCCCTGGTCACTCTCATTCCTTTTACTTGCTGCTTCTATTACTAGATAGAGCGAATACTATTAGTCCTCATGCACACGGCCGTGGTGTGTTTTGCGGATCCGAAAAACACGGATGGTGTCCGTGCGCGTTCCGCAATTTGCAGAATGGCACGGACAGCCTTTAAAAATAAATCCCTATTCTTGTGCGCAAAGCGCGGACAAGAATAGGACAGGTTATATTTTTTTTGCGGGGGCCGCGGAACTGAGCAACTGATGCGGATAGCACTCCTTTTGCGGCCCTATTGAAGTGAATGGGTCCACATCCGAGCCGCCAAAACGTCAGCTCGGATGCGGGCCCAAACAACGGCCATGTGCATGAGGCCTTACTGTGAGGAGGCTGCGGTGCTCGGCCTCCTCGAACAGCTTATAAGCGGGGGTCCCGAGTGTCGGACCCCAACCGTTCAGATACTGATGACCTATCCCGAGAATATGTCCTCAGTATAAAACAGTCAGAAAATTACATTAGCTAATGTAAAAAAATACCTTTAGTTTCTTAAAGGTCATCTTGGGTTTCTTTGTGACCTTATGGACTATTATACTCCTCGTTCTTGCAGTCACCTTTGTTGGTCGACCACTCCTTGGGAGGGCAATAATGGTTTTAAATTTCCTCCACTTGTATGGAATGTGTCTGACTGTGGATTACAGATTGTTTTGTAACTCTCTCCAGCCTGATCAACAAGTCTTCTTCTTAGAAACGTCCTTTGTTTGTTCCATGATACACTTCCACAAACATGATCAGACCTTGATAGATCCCGATTCTTTAAATAAAACAGATTGTCCACTGACACCTGATTGTCATTCCATTGATTGAAAACACCGGACTCTAATTTCACCTTCAAAATGTCTGCTAATCCTAAAGCTTCACATGCTTTTTCCACTCACAGACATGTGATACTGGATAATTTTCCTCAATAAATTACCCCATTTAATATTTGAGACTTTTGGTTGATTTGGTTATCTTTATCTACTTCTAGGACTGTGTGAAAATCTGATGTAGCTTTAGGTCAGAAATGTATGCGGAAATATAGAAAATTCGGAAGGGTTCATAAACTGTCAAGCACGACTGTAGATACCATACTAGAGCGTGAAAGTTATGCATTAATAGGTTTGCTTTATTTTAAAGAAAAATACACTATAAATACTTGAAATGTTCTGGACATCACTGGATTTATGTAAAATACAGCACTAACAAAAAGTTTGGGATATTTGGCTTGTGGGTCAAATTTCAGGATGAGCCTGAAATGCACACTAACCTTTACAGGTAACCTAAAGGGGTTCTCCGGGAATTAAGAAAATGAAAATACTCAAGTATTACTTTATTATAAATATATTCCCAAATACCTTTCATTATTTATAATGGCTCGTTTTGTCTGGGGAGCAATCATCAGGGGAAACAAAATGGCTGCTGTCCCATTAGTTCACACAAAACTTGTCCTGACCACGCATGAGGACAAGTTACTCCACAACACTGAGGTAAAGAGCTGCCTCATCCTCCTCTCTGCTCTACTTGTCAGGGATTACGATCATGAATACAGATGATAAGATTTTCAGCGGAATCTCTCTAGGAATGGAGTTCATGAAGAGACGAAGTACAGAGAGGACAGACAGGACAGCATACAAGAGCTGCTGCTCATTAGTCACACTTCACCCTCCTCTCATGTCTCCTCATCATCTCCATTCCCACAGAGATTCACCTGTATTCAGGATCATAAATCCTGTGTGATTAGGACAGGTTTTGTGTGTACTGATAGGACGGCGGCCATTTTATTTCTCCTAATGATTGCTCCCTAGACAAAACAAGCCATTCTTAGGCTACTTTCACACTTGCGGCAGGAAGGATCCGACTCACCATGTTGGATCCGTCCTGAGGCTATTTCGCCGTGCCCGCAGACCGCCGCTCCGTCCCCATTGACTATAATGGGGACGGGGTCGGAGCTCCGGTGCAGCACGGCGGTGCACGGAGAAAGGCGCCGGACTAAAAAGCCTGACATGCAGTAATTTTAGTCCGGCGCCCTTTCTCCGTGCTGCGCCAGAGCTCCGCCCCCGTCCCCATTATAGTCAGTGGGGACAGAGCGGCGGTCCGCGGGCACGGCGAAATAGCCGCAGGACGGATCCGACATGGTGAACAGCCTGTCGGACCCGTCCTGCCGCAAGTGTGAAAGTACCCTAAGTAATGAAAGAAATTTTTAATATATTTATTCTAAAATAATATTTAAGTATTTTCATTTTTTATTCCTGGAGAACCCCTTTAATGTGACCTTCTCTAAACTTTTGAATGAACATGTCCAACTGTTCAATGTTTCAGTACTTTTTGCACAACTTGCTGTTCTATAGCAAGGAGCCCAACAGCAAAATTCACAATAGGTGTTTGATCCATGACTCACCCAATAAATGTTGTGATTCAATTAAAATTGTTATTTAAACAGTCCTCCTCATCATGCTGTTCACATTTTGACATGATGAGACCAGAAAGACATCTAAGGCCTCTTTCACACTTGCGTACTCCACTTGCCGGAATTACACGCCGGATCCGGAAAAACGCAAGTGTACTGAAAGCATTTGAAGACGGATCCGTCTTCAAAATGCTTTCAGTGTTACTATGGCACCCAGGACGCTATTAAAGTCCTGGGTGCCATAGTAGTAGTGGGGAGCGGGGGAGCAGCATACTTACCATCCGTGCGGCTCCCGGGGCGCTCCAGAATGACGTCAGAGCGCCCCATGCGCATGGATCATGTGATCCATGCGATCACGTCATCCATGCGCCTGGGGCGCCCTGACGTCACTCTGGAGCGCCCCGGGAGCCGCACGGACGGTAAGTATGCTGCTCCCCGCTCCCCACTACAGTTTACCATGGCTGCCAGGACTTTAGCGTCCCGGCAGCCATGGTAACCATTGAGAAAAAGCTAAACGTCGCATCCGGCAATGCGCCGAAACGACGTTTAGCTTAAGGCCGGATCCGGATCAATGCCTTTCAATGGGCATTCATTCCGGATCCGGCCTTGCGGCAAGTGTTCCGGATTTTTGGCCGGAGCAAAAAGCGCAGCATGCTGCGCTATTTGCTGCGGCCAAAAAACTTTCCGTTCCGGAACTGAAGACATCCTGATGCATCCTGAAGGACGGACTGTCCATTCAGAATGCATTAGGAAAATCCTGATCAGTATTCTTCCGGCATAGAGCCCCGACGACGGAACTCTATGCCGGAAGACTATAACGCAGGTGTGAAAGGGCCCTAACATTTGATCAACAGTACCTCGCCATTGCAAGGCTTCAAGCAGCATGTTCTCAGATGGAAGTGGCCGCTGAGCTTAGAGCGTCATCAGCAGGTTGCAACAGAGATACTGGAAGAGTCACAGAAAGGCATAGATGTGGACGTCCTTTGACCACATCCCTCACTGATGACCGCTTCATGGTGAACAATGCTCTATGGAACCGGATGATGAATTCCACACAACCCCATGCACATTTAAGGTAGATGAGAGGCATCCTAGTGTTACGTCAGACCATCCAAAACCATTTACATCAGCGTGGTCTGTGTGCTAGACGACCTGCAAGGATACCCGACCACAGGAGTCATTGTCTTGCATGGGCCAAAGAGCATCTACGCTGGACGAGGGACCAGTGGGCTTCAGTGCTGTTCACTGATGAAAGTTGATTCACGCCGAGCAGAAATGATGGCTGTCAACAATGTTGGAGACCTCAAGGAGAGCGCCATGCATCAGCCACTGTTGTCACCACACGAGCCTTTGGTGGTGGTGGTGTTACAGTGTGGGCAGGTGTGTCTAGTCAATACAGAACTGCGATACACTTTGTGAATGGCACAGTGACAAGCCCATACTACTTGAATAACATCATGAATCTAGTCATTGTGCCTCTACATCTACAACACAGGCCTAATTTCATCTTCATGGACAACAATGCGCCAGCTCATTGAGGTTACATCATTAGGGAATGACTGCTGGAGACTGGGCTACCTCAAATTGAGTGGCCTGCACTTTCTCCAGACCTCAATCCCATTGAAAACCTATGGGATCAGCTGAGTCGCCGTGTAGAGGCTCATAACTCTGTACCCCAGAACCTCAAAGACCTGAAGGCCACCCTTTAAGAGTAGGGTGCCGTGCCTCAGCAGACAATAAGTCGAACAGCATGAGACGTCAATGTCAAGCTATAATTGATGCTCAAGGCCACATGACATTATGAAGTCACATGAAATTGAGACATTGACATTTTTGTGGGGGTATACCCAACACTGTTGTTGGCTTTTGTTTCAATAAATTGTTTGAGATGAGGAAATCACCATTGTGTGCTTCTACTTAAATGCCCTACTTTCATGATATAATATCACTGTAGCATGAACTTTTTACATTTTCCATAAATTTCACCAAAAAGCCAAATATCCCTAACTTTTTGTGACTAGTGTAAATCAAGCCTACTGATAGATGACTTATTGAGTGCTGTGATCATTTCTATTGAGACTGTCTGGCTTCACAAGCCCTTCACTTGGCACCATTAGGTATCTCTGCTTAGGGACTGCTATATGATAAAGGATGTGAGATTATTAGTGCAGTTCTTATGTACAGGAGATAACAGGAGTAAATTATACCACAAGCTGAGCAAACAGTGATCCATCTCCATCATCAGCATGTCACAGGCATAGGTCAACACATAAAGCGGCCAGCCACCGACTGGGGGGGGGGGGGGTCTCCCCTCACAAATATTGCACCACTTTGCACCCATGTAATATATTGTTTGTTCGAGGTGACAGATTTTACTTTAAGGTCATTGATTACTGTGATGCCGTACAAGGAATGGGCATCGCAGTGCGCATGCGCCGGCCGACGGACTAAGTGCGCAGGCGCGGAATCTCGGCGAAACAACAAGTTAGTAGATAGGCGGTCAGAGGGAAAGGATGGGCGGGCGGAGGGAAGGAAGGGGCGGGGGAAGCGAAGAAAAGGCTGAGCTAGCAGGGCACCTACGAGGGTAACGCCGCCCCTGGGCACTTGCGAGCCCTCATTTGCATATGTTACAAAGATGTTTTTTGACGGTTTTATAAGTCCAGGACTGATGCTAAAGGTAACGTTTTTATTAACTGTAAGCATGCTAGAAAGCTATGGGACGGGTTACAAACGTGAAATGCTGATGACAGACTCCCTTTAAAAGTTTTTTTTTTTTGGCTAATTAGTAGCATCACTACAGGGAGGTGGAGACAGAAGTGTTTCCCAGGGGGCTGAGGGGGAGCGGAGAGTGTCACAGCCAGGGAGAAGGTGAGCTTTTTTTCTCCCTGGCTGTTGTGATGGACCCCCAGTACTCAGGATGAGCATGTCCGCCTCTGCATTCTTCCTTGTTCAGGAGATATTGCAAACCACTGATCTTTAGCTCCCAGTTTTCCCCAGTCACTGGTCGAGACTCAGTGTAGGTGAAATAAAGTCTGCTTTATTGAGCATCTGCACTAACTTATATACAGAAAGTGATCAGATGAAACTGTAATCCCATCACATCCCCCTTCCCCTCCCCCTCCCCAGACATTCTGGGGGGGGGAAGGGGGGGTCTTTTGATAACAAGTTACACAGTATAACATAATTACACATATCCAACACCAATATACATTTAACTCAAACTGATGACCATGTCGTCACATGCTGTGATGCTCTCTGCTGTGATTGGGCAGCCCTTCAGAAACATGACCATCTCCTCCAACCTGTACCGATCCTGCGAATTAACATACAGGGCAGCAAAAGTGGGGGGAACGGAGCAGCCATTCTGAACAAAAAGAAAAGAAAAGGGCTCTGACATCTACTAGTAATGTCCTATAATGCCAGGTACTAATATTGTATTGTCAGGACCTGTGAAAGGTCCTCTTCAATGCAGTTCAGCTTGAAAAGATAATAGCCAATAGCAGGCCACATGGCTGAACTGTTCCCCCTTGCATCACGTGTGGATGGGATTTTCAGGTTTAGATAACCCCCTTTAAACTGTATTGTAATGTGAATATGTGAGCATGGTTGCATATGCTCTGTTCCATCTTTCAACTACACTAGGTGTACCTGCTGTTATAAGGCTACTTTTACACTCGCGTTTGGTGCGGATCCGTCATGGATCTGCACAGACGGATCCGTTCAGATAATACAACCGTCTGCATCCGAAAAGGATCCTTTTCTATTCAGAATGCATTAGGGCAAAACGGATCTCACAAACGGAAAGCCATGCTAGGGAGAGCTGCTGCAGAAAGTAAACCCTACCTGAGATGTGATAGGGAGAGCTGCTGCAGATTTGAGCATGCAGAGGGTGGTGGAAGTTGCTGCCGACTTTTGCGAACCAAAACCTGTTGCCTATGACACCAGAATAGCATTTGCCTGCATGCATGGACCTTAGATGGTTGGCTGTCACTATTCTGGGGCAATGTGAATAATACTGCACCAAAGATGAGGCTACCTAACTGGTCACACCGCCGCATGTCAGGCGGTGTGACATAAATAGTAGACAGACGTACTAGAGAAGGTGTAGCTGTCTTTTCCAATTCAGATAATACAACCGTCTGCATCCGAAAAGGATTCTTTTCCATTCAAAATGCATTAGGGCAAAACTGATCCGTTTTGGACCGCTTGTCAGAGCCCATGACGGATCTCACAAACGGAAAGCCATGCTAGGGAGAGCTGCTGCAGAAAGTAAACCCTACCTGAGATGTGATAGGGAGAGCTACTGCAGAAAGGGGGGGGGGGGGGTCTGGATCCAAGCAAGGAACACGGCTGCGTCTAGCTTTGTTAGAATATGATCATCATGTACTATATGATGTCTTATTACATAAATCATGGGATAACCCCTTTAAGGCCCATGAAGATAGGCACTGGTCTGCAGTTGGGGGTTTTAAGGGGGTGTAGATCTGAGGCACATTGTTCCTATTGCAAGTTGTCTAGTTTTGAGGTTACCATGAGAGGACTGTTTTTTCACACTGAACATTTTCTGCGTGCCTCTGGCTGAGATCCAACATGGGGTTAGTATGCTTTGTGTAAGTGACAGAAGGAGCTTACAGAACACTCATCTCCTTACAAGACAAAGGATCCTGTTACTAAACATGATCGGAACAAGAAGAGGAATACATATACATTAAAAGCTTTAACTGAGCATGTAGCCGATATGGACAATAATAATCTATCGCCAGAACCCCAGCCTCTGCTGCCTGCATTATACCTATAGCATTGCTCACTGCCATAAAACACTTCGAGGCAGCTTGTTACAGCTCCAGGAACGCATGCCAGGGAATGTCCCAACACCAGACGTGTGCAAACACAATACTGCCTGCATAAAGGCTAGAAAAGCAATCCAGCTGTTGTAAAAGCAGCAACTAATGGTAACAGGTACAAGTGCACTGCTTGCTTCAAGGTCTGATAACCAAAATATCGTTTCAGAGGCTTACAGAGCCTGTCCCAAACCAGGGGTCAGCAGTCCAGCTTTATAAACTACAACTCCCAGCATGCACACTTTCTCTGAACTTGATTTGAGCATGCAGAGGGTGGTGGAAGTTGCTGCCGACTTTTGCGAACCAGAACCTGTTGCCTATAACACCAGAATAGAATTTGCCTGCATGCATGGACCTTAGATGGTTGGGGGTCACTATCCTGGGGCAATGTGAATAATGTTGCACCAAAGATGAGGCTACCTAACTGGTCACACCGCCGCATGTCAGGCGGTGTGATATAAATAGTAGACAGACGTACTAGAGAAGGTGTAGCTGTCTTTTCCAATTCAGGCTTCACCCTTAAAAAACATGGCGCCTACTGTATTACTGTGACGCTCCTTTGACACAAGAATGTGACATTTGCTGAGGATTGCACAGTAAATGTACCTGGTTTCCTCCTTCTGGGTTACTGTCACACCGATCCCCTCTTCTCAGACTACCCTATGGACAATGTACAGCGGTTGTTTTATACACTCCCCTGTACCAGCACTGATAAGCACTGAGACTAAAGCCGGTGTTAGACAGCCCGATTGTCTGAAGCGAAGCGGTCCCGCCAGGCAATTGCTTGCTAGTTAGCGGAGGAGACTGCTGTTATTACATGCAGCGATCTCCTGCGCAGTATGGGGAGGAACAATCGCTAAGCCATCACTCATTCCCCATACTGTCTCGTGGTTTGCTGGTGGCAGATCGCTATTAGACAGAACGATCTGTCGCCGGCAAGCGCTGATTTTTTAAACATTGCCCAATGATTTTCTCGCTCATCGGGCAATCGGTGGCAGTATTAGGCTCCTTTCACACCTGCGTTCAGGTGTCCGCTCGTGAGCTCCGTTTGAAGGGGCTCACAAGTGGCCCTGAACGCAGCCGTCTGGCCCTAATGCATTCTGAGTGGAGGCGGATCCACTGAGAATGCATCCGCCTGCCAGCGCTCAGCCTCCGCTCCGCTCAGTGAGCGGACACCTGAACGCTGCAAGCAGCGTTCGGGTGTCCGCCTGGCCGTGCGGAGGCGAGCGGATCCGTTTCCGACTTATAATGGAAGTCAATGGGGACGGATCCGCTTGAAGATGACACCATATGGCTCAATCTTCAAGCGGATCCGTCCCCCATTGACTTTCAATGTAAAGTCTGAACGGATCCGCTCAGGCTACTTTCACACTTAGAAATTTTTCTAAGTTATAATGCAGACGGATCCGTTCTGAACGGATGCAAACGTCTGCATTATAGGAGCGGATCCGTCTGATGAAACATCAGACGGACCCGCTCCGAACGCTAGTGTGAAAGTAGCCTTACACTGCAAGATAATTTTGCTCGTTAGCGATTATCGGCCAGTGTAGTACAGCCTTAATGCTGTAATTACATGCAGCGATCAAGCTCACAATTATCAGGAAACAAGTGCTCCTTCCAGATAATTGCCTGCTCGTCAGTGGATTTACATGCAGCGATCTCTTCCACTGTATGGGGACGAGCGATCACTACTGCTAATTCTCGCCCTCATACAGCCGCATTTTTCTAGACAGCAAATCGCTGATTACACCGCACAATCTGCTGCCCACGGACAATAATTTAGGCGTCCACATGAACGACTGTTTCACCCAATGAACGAGCGCTTCATCGGGTGATCGGCTGCACCTTTACACCGCCAGATTATTGGAAACGAGTGTTGGTAGGAACGTTCTTCTCCGACAATCGGGCTGTGTAAACCCCCTGCAGACAGTAGTGTGGGAAGCTGGTGGTAATCTGGGGTCCAGGAATCAGCATCAGTCAGTAGGAAGAAACCAGGTGGGTCACAGATTTATGTAAACCAGAGGGTGACTGTCACTTGCAGTTTTAATTAGTCTTTTTGTTTCCATTTTCCTGTGTCTTCTAAGACTACTAAACCCCGTACCAGGGCATGTCCACACCAGTGCTAGTCATTAAGAGGACAGAACAAAAAAAAATATATAAAAAATAAGTGCCAGATTAAGCAGAGCTGAACATTGACTATAATGGGGGGGGGGGTTGGTTTCTATTCGGGAGTCTGCTTTTTTGTTGCTCTTTTTGGCAGAATCTGCAAAGGAGGGCCTGACCAGAGCCCTGGACACAGATGTGACCGTGCCCTATCTTGTGTCACTGGTGCACTGCCGCTCCCCGATCTGCATGGCAAATGATAGTCATTCCCTGAACATCAAAGTGATGTTTCCAGGAGACGCATTTGCTTTACAAATACATGAAGTAGTAATTCGAGTGGTCACCTATAGTGTGACTGTTTGTTCAAATAATAAAGTTTGTTGAAATCTGTAAAACGGGGTGCACTAGAGCCAGTCTCACTAATTACAGCTGCTGGGACAGCACTCATTTTTAACGAGTGTCCAAAGGACTCCTTTGATATAGTACACCCTAGACGCACACTCTACTTGTTTTACTATACATTATTTTTACACACATATAATAAGTTCCCACAATCTTTGAAGGTACTTTTAGAGAATAGTGAATATAAGACCCAAACACTTCCTGGAAAAAAATTATAATAATCAAAAGCTTAGTAAAGAAGGTGGTGCCACAAGTCCCATCATGTCCGTGCTACATGACAACCAGACAAGGAGAGTCCTACAGGAAAACAACCTCAGCCAGGTCCTATATTATAGAGTGCAGCATGAGAAGTACAGGACGGTGCCAAGGTAGAAGGTACAGGAGGGAGTCAAGATAGAAGGTACTGGCCGGTGCCAAGGTAAAGGAGGGTGCCAAGGTAGGAAGTACAGGCCGGTGCCAAGGTAGAAGGTACAGGAGAGCGTCAAGGTAGAAGGTACAGGACGGTGCCAAGGTAAACAAGGATGCAAAGATAGAACGTAAAGGACCGTGCCAAGGTAGAAGGCGCAGGAGGGCGCCAAGGTAGAAGGCGCAGGAGGGCGCCAAGGTAGAAGGCGCAGGAGGGCGCCAAGGTAGAAGGTGCAGGACGGTGCCAAAGTAAATGAGCGTGCAAAGGTAGAAAGTACAGGCCGGTGCGAAGGTAGAAGGTAAAGGAGGGAGCCAAGGCAGAAGGTACAAGATGGTGCCAAGTAAAACACGCGTCCTAATGGGCGATAAGTTGGAAAATGTACTTGATCAAAATCTGGAAACGTATAACCTGACTGATGTATACTATACACGCGTCCTCTAGTCTATCTCATTCCAGTGAAGTACAACCAGCAAGCACTGTGCATAATATGAAATGTTACTGTCATATACATGAACAAATGATTATTAGATAACTTATATTTTAGGATTAAATGGGTTATATTAATTTATTAAAGGGGTTTTCGGAGCATGGCCGGGGTGCAGCTTAGTCCCATTCAAGTGCATAGAGCTGAGCTGCGATTCCAAGGACACCGGCTATCCAATTGACGGCACTGTGCTGCGGTGATCACTGGAGTGTTGTGGTCTCATCAAAAAGATGATCGGAAGGGGTGCCAGTAGTTGGATCCCAATCGATCACAAACTGGTGTAAAGTAGAACTGGCTTAGTGGCCCATAGCAAGCAATCAGATTCCTCCTTTCATTTTCCAAAGGAACTGTCCAAAATGAAAGGTGGAATCTGATTGGTTGCCAAGCCAGTTTTGCCTTCCATCAGTTTGATAAATGACCCCCAATGTTTTACTCTGAAATGCTGCAGTGCTTCAGAGAAAGCTTATGGGATGATTTACTAATCCTGTGTAACATTTAGACAACTAGGCAGTACAAAGGTGCCCCAAATATACAGTAGAACAGTGGCTTGCATCCAACTTTACACCACCTAAAAGGTTAGTATATAAAATGAGAATGCTCGGACTGGGAGAAAACATCTGTAAGTGGGTAAGTAACTGGCTCAGTGATAGAAAACAGAGGGTGGTTATTAATGGTAAATACTCAGATTGGGTCACTGTCACTAGTGGGGTACCTCAGGGGTCAGTATTGGGCCCTATTCTCTTCAATATATTTATTAATGATCTTGTAGAAGGCTTGCATAGTAAAATATCAATTTTTGCACATGACACTAAACTGTGTAAAGTAATTAACACTGAAGAGGACAGTATACTACTACAGAGGGATCTGGATAGATTGGAGGCTTGGGCAGATAAGTGGCAGATGAGGTTTAACACTGACAAATGTAAAGTTATGCACATGGGAAGGAATAATGCAAGTCACCCGTACTTATTAAATGGTAAAACACTCGGTAACACTGACATGGAAAAAGATCTAGGAATTTTAATAAACAGCAAACTAAAAGCTGCAAAAAACAGTGTCAGGCAGCTGCTGCCAAGGCCAATAAGATAATGGGTTGCATCAAAAGGGGCATAGATGCCCGTGATGAGAACATAGTCCTACCACTTTACAAATCATTAGTCAGACCACACATGGAGTACTGTGTACAGTTCTGGGCTCCAGTGAACAAGGCAGACATAGCAGAGCTGGAGAGGGTCCAGAGGAGGGCAACTAAAGTAATAACTGGAATGGGGCAACTACAGTACCCTGAAAGATTATCAAAATTAGGGTTATTCACTTTAGAAAAAAGACGACTGAGAGGAGATCTAATTAATATGTATAAATATATCAGGGGTCAGTACAGAGATCTATCCCATCATCTATTCATTCCCAGGACGGTGACTGTGACGAGGGGACATCCTCTGCGTCTGGAGGAAAGAAGGTTTGTACACAAACATAGAAGAGGATTCTTTACGGTAAGAGCAGTGAGACTATGGAACTCTCTGCCTGAGGAGGTGGTGATGGTGAGTACAATAAAGGAATTCAAGAGGGGCCTGGATGTATTTCTGGAGTGTAATAATATTACAGGCTATAGCTACTAGAGAGGGGTCGTTGATCCAGGGAGTTATTCTGATTGCCTGATTGGAGTCGGGAAGGAATTTTTATTCCCCTAAAGTGAGGAAAATTGGCTTCTACCTCACAGGGTTTTTTTGCCTTCCTCTGGATCAACTTGCAGGATGACAGGTCGAACTGGATGGACAAATGTCTTTTTTCGGCCTTATGTACTATGTTACTATGTTACTATTGATTAAGGGCTCATGCACCCGACCGTATGTATTTTGCGGTCCGCACAAAATACGGATGACGTCTGTGTGCATTCTGTATTTTACGGAACAACTGGCCCCTAATAGAACAGTCCTATCCTTGTCCGTAATGCGGACAATATAAGACATGTTAAATTTTTTTGCGAAATGGAAATACGGACATACAGAATGCACATAGAGTAACTTTGGTTTTTGTGGTGGACCCATTGAAATTAAAGGTTCCGTATATGGTCCAAAAAAAAACACGTAATGGACACGGAAAGAAAATACGTTCCTGTGCATGAACCCTGCTGTGGTCCATCTGGTTAATAAGCCGTTTTTCTTTCGTTGATCCAAGGCTTTGTTCCCAAGTTATGACACCTTTTCTTAAGACGCGAATTAGGCCTTTGGTGCAATTAGGGCGTCACCATCGTTCTTGTTGCATCCAAACTCCACTCATTTCTGTGGCCAGACCCTACCTCGCTGCTTTGATTGACAGGTTTAGGCAGTGGCTAAGCTGTAAGGGATGGGCTCGCTGCAGAAGTGAGTGGAGGTTAGGTGGGAGAACAGCAATGGGGACCCCCTCATTGCACCAAAGGCTTCATTTGCATATTAAGAAAAAGTGTCAGAACTCTGGAACAGATCCTCAGATCAGCGAAAGAAAAACAGCGTTTTAGTCACATGAACCTCAGCTATGTGTCTATGCAAACAGTTTTGTAAGGAGGGTGCTGGTGACAGATTCCCTTTAAAGGGGATCTCTGGGATTTTGATATTGATTGCCTATCCTCAGGATAGCTCATCAATATCAGATTGGTGGGGTCTGACTCCTTGGACCTCTGCTAATCAGCTGTATGACGAGGTCGCGGTCATCTGTGAACGCATATTGGTGGGGGTGCTGGGTGTTGGACCCCTGCCAATCTAATATTGATGACCTAAAGCACATAATAAATGGGGTGCAAAGCATATACGCTGTTTTTTGGGGGCGCTTGTTGAGCCAGAATGCTGGAGCTTTTAGCTTTGTAAATACCCCAATTTAAAAACAAAATCGGGCACGGGGAGAAGAGTCATGGGCGGCTCCCCATCAGATTATCCCTGACTTCTCTCTGTATATAGCGGGATCTGTCAATCAAACTGAGCCAGGCGCAGAAGCCGGTGGGACACCCATGTGACTGCCCAGCGCTCTGGAACTGAGGCTCCTGACAGGTTCCTAATTACTAAGTCCTCGGGGATCTATCGCTGTGTCTATCCTCATGTATACCATAGAACTCAATACAGGATGTATAAAGAACATTGTTGTCCCATATTTAAGGAATGCCCATGACATACGTTAAACGGAGTGCTCAGAGGGATGCCATACAGCGGCATCCATCACCATAGGGTTCTACTATAAAATAAAACCCATATCCGATTACATATACTTTTTTTTTTTTTGCTGGACTCGATGGAAAAGCTACAGTACTATGCTTTTACGTCCTTTTTACCCATCATACAAGTGAAACGTGATGTGGGCAGCCATTAAGACAGCGGGTCGTCACAATCCACCACCCTGGCACTGAATGGGACAGAATATTTTTAGCTATAATAAGACAACATGATAAAACAGTAAGTACAGAGCCACCGGTGACCCTCAGGTAAGTGGCACTAAAGCTATAAGATGACTGACAGGGCTCACATACAGCTTGAGAATGGTTTAACCCTTTACAGACACGTCACATGACAGTGGCCATCACACACGTCAAGTCCCATGCACACAATGGGGCAAAGGCATGACATGAAGCGCGTTACAGACATGTGCCCCACATTCCTAAAGATTTGCACCACTTTTCCGATTTTCAAGGACAAACTTTCTTGATGGTCAAGCTCCAGTGGAATTATACAGGCAGCCCCCCCATGCAGCAATGACTTGCAGAGGTCACCCCACATGTATCCCTTTCTGGAGGAGGTCCAGCTGACAGGGATCACACATCATGTGCACGGCTCTACAGCCCTATCTCAGGGAGGACAGATAAGAACACCTAGAGGTGACACCACAGATAAGCAGGGCAGTAAATGCCACAATGACAGATAAGAGCGACAACTGCTGCCAGAAGTAGAGGGACCGTCACCGGGCTAGTGCTCTGGCTGCAGACGGCGGGTCCCCTCCTCACCTGTGACTGTGCCGGGCTCCGCTCTCAGCTTCAGCTCCCGGCTTCAACGCTGCGTTCCGCTCAGAACACCGCACCGCCCCCACAGCTGCTGACACTACGACCCGCCCACAAAAGACGCTGAACACGCCCGTTACCCGCATACCACGCCTTTACTTTTACAATCTAAACGCCCACCAAGACTTTGCAATACAACGTCCACTGTTGACCAATCAGCATCTAGTCTTTGTCACACCTACACAGCAAACCACCAATCATAAGGACGTTTCTAGATAGCCCCGCCTATTTAAAAACAAAAAAAAACACAACCTAGAAGAAGCCTGCGCTTCACTCACGGCGCTCTCTGACGCCGCTCGTATTTACAAGGGATGGTCTTTGGAGTAGCAATCCCGCCCATGGTTAGAATTCCGCGCCCACTTACTCGGGCCACGCCCACCTCGTCTGTAAGCGCATACACTGCAGAGTGAGAGTGAAGGCGCATGCGCTGATGACTGATAGCGGCGCTTTGTGACTTCGCAGTTCTAGCTGCGTATCTGTGGTAACGTAATGCGGCCGTGCGCAGCGCTCATATGTCCTGGGGTGCAGGACGGTGCGAGCGGCACGTTGTGTGTCACAGCTGCACACGCCGGTTATCTCACAGAGGAGCAGGGGGCTATGCTTTATTATTCTGCTGGGAAATGACTGTTTTAGTGGCGCTCTGCTCATAGTGATGGTGTTAGTGTTCCGCTCTGTTCACACTGGGTCAGCCAGGATGGGATATGGGAGGCCCCGGAAAAATACCTAACAGTGGCCCCATGCTGTAGGTGGGTCCAAACTGACAGCGGAGCAATACACAAGTAGGGTGGAGAACAGAAGTAGGCGGGGCCTGCAATACCACAGTGCAGCACA
Source organism: Bufo gargarizans (assembly GCF_014858855.1). Taxonomy (NCBI): domain Eukaryota; kingdom Metazoa; phylum Chordata; class Amphibia; order Anura; family Bufonidae; genus Bufo; species Bufo gargarizans. The sequence continues at coordinate 101,455,177 of NC_058080.1, forward strand.
ATGTACTGCCCCAGCAGAACCAAATACCACAGTGCAGCACAATGTACTGCCCCAGCAGAACCAAATACCACAGTGCAGCACAATGTACTGCCCCAGCAGAACCAAATACCACAGTGCAGCACAATGTACTGCCCCAGCAGAACCAAATACCACAGTGCAGCACAATGTACTGCCCCAGCAGAACCCAATACCACAGTGCAGCACAATGTACTGCCCCAGCAGAACCAAATACCACAGTGCAGCACAATATACTGCCCCAGCAGCACCTAATACAACAGTGCAGCACAATGTATTGCCCCAGCAGCACCTAATACCACAGTGCAGCACAATATACTGCCCCAGCAGCACCTAATACCACAGTGCAGCACAATATACTGCCCCAGCAGCACCAAATACCACAGTGCAGCACAATATACTGCCCCAGCAGAACCCAATACCACAGTGCAGCACAATATAGTGCCCCAGCAGAACCAGATACCACAGTGCAGCACAATATACTGCCCCAGCAGCACCTAATATCACAGTGCAGCACAATATACTGCCCCAGCAGAACCCAATACCACAGTGCAGCACAATATACTGCCCCAGCAGAACCCAATACCACAGTGCAGCACAATATACTGCCCCAGCAGAACCAAATACCACAGTGCAGCACAATATACTGCCCCAGCAGCACCAAATACCACAGTGCAGCACAATATACTGCCCCAGCAGCACCAAATACCACAGTGCAGCACAATATACTTCCCCAGCAGCACCAAATACCACAGTGCAGCACAATATACTGCCTCAGCAGAACCAAATACCACAGTGCAGCACAATATAGTGCCCCAGCAGAACCCAATACCACAGTGCAGCACAATATACTGCCCCAGCAGAACCAAATACCACAGTGCAGCACAATATACTGCCCCAGCAGAACCAAATACCACAGTGCAGCACAATAATACTGCCCCCAGCAGCACCCTAATACCACAGTGCAGCACAATGTACTGCCCTAGCAGAGCCAAATACCACAGTGCAGCACAATATAGTGCCCCAGCAGAACCCAATACCACAGTGCAGAACAATATACTGACCCAGCAGAACCAAATACCACAGTGCAGCACAATATACTGCCCTAGCAGAACCAATACCACAGTGCAGCACAATATACTGCCCCAGCAGCATCTAATACCACAGGCAGCACAATTACTGCCCTAGCAGAACCCAATACTACAGTGCAGCACAATATACTGCCCCAGCAGCACCCAGTACCACAGTGCAGCACAATATACTGCCCCAGCAGCAACCAAATACCACAGTGCAGCACAATATACTGCCCCAGCAGAACCTAAATACCACAGTGCAGCACAATATACTGCCCCAGCAGCAACCAATACCACAGTGCAGCACAATATACTGCCCCAGCAGAACCCAATACCACAGTGCAGCACAATATACTGCCCCAGCAGAACCAAATACCACAGTGCAGCACAATATACTGCCCCAGCAGAACCCAATACTACAGTGCAGCACCTAATACCACAGTGCAGCACAATATACTGCCCCAGCATCACCTAATACCACAGTGCAGCATAATATACTGCCCCAGCAGCACCTAATACCACAGTGCAGCACAATATACTGCCCCAGCAGCACCTAATAACACAGTGCAGCACAATATACTGCCCCAGCAGCACCTAATACCACAGTGCAGCACAATATACTGCCCCAGCAGAACCCAATACTACAATGCAGCACAATATACTGCCCCAGCAGCACCTAATACCACAGTGTAGCACAATATACTGCCTCAGCAGCACCTAATACCACAGTGCAGCACAATATACTGCCCCAGCAGCACCAAATACCACAGTGCAGCACAATGTACTGCCCCAGCAGAACCAAATACCACAGTGCAGCACAATATACTGCCCCAGCAGCACCTAATACCACAGTGCAGCACAATGTATTGCCCCAGCAGCACCTAATACCACAGTGCAGCACAATATACTGCCCCAGCAGAACCCAATACCACAGTGCAGCACAATATAGTGCCCCAGCAGAACCAGATACCACAGTGCAACGCCCCACACACCTAATACCACAGTGCCAATACTCCCCAGCAGCACCTAATACCACAGTGCAGCACAATATACTGCCCAGCAGCACCTAATACCACAGTGCAGCACAATATACTGCCCCAGCAGCACTAATACCACAGTGCAGCACAATATACTGCCCCAGCAGAACCCAATACCACAGTGCAGCACATATACTGCCCCAGCAGCACCCTAATACCACAGTGCAGCACAATATACTGCCTCAGCAGCACCTAATACCACAGTGCAGCACAATATACTGCCCCAGCAGCACCTAAATACCACAGTGCAGCACAATATACTGCCCCAGCAGCACCTAATACCACAGTGCAGCACAATATACTGCCCAGCAGAACCCAATACCACAGTGCAGCACAATATACTGCCCCAGCAAACCTAATACCACAGTGCAGCACAATATACTGCCCACAGCAGACCAAATACCACAGTGCAGCACAATATACTGCCCCAGCAGAACCTAATACCACAGTTGCAGCACAATATACTGCCCAGCAGCACCTAATACCACAGTGCAGCACAAATATACTGCCCCAGCAGCACCTAAATACCACAGTGCAGCACAATATACTGCCCCAGCAGAAACCATACTACAGTAGCAGCACAATACTACTGCCCCAGCACGAACCTAAATACCACAGTGCAGCACAATATACTGCCCCAGCAGAACCAAATACCACAGTGCAGCACAATATACTGCCCCAGCAGCACCAAATACCACAGTGCAGCACAAATATACTGCCCCAGCAGCACCAACTACCACAGTGCAGCACAATATACTGCCCAGCAGCACCAAATACCACAGTGCAGCACAATATACTGCCCCAGCAGACCCTAATACCACAGTGCAGCACAATATACTGCCCCAGCAGAACCCAATACCACAGTGCAGCACAATATACTGCCCCAGCAGAACCAAATACCACAGTGCAGCACAATATACTGCCCCAGCAGCACCAAATACCACAGTGCAGCACAATATACTGCCTCAGCAGAACCAAATACCACAGTGCAGCACAATATAGTGCCCCAGCAGAACCCAATACCACAGTGCAGCACAATATACTGCCCCAGCAGAACCAAATACCACAGTGCAGCACAATATACTGTCCTAGCAGAACCCAATACCACAGTGCAGCACAATATACTGCCCCGGCAGCACCTAATACCACAGTGCAGCACAATGTACTGCCCTAGCAGAACCCAATACTACAGTGCAGCACAATATACTGCCCCAGCAGCACCCAGTACCACAGTGCAGCACAATATACTGCCCCAGCACAACCAAATACCACAGTGCAGCACAATATACTGCCCCAGCAGTACCACAGTGCAGCACAATATACTGCCCCAGCACAACCAAATACCACAGTGCAGCACAATATACTGCCCCAGCAGAACCCAATACCACAGTGCAGCACAATATACTGCCCCAGCAGAACCAAATACCACAGTGCAGCACAATATACTGCCCCAGCAGAACCATAATACCACAGTGCAAGCACAATATACTGCCCCAGCAAGCACCTAATACCACAGTGCAGCACAATATACTGCCCCAGCAGCACCCTAATCCACAGTGCAGCACAATATACTGCCCCAGCAGCACCTAATACCACAGTGCAGCACAATATACTGCCCCAGCAGCACCTAATACCACAGTGCAGCACAATATACTGCCCCCAGCAGCACCTAATACCACAGTGCAGCACAATATACTGCCACCAGCAGCACCTAATACCACAGTGCAGCACAATATACTGCCCCAGCAGCACCTAATACCACAGTGCAGCACAATATACTGCCCCAGCAGAACCTAATACCACAGTGCAGCACAATATACTGCCCAGCAGAACCAAATACCACAGTGCAGCACAATATACTGCCCCAGCAGCCACTAATACCACAGTGCAGCACAATATACTGCCCCAGCAGCACCTAATACCACAGTGCAGCACAATATACTGCCCAGCAGACACCTAATACCACAGTGCAGCACAATATCTGCCCCAGCAGCACCTAATACCACAGTGCAGCACAATATACTGCCCCAGCAGAACCAATACCACAGTGCAGCACAAATATACTGCCCCAGCAGCACCTAATACCACCAGTGCAGCACAATATACTGCCCCAGCAGCACATAATACCACAGTGCAGCACAATACTGCCCCAGCAGAGCCAAACCACAGTGCAGCACAATATACTGCCCCAGAACCAATACCACGTGCAGCAAATATACTGCCCCAGCAGAACCAGATACCACAGTGCAGCACAATATACTGCCCCAGCAGAACCCAATACCACAGTGCAGCACAATATACTGCCCCAGCAGCATCCAATACCACAGTGCAGCACAATATACTGCCCCAGCAGAACCAATCCACAGTGCAGCACAATATACTGCCCCAGCAGCACCAGATACCACAGTGCAGCACAATATACTGCCCCAGCACACCAATACCACATGCAGCACAATATACTGCCCCAGCAGTACCACAGTGCAGCACAATATACTGCCCCAGCAGAACCAGATACCACAGTGCAGCACAATATACTGCCCCAGCAGAACCAGATACCACAGTGCAGCACAATATACTGCCCCAGCAGAACCAATACCACAGTGCAGCACATATACTGCCCCAGCAGAACCATATACCACAGTGCAGCACAATATACTGCCCCAGCAGAACCAGATACCACAGTGCAGCACAATATACTGCCCCAGCAGAACCAGATACCACAGTGCAGCACAATATACTGCCCCAGCAGAACCAGATACCACAGTGCAGCACAATATATTGCCCCAGCAGAACCAATACCACAGTGCAGCACAATATACTGCCCCAGCAGAACCAATACCACAGTGCAGCACAATATACTGCCCCAGCAGAACCAATACCACAGTGCAGCACAATATACTGCCCCAGCAGAACCAATACCACAGTGCAGCACAATATACTGCCTCAGCAGAACCAAATACCACAGTGCAGCACAATATACTGCCCCAGCAGAACCAATACCACAGTGCAGCACAATATACTGCCCCAGCAGAACCAATACCACAGTGCAGCACAATATACTGCCCAGCAGAACCAATACCACAGTGCAGCACAATATACTGCCCCAGCAGAACCAATACCACAGTGCAGCACAATATACTGCCCCAGCAGAACCCAATACCACAGTGCAGCACAATATACTGCCCCAGCAGAACCGAATACCACAGTGCCGCACAATATACTGCCTCAGCAGAACCAAATACTAACAGTGCAGCACAATATAGTGACCCAGCAGAACCCAAGTACCACAGTGGCAGCACAATATACTGCCCCAGCAGAACCGAAATCCACATCACAGTGCCAGCACAATAATACTGCCTAGCAGAACCAAGTACCACAGTGCAAGCACAATATACGGCCCCAGGCAGCACTAAATAACCACAGTGCAGCACAATAGTTACTGCCCTAGCAGACACCCAATACCTACAGTGCAGCACAAATATACTGCCCCAGCAGCACCAAATACCACAGTGGCAGCACAATAGACTGCCCCAGCAGGAACCAAATACCTACAGTGCAGCACAATATACTTGCCCAGCAGCACCTATACCACAGTGCAGCACAATATACTGCCCAGCAGCAACCAGATACAACAGTGCAGCACAATAGACTGCCCCCAGCAGAACCCAATACCACAGTGCAGCACATATACTGCCCCAGCAGAACCAATACCACAGTGCAGCACAATATACTGCCCCAGCAGAACCAATACCACAGTGCAGCACAATATACTGACCCCAGCAGAACCATAATACCACAGTGCAGCACAATATACTGCCCCAGCAGAACCAGATACCACAGTGCAGCACAATATACTGCCCCAGCAGAACCAATACCACAGTGCAGCACAATATACTGCCCCAGCAGAACCAATACCACAGTGCAGCACAATATACTGCCCCAGCAGAACCAAATACCACAGTGCAGCACAATATACTGCCCCAGCAGAACCAAATACCACAGTGCAGCACAATATACTGCCCCAGCAGAACCAATACCACAGTGCAGCACAATATACTGCCCCAGCAGACCAAATACCACAGTGCAGCACAATATACTGCCCCAGCAGAACCAAATACCACAGTGCAGCACAATATACTGCCCCAGCAGAACCAAATACCACAGTGCAGCACAATATACTGCCCAGCAGAACCAATACCACAGTGCAGCACAATATACTGCCCCAGCAGAACCAAATACCACAGTGCAGCACAATATACTGCCCCAGCAGAACAAATACCACAGTGCAGCACAATATACTGCCCCAGCAGAACCAAATACCACAGTGCAGCACAATATACTGCCCCAGCAGAACCAAATACCACAGTGCAGCACAATATACTGCCCCAGCAGAACCAGATACCACAGTGCAGCACAATATACTGCCCCAGCAGAACCAAATACCACAGTGCAGCACAATATACTGCCCCAGCAGAACCAATACCACAGTGCAGCACAATATACTGCCCCAGCAGAACCAATACCACAGTGCAGCACAATATACTGCCCCAGCAGAACCAATACCACAGTGCAGCACAATATACTGCCCCAGCAGAACCAAATACCACAGTGCAGCACAATATACTGCCCCAGCAGAACCAAATACCACAGTGCAGCACAATATACTGCCCCAGCAGAACCAATACCACAGTGCAGCACAATATACTGCCCCAGCAGAACCAATACCACAGTGCAGCACAATATACTGCCCCAGCAGAACCAATACCACAGTGCAGCACAATATACTGCCCCAGCAGAACCAGATACCACAGTGCAGCACAATATACTGCCCCAGCAGAACCAAATACCACAGTGCAGCACAATATACTGCCCCAGCAGAACCAATACCACAGTGCAGCACAATATACTGCCCAGCAGAACCAAATACCACAGTGCAGCACAATATACTGCCCCAGCAGAACCAAATACCACAGTGCAGCACAATATACTGCCCCAGCAGAACCAAATACCACAGTGCAGCACAATATACTGCCCCAGCAGAACCAGATACCACAGTGCAGCACAATATACTGCCCCAGCAGAACCAATACCACAGTGCAGCACAATATACTGCCCCAGCAGAACCAAATACCACAGTGCAGCACAATATACTGCCCCAGCAGAACCAACTACCACAGTGCAGCACAATATACTGCCCCAGCAGAACCAATACCACAGTGCAGCACAATATACTGCCCCAGCAGAACCAAATACCACAGTGCAGCACAATATACTGCCCCAGCAGAACCAAATACCACAGTGCAGCACAATATACTGCCCCAGCAGAACCAGATACCACAGTGCAGCACAATATACCTGCCCCAGCAGAACCTAATACCACAGTGCAGCACAATATACTGCCCCAGCAGAACCAATACCACAGTGCAGCACAATATACTGCCCCAGCAGAACCAATACCACAGTGCAGCACAATATACTGCCCCAGCAGAAACAATACCACAGTGCAGCACAATATACTGCCCCAGCAGAACCAAATACCACAGTGCAGCACAATATACTGCCCCAGCAGAACCAAATACCACAGTGCAGCACAATATACTGCCCCAGCAGAACCAAATACCACAGTGCAGCACAATATACTGCCCCAGCAGAACCAATACCACAGTGCAGCACAATATACTGCCCCAGCAGAACCAATACCACAGTGCAGCACAATATACTGCCCCAGCAGAACCTAATACCACAGTGCAGCACAATATACTGCCCCAGCAGCACCTAATACCACAGTGCAGCACAATATACTGCCCCAGCAGAACCTAATACCACAGTGCAGCACAATATACTGCCCCAGCAGAACCAAATACCACAGTGCAGCACAATATACTGCCCCAGCAGAACCTAATACCACAGTGCAGCACAATATACTGCCCCAGCAGAACCCAATACCACAGTGCAGCACAATATACTGCCCCAGCAGCACCTAATACCACAGTGCAGCACAATATACTGCCCAGCAGAACCAATACCACAGTGCAGCACAATATACTGCCCCAGCAGCAACCAATACCACAGTGCAGCACAATATACTGCCCCAGCAGAACCTAATACCACAGTGCAGCACAATATACTGCCCCAGCAGAACCCAATACCACAGTGCAGCACAATATACTGCCCCAGCAGAACCAAATACCACAGTGCAGCAGCAATATACTGCCCCCAGCAGAACCAGGAATAGCCACAGTGCAGCACAATATACTGCCCCAGCAGAACCCAATACCACAGTGCAGCACAATATACTGCCCCAGCAGAACCAATACCACAGTGCAGCACAATATACTGCCCCAGCAGAACCAAATACCACAGTGCAGCACAATATACTGTCCTAGCAGAACCCAATACCACAGTGCAGCACAATATACTGCCCCGGCAGCACCTAATACCACAGTGCAGCACAATATACTGCCCTAGCAGAACCAAATACCACAGTGCAGCACAATATAGTGCCCCAGCAGAACCCAATACCACAGTGCAGCACAATATACTGCCCCAGCAGAACCAAATACCACAGTGCAGCACAATATACTGCCCTAGCAGAACCCAATACCACAGTGCAGCACAATATACTGCCCCAGCAGCACCTAATACCACAGTGCAGCACAATGTACTGCCCTAGCAGAACCCCATATACAGTGCCAGCACAATATACTGCCCCAGGCAGCAACCCAGTACCACAGAGCAGCACAATATACTGCCCCAGCACAACCAAATACCACAGTGCAGCACAATATACTGCCCCAGCAGTACCACAGTGCAGCACAATATACTGCCCCAGCACAACCAAATACCACAGTGCAGCACAATATACTGCCCCAGCAGAACCCAATACCACAGTGCAGCACAATATACTGCCCCAGCAGAACCAAATACCACAGTGCAGCACAATATACTGCCCCGGCAGCACCTAATACCACAGTGCAGCACAATGTACTGCCCTAGCAGAACCAAATACCACAGTGCAGCACAATATAGTGCCCAAGCAGAACCCAATACCACAGTGCAGCACAATATACTGCCCCAGCAGAACCAAATACCACAGTGCAACACAATATACTGCCCTAGCAGAACCAATACACAGGCAGCACAATATACTGCCCCAGCAGCACCTAATACCACCGTGCAGCACAATGTACTGCCCCAGCAGCACCTAATACCACAGTGCAGCACAATGTACTGCCCTAGCAGAACCCAATACTACAGTGCAGCACAATATACTGCCCCAGCAGCACCCAGTACCACAGTGCAGCACAATATACTGCCCCAGCACAACCAAATACCACAGTGCAGCACAATATACTGCCCCAGCAGTACCACAGTGCAGCACAATATACTGCCCGAGCACAACCAAATACCACAGTGCAGCACAATATACTGCCCCAGCAGCACCTAATACCACAGTGCAGCACAATATACTGCCTCAGCAGAACCAATCCGTCCTGCCGCAAGTGTGAAAGTAGCCTTAGTACACACCAACACTACACTTAGCCCTAGATCACCCCCATCACCCCAATTAACCCCTTGATCACCTAGTGAAAGGGAAAAAAGTGATCAGTGTAAACTGTAACTTTTTTTTTTCCACTAGTATTGACGGTTAGGTTTAGGATAGTTTAGGCCCCTTTGTTAGGCAGTTAGCGTCACTGATTCAGTCACTGATTCGCTGATTAGCGTATCGCTAATCAGCATTGATACTTTTATAGTATCTGTAAGTGATCAGAACTGATCACAGTCAGATCTATAATAGTATTAGTGTCACCTTAGTTCGCCCTCCACCCAAAACGCAGTGTTTGCCCGATCAGGGCTGATCGGTCGCCCACACGTGCGTTCACCCACGCCCGCCCCGCCGCTTTGACAAAAAATATATTTTTTTGATCACTGCACAATCACTTCACAAGCGCTGCGGCGATAAAAAAAATCAGTTTTGATATTTTTTGTCAATCGCAGCGGCTTCCGGTACTTCGCTAGCCTCCCCTTTGTAAGACAGGCTCATCAATCACCACCTATACTTTAAGAAGGTGTGTCTAACAGTCTGTGCTCTGTATCACTATGTCGTCAAGATAGGCAGAAGTGTTTCGTCTACGTGGTTTCAAAACTATGTCTATCAATCTTTGAAATGTCTCTGAGGACCATGTAGTCCAAAAGGCATACTTAAATATTGAAATAAGCCATCAGATGTGGAAAATACCATCTTCTCCTTAGCAGCATAAGGGCTCATGCACACGACCGTATGTATTTTGCGGTCCGCAAAAAACGGATCCACAAAAAATACAGATGACATCCATGTGCATTCCGTATTTTGTAGAACGGAACTGGCCCCTAAAAGAACAGTACTATTCTGGTCCGTAATGTGAACAGTAATAGGACATGTTCTATTTTTATTTTTTTTTGCAGAATGGAAATACAGAAACGGAATGCACCTTCCATTTTTTTTGTGGACCCATTGAAATGAATGGTTCCGCATACGGTCCGCAAAAAAAAGAAAATACGTTTGTGTGCATGAGCCCTAAGTCAGAGGTATCTGCCAATAACCCTATGCCAGATCTGACATCATAATGTAAAAGGCTAACAGGCTGTGCCAAGTCAGTCTATAAGTTCATCCACATGTGGCAGAGGATATGCATCGAACTTGGACACATTATTGAATTTCCTAAAGTCCATACAGAACTGTATCGCACCATCAGGCTTAAGAATTAACACAATAGGGCTCGACCATTCACTATAAGATCACTCCCAACTCCAGCATATCTTTCACTTCCCATGAAGGCCTCTCGCCTAGCCTCAGGAATTCTATATGGTTTTACATGGTCTTTTACCCCAGGTTTAGTTATTATATCATGTTTTATAATCTGTGTCTGCCCTGGCTTCTTAGAAAATAATTTTCTGTTCTGAATGACCAGTTGTATAGCCTCTTCCTTTTGTATATTGGACAGAGTCTCAGCTATCTTGACGGCAGGCATTACTGCCCCATTACTGATGGGTGGAGCAAGTTCTGGTCACAGGGCTTGATGGTCTTTCCAAGGTTTTATAAGACTCGCATGGTAAATCTGTTTGAGTTTCCTTATACCTGGTTGGTATACTTTATAGTTTACCTCACCTACTGTACTTTTTAAATAATTTCAAAAGTTCCCTGCTATTTGGCTAAGAATTTACTCTCCACTCTGGGGACAAGAACTAGCGCTTGATCCCCTGGTGTAAATGTTTGAACATTAGCCCCCCCCCCCCCCCCCTCACCTCCCCCCATCATAAATAATTTTATAGGCTCCTTGAGCCTGTTCCATGTGTTCTCTAACAATTGGCATGACTGTTGAAATTCTGTCCTGTATCTGTGACTATTATACTGTTGTACGAGGTGACCTGTCCTTTTCATGTTTCTTTAGCCACATCTAATAAACCTTGGGGATATCTAACATACACAAGCTGAAAAGGTAAAAACCCTGTGTTCGATTGTGGAACTTCCCTTATAGCAAACAGTAGATACAGGACTGGAAAGTCACACTTTTTTCAATCTTTGTCTACTACCTTTTTTAGAGTCTTATTAAGCCTTTCAACCAAACCATCAGTTTGGGGTGATAGAGAGATGTATGTAGTTGGGAAACTTTAGAAAGCATACAAAGTTCCTTCTTTACATTAGACATAAAGGGGTTTCCTTGGTCTGAGTATTTCTTTTGGAATACCAACTCAACTGAATTAAGAATAATTCTTTTGTACTAGTCTTAGATGACATATTTTGTAAAGATATGGCATCGGGGTGACGGTAGTTAAATGCGTAAGGGTACCAAAGGGCTGCATAGGTGCTAAAATCTGACACTGAGGTCATAATTAACAATAAGCTTTGATGTCCCCATGTATCCCAGGCCGACAAACCTTTGCAAGATTCTCTCAGTAGTTTTCTGGATCCCCAAATGGCCACCGATGTGTAAACGTGCCAGATCCAGAGCTGTTCTAGCTCCTTCACAATATCTTCCACCTTCATATCTATTTGACACAACAACTCATTCTCCAGAGCTATGTAGGCAAGAGAAGCCTAGTACCAGGCTGCAGGGGCTCCCCGTTTACCACATTAATATTTTCATTGGCTCACATATGGGTAGGGTCCCTCATTTGCTCACTTTGAAAGTCTTTCATAACGCCTAGGTCTGGCACAACTTGATATGTAACCTTTTCAATCTATGTCTTTGATGTTGGCTCCTCTAGCTCTCCTGCCATAATAGAGAATGGAAATGGGATGAACCTATATGCAGATACCCCAACTACATCCTTTTTTAAGGAAACCTCAAATGGTTCCGGGCTTACATCAGGCACTGAGAATCTCTGGTGCACCTCCTTTTGTTAGCAAAATCAAATTGCTTTCCTGTAATTTCTAAAGATGTGTAAAATCTCTTCCATGAATAACATCCTGCATTAGTGCTGGGACTAGTCCAAGCTTATGAAACACTGGCCCATAGGTACTTGTAATTCAAGGGGGACCAATAAGGCTGGCTTTTACCAGAGTTACTGCTCTCCAAGTCCAGCAGTGCAATCTCACTTTTATCATCCACCTTCAACTCGCACAAATGTTTTTTTTGATCTGTCTGAACATACAGCAGTAAACACCACTTACGCAAACATAGCTATACTTTTTTTTTTTTAAATCAAGGCAGCATCACTTTGCATAGGTTCCCACAACAGCTCGTTGCAATATGACCCAACTAATGGCACCAGAAACATCTTATAGGCCCCTTTGTTTAGTTCATAATTATGCATCCCAGGTTTCCCTGAGCCTACAGCCTCATTATCCTCCTCACTCTACATTCTTCCAGCTCCCTTAAACCCCAGAACTCTTGCCATCACTGGAGCTGAGGGATGGGAGTTATTTAAAAGATTTTCAACTTCAGAATATCGTCCCACCAGGTCAGCTGGTCTGCTGTTTTCAGGTCTCCATGCCTCCCCTACTTCTTACGCTGGGTTCACACCTGAGCGTTTTACAGCACGTTCAAACGCGCTGTAAAACGCTCAACACATGAAAACCAATGCTTCCCTATGGCCCTGGTTCACACTTGAGCGTTTTACAGCGCGGACAAAAATAGGCATTTCTATCATGGGGCCGGCTACATTCACACGGCCGGTATCCGTGTTTTGCGGATCCGCAATTTGCGGACCGCAAAACACATACTGTCGTGTGAATGTACCCTTACACTTTTAACGTGTTGCCTGCATCCTCCATCACTTTTTAGATTTGACCAGGATTGACCTTTGCTGGGGTCAAATGACACATCTGTTTCATGCAAAGTAAGCCAACAAAAATGTATCACTAACCCTGGGTTCACACCTGAGCGTTCCTCAAACGCGCGTTTTACGCGCGTTTTTGTCGCGCGTTTTTATGCGCGTTTTTTGTAATAGTAAACGCGCGTTTGACGCGCGTTTGTGTCATTGACTGCAGTGTCCTATGGCCACAAACGCGCGTCAAAACGCCCCAAAGAAGCTCAAGTACTTGTTTGAGCGTCGGGCGTTTTACAGCGCGTTCGTACGCGCTGTAAAACGCCCAGGTGTGAACCCTTCCCATAGGGAAGCATTGGTTTTCATGTCTTAAGCGTTTTACAGCGCGTTTGAACGCGCTGTAAAACGCTCAGGTGTGAACCCAGGGTAAGGCTACTTTCACACTAGCGTTCAGGGCTCCGCTTGTGAGTTCCGTTTGAAGGCTCTCACAAGCGGCCCCAAACGCATCCGTCAAGCCCTAATGCATTCTGAGTGGATGCGGATCCGCTCAGAATGCATCAGTCTGGCAGCGTTCAGCCTCCGCTCCGCTCAGCAGGCGGACACCCGAACGCAGCTTGCAGCGTTCGGATGTCCGCCTGGCCGTGCGGAGGCAAACGGATCTGTCCAGACTTACAATGGAAGTCAATGGGGGCGGATCCGTTTGAAGGTGACACAATATGGTGCAATTTTCAAAGGGATCCGTCCCCCATTGACTTTCAATGTAAAGTCTGGACGGATCCGTCTGCGGCTACTTTCACACTTAGAATCTATTTTACAATATAATGCAGACGGATCCGTTCTGAACGGATCCATCGTCTGCATTATATGAGCGGATCCGTCTCAGACGGATCCGCTCTGAACGCAAGTGTGAAAGTAGCCTAAGCTGACATGTCAGTTAAACATAAAAAATTGAAACTTTTTAAATACATTGCATTACATGCACTAATCCTTGGTTATATTCTGTATTATAGCCTTTAGGGCTGAGATCAACCAGCATTCCTTTCTGGAACTCTGCATGAAGCTTCTTGTGGTGATATGCATTCTAGGAAGAATTATCTTTATACCTGGCGTTTTAGCCTGATGTAGGTAATAACTAACTGTCCTGCAGCATTATGGAAGTTCAGATAAACGTATAGCTAGCTACTAAGCTTCTAGGTTTCCATAGCAAAGAGCAACACAGTAACTATGGCTCTAGAAGACTATAATAAGAACTGTAAAGTAAAAGTATTACAGTGTAGAATATTACTAAGATTTTTGTGTACTGCATATCCACACCAGTATTAGGCTAATATTTTGTTGGTCTCCCTTGTACAGTCAAAACAACTCTAAACCTGTTGACTCCTCAAGACCTCTGACGATTTCTCATGGTTTCTGGCACCAAAATGTTAGCAATTACTGTTAAATATTAATTAAAGAGGTTTTTGCATCTCAGCATTTTATTGCATATTGCTAGGGTATGCCACAAATGTCATACAGGTGCAGGTCCCATCTCTGGGACCTGCTTCTATCTCCAGAATGGTGCCCTTGAATTGAAGGGAGATCAGCTGCACATGCACAGACATTTTATATTCCCTGCTATGGGAGTTACAAAAATATCCGAGCTGGGACTCAGCTATTTCCGGCAGTCCCATAGCAGTGAATGGAGAGTGGCTTCTCATGGATGTGCCCTCATTCACTTCAGGGGCCCCATTCTAGAGATTGGAGCAGGTCCCAGAGGTAGGACCTGCACCTATCTGACATTTGAGGCATATCCTAGCCTGTAAGTTTTGACCACCTCAGTGTCACGGAAGGTGTATAGAAAACTAGAAGACACAAAATGAAGATCCGACTGACTGGATCCAAAACTAAGGAACAAAAGGGAGAGCCCTGCAACAGACCTGGCTCTCTCCCTAACTGCTCAGCCTATGCAAAAATCTCAATGGTAGATGATCGCATATCCTCGTACCTCGACTGTATAACACCTGAACACCCTATAATAGTGAGGGGACACGACCACCGGCTCCCTACACTTGATACGGAGGGAGTCAGGGTCACCTGGGATCCAGCAAACAGGAAAACACAAATTAATGAACAAAACTTATTTGTAGAAGACTCAGTAGTAGCATCCAGCATGCATACACTCCAGGAAGTTGTATAAACTGCAAAGTGATGCAGTATGGGAAGGGATTTAAAGGGATGCAATCAGTGCAACTACATGACAGCTGAGAGAGGCTAACGAGATGAGAAAAGGAAAGCAAAACAAAAGGAACCTCAAGTAGGAGGTTCTGAAGGACGTCTGTCAGAGCTTCTCAGATGTCTGGTGGTGACACTCAGCCAAGAAGGGGTGTACTTGGTCTGCAGAAATGTTGAGGTGTTATCTGTCAAAATAATATCCACACGATTGCCAGGAACCAAAGTTTCCCATCAAGAAATTCCCAGCATTGCACTGCATCTGCTGGCTTGTTTTCCCCAGCCATCCACATGATGTAAAAGAAACATGATCCATCAGACCAAACAACTTTCTTTTATTGCTCCGTAATGCAGTTCTTATGCTCACTGCCCATTGTAGGGTCTTTCTACAGTTGACATGTGTCAGCATGGACACGCTAATTAATTTAAAGCTGTGCAGCAAGCTATGATGCAATGTGTGTTCTGACACCTTTCTGTTACAGACATTTGTGCTGCAATAGCTCTTCAGTAGGATCAAACCACAGACAGCATAGGCCCCATTCTCCATGTACAGTGGATATAAAAAGTCTACACACCCCTGTTAAAATGTCAGGTTTCTGTGATGTAAAAAAATTAGACAAAGATACATCATTTCAGAACTTTTTCCACCTTTAATGTGACCTATAAACGTTACAACTCAATTGAAAAACAAACTGAAATCTTTTAGGTAGAGGGAAGAAAAAATTGAAAAATAAAATATGGTTGTATAAGTGTGCACACCCTTAAACTAATACTTTGTTGAAGCACCTTTTGATTTTATTACAGCACTCATTCTTTTTGGGTATGACTCTATCAGCATGGCACATTTTGACTTGGCAAGATTTGCCCACTCTTCTTTGCAAAAACACTCCAAATCTGTCAGATTGTGAGGGCATCTCCTGTGCACAGCCCTCTTCAGATCACCCCACAGATTTTCAATCGGATTGAGGTCTGGGCTCTGGCTGGGCCATTCCAAAACTTGAATCTTCGTCTGGTGAAGCCATTCCTTTGTTGATTTGGATGTATGCTTTGGGTCGTTGTCATGCTGAAAGATGAAGTTCCTCTTCATCTTCAGCTTTCTAGCAGAAGCCTGAAGGTTTTGTGCCAATATTGACTGGTATTTGTAACTGTTCATAATTCCCTCTAGCTTAACTAAGGCCCAGTTCCAGCTGAAGAAAAACAGCCCCAAAACATGATGCTGCCACCACCATGCTTCACTGTGGGTATGGTGTTCTTTTGGTGATCTGCAGTGTTGTTTTTGAGCCAAACATATCTTTTGGAATTATGGCCAAAAAGTTCAACCTTGGTTTCATCAGACCATAACCCCTTTTCCCACATGCTTTTGGGAGACTTCAGATGTGTTTTTGCAAAATGTAGCCTGGCTTGGATGTTTTTCTTCATAAGAAAAGGCTTTCGTCTTGCCACTCTACCCCATAGCCCAGATATATGAAGAGAACGGGAGATTGTTGTCACATGTACCACACAGCCAGTACTTGCCAGATATTTCTGCAGCTCCTTGAATGTTGCTGTAGGCCTCTTGATAGGCTCCCAGACCAGTTTTCTTCTCGTCTTTTCATCAATTTTGGAGGGACGTCCTGTTCTTGGTAATGTCACTATTGTGCCATATTTTCTCCACTTGATGATGACTGTCTTCACTGTGTTCCATGGTATATCTAATGCCTTGGAAATTCTTTTACCCTTCTCCTGCCTGATACCTTTTAACAATGAGATCACTCTGATGCTTTGGAAGCTCTCTGTGGACCATGGCTTTTGCTGTGGGATGTGACTAAGAAAATTTCAGGAAAGACCAACTAGAGCAGCTGAACTTTATTTGGGGTTAATAAGAGGCACTTTAAATGATGGCAGGTGTATGCTGACTCCTTTTTAACAGGATTTTGAATGTGATTGCTCAATTCTTAACACAGCTACATCCCCAGTCATAAGAGGGTGTGTACACTTATGCAACCACATTATTTAAGTTTTTTTTAGTTTTCTTCCCTCCACCTAAAAGATTTCAGTTTGTTTTTCAATTGAGTTGTACAATTTATAGGTCACATTAAAGGTGGAAACAGTTCTGAAATTATTTATCTTTGTCTCATTTTTTTTACAGCACAGAAACCTGACATTTTACAGGGGTGTGTAGACTTTTTATATCCACTGTATGTCAATAAACCTTAGGCTCCCATGACCAGTGGTGTACCTTCAATGAAGGCAGGACATGCAACTGCTGCAGGGTCAGTGGGGAGAAGGGGCTCGGCGCTGAACTCCTTCTTTTGTTCCCGATATGAAAACACTGCATTTTCATGCAGCCATCACCAGGGGAAGGTCAGTGCAAAGCGATGATTACAGCTTTCATTGCAGACAATGGTAACATTATCTTCCTCACTTAAAGTCTACATTCTTCCAGCTCCCTTAAACCCCGAAACAGTCTTACCAGGAACTCTTGCAATCATTGGGGTTGAGGTATGGGACTTATTTAGAAGATTTTCAGCTTCAGAATATCGTTCCACCAGGTCAACAAGCTGGTCTGCTGTTTCCAGGTCTCAATGCTTCCCTTACTTCACTAATGCCCACAGGAACTTGTCCATGACAGCACATCAGGTGCTGATAAAAGCACTGGTTCTAGCCATTTCCTGGTCAAATAAATGAGGCCAAACATCTGAAAATATAGTGGTTTATCCATTCTGTACTCTGTGGATAACTGTATACCCAACCATGCACTGATCTCCCCTTAGTGGTGACTTAAAGGGTAAATGTCTTTTTTTTTTTCCCCACGTAATTGGATGTGTCTCATTAATTTTACATTAGTTCCTTAGTTTACCTAGTAATTCCTGCATGTTCAGTCCTCCCTCTGGCATTTCAGAGGTGCCGCTAGCGTTGTTAGGTGTCCTCCTATCCAGAAGACGGAGGACGTAGTAGTGGCCAGTCCCGCTCGCTGCGTGCGTGCTTCCGTCAGACCGTGGAAGTTACTTGCTGCATAGAGCGCTCTAAATCCTGTTCTACGGAGTATTAAAGCGCAAAGCGTCAGAGAGCCTCAAGTGAACGTGAGATTTTTCATTACACTAGGTACCCAGCCACAAGTGGAAACGAGCTCCCATTATATACAAATAGAGCAGCTAGTCGGCTGTGTATATGTGTTATATCTATCTATCTATATATATATATATATATATATATATATATCGTATATACAATTCCCATTATTTATTTTTGTAAAACCTGTAAAATAGGTTTACCTTCATGGCATTTTTTACAATTCTACCCAACAAATCTAACTCCAAATCAATCATTTCTCATCTAACTCTGTCACTATAATGTAGCACATAATAGTAATTCCAACACTGTGCCCCCTTCACATGCCTTTCGCAGGCCATATATGTGTCACCTTCATAGTAGTAGGCATCCCACATATGTGCCCCCCCTCACAAAAGTTATGCAGCCCATATATGTGCCCCCTTCAAAGTAGGTATGCAGCCCATATATGTGCCCCTTCACAGAAGTTATGTAGCCCATATATGTGCCCCACAGAAGTAATGCAGCCCATATATGTGCCCCCTTCACAGAATTAATGCAGCCCATATATGTGCCCCCTTCACAGTAGTTATTCATCCCACATGTGCCCCCTTCACAGGAGTTATGCAGCCCATAAATGTGCCCCCATCACAGTAGTTATACAGCCCATATACAGTATGTGCCAACTTCCCAGCATTTATGCTGGCCATTGCCTCATTCACACAACTTATGTTGCCAAGATTTGGTCACCTATTCAGGCATTAAAAAAAAACATCCAAAAAAAAAACATCCTCAAGATTGCATCGTAACAGCCGATGCTGTACATAAAGTGAACATATTAGACACACTTTGCCTGCTGCAGTTTGTATTTGGAGGGCACAACTGATAAACTGCTCAAGTTCCTAAACCTCCCGGCAGCATAATTTGGAACAGCAGATTGTGTGGCTGCTGTGGAGCGACGGCTGAGCGAGGTGGTGAAGCGGGGAGGGGATTCCACCATGCTTTACCATATCAAACAACTAACAATCAGACTAAAGAAAAGGACTTATTTGACGCTAGGGCGGTTAGGTAATAATGACTTGCTTACCATTGTTTATAGGAGTCCACGTTGATATGAGATGCAAGAATACAGCCACATGCAAGACTATGCGCTCTCAAGAGGAAGAGGGCGTGTTTAAGTGTGGAGAAAGCCTATTGGTTGAGGTGAGGCTTCGCGTTCCCGAGATGAGCCGAATGAATTCTGGGTAGTGAGGGAAGGCGGTCTTAGCCTCAGGGTGAGGGCATCGGCGGCCATCTTGAGAAGAGAGTCAGAATGAAGTCTGATGAAGAGCGGTTGCTATGGACGGAATCTTTTTAAACAATGGGGCATGTGAGCAAAATAATTAGTGTATAGAGTGGAACCGGCACTCAGACAGTCGGAGTACACGTGGGATTGTTTTGAATTTATAAAACTTTTATTAAATAATAACTATTTGTGCACTTCTTAAATGAATATAAAAGCATAAAAATGGTACACACATTCAATTCGAGAATTTCAATATTCAAAAAGCAATCGCTATTGTGCTGTCCTGATGGTTCGCTGCACCATATATCACTGCATCCGTATCCCACTTGTTTAGTGTGACTGATGAATCGCAGTTTTCTATGGCCAGGCGACTTATTTGTAGGGCTATTTGTTTAGCTCCTTGTAGATTGACAATTTGAGACCAATGGTTAAATAAAAAATCACTGCAACAGGTGCACAATATGACTTTCAAGCATTAGTTCGTACTAAACAGTGTATCGGTCCTCTGCCATGGTTCCCTTAAGGCTCCAAGTGTGCCACCCAAGCAAGATCAGTAGTCCGATATGATTTTTAAAGTCCCACCTGTGTTGGTATCGTCACAGGGGTATGGCGTGGCTCCACATATATATCTCTATCGATTGTAAGTTTTACTCACTGTGTCCCGTATGGTCTCACTATGTATATCCCGTAATCGGTTGCTGCCGTGGCGTCACCTGTGAGACGGTGCATGGCCATGTGCTAAAGGATCGAGAACCGATAATCCTAATAGAGACGGGAAGAACTCTAGTCAACTCACACACACGTATTGGGACTCACGAAACAACTATCCGAAACAAGATTCTCGCGAGACCAAAGGCGAGATCCTGACAGAGCCGGAAGTAAGACAAACATACCGGAGAAAGCTGGAAGCGTGGGACGCCACGGCAGCAACCGATTACGGGATATCGTCGATGCGGGGGGGTCAAATGACCCCCCCCCCCTGCATTGTTACAGGATGCCGGCTGAATGATTTCAGCCGGCATCCCGTTCCGATTAACCCCCGCGGCGCCGGCATCGCTATTTAAAGCCATGACGTACCGGTACGTCATGTGTCCTTAAGGACTCGGGAAACATGCCGTACCGGTACGTCATGTGTCCTTAAGGGGTTAAGTGGACCATACACAGTTGGCTTCCGTGTTGGTTTGTTTTTATCGTACAATCGTTCACTTGAAGAGAATCAAACCAAAATGGCCCATGCTCTAATTTTCTTTTTTTTTCTCAGAATCTCAGAACAAATGCACATGTGAATTAGTCAATTGACTATCACTAATCAGTGTTCAGTGCGGTGGTATCCATTCAACACCCAGACAGCAAACAGATTAGAACAACGCTCGTCTGAATAATCCTGAAATATAAAAATACAGGGCACAATGGGGGAATGTTTGAACTTAGTACGCCAGAGTATTTGCCCTTTGCAACCTCCCTTGCCACTTTTACAAAAAGGAGGATTGGGCAGGAGGAGGTGGCCCTACTCATTTAGGCCGACTGCACACGGCCGTGTTCTGTGGCCGAGAGCGGACCGTGGAAACCCGGCTGGGATTCCTGCTGATAGTATGAGCGCACGGCGTCATTGGTTGCTATGACGCCGTGCACTTCATGCAGCCGCTGCTGTACAGTAATACACTATACTAGTGTATTACTGTACAGCAGCGGCTGCATGAAGCGCACGACGTCATAGCAACCAATGACGCCGTGCGCTCATTCTGTCAGCAGGAATCCCAGCCGGGTTTCCACGGTCCGCTCTCGGCTGCGGAACACGGCCGTGTGCATTCGGCCTTATCAACATTTTTACCAGAAAACTGGTGCCAGAAGATCAGAAATCTATGTCAGTTTCCTATCAGGCATAGTTTTCTAGAGCACAAAACTCCAAATGATGTGCCACAATTATTGCCTCTTAAGCTAACTGTGAACGCTGTGGATTATTCTAGGTTTTTCCACGCAAAAAAAACCCCACTGTAATAAAGTACCAGCAAAGTGTATGGAATTTCATAAATCTCATGTACACATTGCTGTGGAGCGACGGCTGAGCGAGGTGGTGAAGCGGGGAGGGGATTCCACCATGCTTTACCATATCAAACAACTAACAATCAGACTAAAGAAAAGGACTTATTTGACGCTAGGGCGGTTAGGTAATAATGACTTGCTTACCATTGTTTATAGGAGTCCACGTTGATATGAGATGCAAGAATACAGCCACATGCAAGACTATGCGCTCTCAAGAGGAAGAGGGCGTGTTTAAGTGTGGAGAAAGCCTATTGGTTGAGGTGAGGCTTCGCGTTCCCGAGATGAGCCGAATGAATTCTGGGTAGTGAGGGAAGGCGGTCTTAGCCTCAGGGTGAGGGCATCGGCGGCCATCTTGAGAAGAGAGTCAGAATGAAGTCTGATGAAGAGCGGTTGCTATGGACGGAATCTTTTTAAACAATGGGGCATGTGAGCAAAATAATTAGTGTATAGAGTGGAACCGGCACTCAGACAGTCGGAGTACACGTGGGATTGTTTTGAATTTATAAAACTTTTATTAAATAATAACTATTTGTGCACTTCTTAAATGAATATAAAAGCATAAAAATGGTACACACATTCAATTCGAGAATTTCAATATTCAAAAAGCAATCGCTATTGTGCTGTCCTGATGGTTCGCTGCACCATATATCACTGCATCCGTATCCCACTTGTTTAGTGTGACTGATGAATCGCAGTTTTCTATGGCCAGGCGACTTATTTGTAGGGCTATTTGTTTAGCTCCTTGTAGATTGACAATTTGAGACCAATGGTTAAATAAAAAATCACTGCAACAGGTGCACAATATGACTTTCAAGCATTAGTTCGTACTAAACAGTGTATCGGTCCTCTGCCATGGTTCCCTTAAGGCTCCAAGTGTGCCACCCAAGCAAGATCAGTAGTCCGATATGATTTTTAAAGTCCCACCTGTGTTGGTATCGTCACAGGGGTATGGCGTGGCTCCACATATATATCTCTATCGATTGTAAGTTTTACTCACTGTGTCCCGTATGGTCTCACTATGTATATCCCGTAATCGGTTGCTGCCGTGGCGTCACCTGTGAGACGGTGCATGGCCATGTGCTAAAGGATCGAGAACCGATAATCCTAATAGAGACGGGAAGAACTCTAGTCAACTCACACACACGTATTGGGACTCACGAAACAACTATCCGAAACAAGATTCTCGCGAGACCAAAGGCGAGATCCTGACAGAGCCGGAAGTAAGACAAACATACCGGAGAAAGCTGGAAGCGTGGGACGCCACGGCAGCAACCGATTACGGGATATCGTCGATGCGGGGGGGTCAAATGACCCCCCCCCCCTGCATTGTTACAGGATGCCGGCTGAATGATTTCAGCCGGCATCCCGTTCCGATTAACCCCCGCGGCGCCGGCATCGCTATTTAAAGCCATGACGTACCGGTACGTCATGTGTCCTTAAGGACTCGGGAAACATGCCGTACCGGTACGTCATGTGTCCTTAAGGGGTTAAGTGGACCATACACAGTTGGCTTCCGTGTTGGTTTGTTTTTATCGTACAATCGTTCACTTGAAGAGAATCAAACCAAAATGGCCCATGCTCTAATTTTCTTTCTTTTTCTCAGAATCTCAGAACAAATGCACATGTGAATTAGTCAATTGACTATCACTAATCAGTGTTCAGTGCGGTGGTATCCATTCAACACCCAGACAGCAAACAGATTAGAACAACGCTCGTCTGAATAATCCTGAAATATAAAAATACAGGGCACAATGGGGGAATGTTTGAACTTAGTACGCCAGAGTATTTGCCCTTTGCAACCTCCCTTGCCACTTTTACAAAAAGGAGGATTGGGCAGGAGGAGGTGGCCCTACTCATTTAGGCCGACTGCACACGGCCGTGTTCTGTGGCCGAGAGCGGACCGTGGAAACCCGGCTGGGATTCCTGCTGATAGTATGAGCGCACGGCGTCATTGGTTGCTATGACGCCGTGCACTTCATGCAGCCGCTGCTGTACAGTAATACACTATACTAGTGTATTACTGTACAGCAGCGGCTGCATGAAGCGCACGACGTCATAGCAACCAATGACGCCGTGCGCTCATTCTGTCAGCAGGAATCCCAGCCGGGTTTCCACGGTCCGCTCTCGGCTGCGGAACACGGCCGTGTGCATTCGGCCTTATCAACATTTTTACCAGAAAACTGGTGCCAGAAGATCAGAAATCTATGTCAGTTTCCTATCAGGCATAGTTTTCTAGAGCACAAAACTCCAAATGATGTGCCACAATTATTGCCTCTTAAGCTAACTGTGAACGCTGTGGATTATTCTAGGTTTTTCCACGCAAAAAAAACCCCACTGTAATAAAGTACCAGCAAAGTGTATGGAATTTCATAAATCTCATGTACACATTGCTTCTTTGTTTCCTGCTGAAATTGACCTGCCATGACATTGAAGGGGGAAGTTATCATTATGGGAGACTTCAATCTTCCTGATGTAAACTGGAAAACCAAAATAGCTAGTTCTGCCAGGAGTACAGATATTTTAAATTCCCTACTGGGATTATCTCTACAACAAGTAGTTGAGGAGCCAACCCCGGAAGGAGGCCATTTTAGATTTAGTATTCACAAATGGGAATTTGGTATATGATATTACTGTAGGGGAAAGCTTGGGATCAAGTGATCACCAGTCAGTGTGGTTTACTATAAGTACAGTGAGTCACACCACACAAAAACAAAAGTTTTAGATTTTAGAAAAACTGACTTTTCTAAAATTAGATTAGTGGTATACGAGTCCCTATAAGATTGGAACAGTTTCATTGGAGTCCAGGAGAAATGGGACTACTTAAAAGAGGCACTATTGAAGGCAACAGAAAATTGCATTAGGCTTGTCAGTAAAAGCAAAAAAAAGGAAAAGACCACTGTGGTACTCAGCAGAAGTGGCCAAAATCATTAAAAACAAAAAGATAGCATTTAGGAATTATAATAAAAAAAAAAAAACGAGGATGACAGGATAATTTACAAGATTAGGCAGAGAGAGGCCAAACAAGTTATAAGAGCTTCTAAAGCACAGGCAGAAGAGAAATTAGCTTAGTCAGGGAAAAAAGGCGATAAGGCATTCTTCAGATACATAAATGAAAAAAGGAAACTAAAACAAGGAATTACAAAATTCAAAACAAAAGAAGGAAGGTATATGGAAGAAGATAAAGAACTAGCTTACTGCCTCAATGAATACTTCTGTTCAGTCTTTACGAAGGAAAATGAAGGAAAAGGACCTCAGTTAGGAAAGAAGACTAATGAATCTTTTGATGCATGTGTCTTTACAGAGGAAGAGGTTCTAAGTCAGCTGTCTAAAATCAATACAAATAAGTCACAGGGGCCTGATGGGATACACCCAAAGCTATTAAAAGAGCTCAGCGGTGAACTAGCAAAACCATTAACAGATTTATTTAACCAATCACTGGCAACAGGAGTCGTCCCAGAAGATTGGAAATTAGCAAATGTTGTGCCGATTCACAAGAAAGGTAGTAGGGAAGAATCGGGCAACTATAGGCCAGGAAGCCTGACATCAATAGTGGGGAAATTAATGGAAACCATACTTAAGGAGAGGATTGTGGAACATCTAAAATCCCATGGATTGAAAGATGAAAAACAGCATGGGTTTACTTCCGGGAGATCATGTCAAACTAATCTTATTGATTTTTTTGATTGGGTGACTAAAACAATAGATGGCGGAGGTGCAGTAGACATCGCTTATCTAGACTTCAGTAAGGCTTTCGATACTGTCCCACACAGAAGGCTTATCAATAAATTGCAGTCTTTGGGCTTGGACTCCCATATTGTTGAATGGATTAGGCAGTGGCTGAGGGAGAGGCAACAGAGGGTTGTAGGCAATGGAGTATATTCAGACCAAGGTCTTGTTACCAGTGGGGTTCCTCAGGGATCTGTTCTGGGACCCATATTGTTTAATATCTTTATCAGCGAAATTGCAGAAGGCCTCGATGGTAAGGTGTGTCTTTTTGCTGATGACACAAAGATTTGTAACAGGGTTGATGTTCCTGGAGGGATACACCAAATGGAAAAGGATTTAGGAAAACTAGAGGAATGGTCAAAAATCTGGTAACTAAAATTTAATGTGGATAAGTGCAAAATAATGCACCTGGGGCGTAAAAACCCAAGAGCAGAATATAAAATCAGTGATACAGTCCTAACCTCAGTATCTGAGGAAAGGGATTTAGGGGTCATTATTACAGAAGACTTAAAGGTAGGCAGACAATGTCATAGAGCAGCAGGAAATGCTAGCAGAATGCTTGGGTGTATAGGGAGAGGCATTACTAGAGGAAAGAGGGAGGTGCTCATGCCGCTCTACAGATCACTAGTGAGACCTCATTTGGAGTATTGTGCTCAGTACTGGAGACCATATCTCCAGAAGGATATTGATACTTTGGAGAGAGTTCAGAGAAGAGCTACTAAACTGGTACATGGATTGCAGGATAAAACTTACCAGGAAAGATTAAAGGACCTTAACATGTATAGCTTGGAAGAAAGATGAGACAGAGGGGATATGATAGAAACTTTTAAATACATAAAGCGAATCAACAAGGTAAAAGAGGAGAGAATATTTAAAAGAAGAAAAACTGCTACAAGAGGGCATAGTTTTAAATTAGCGGGGCAAAGGTTTAAAAGTAATATCAGGAAGTATTACTTTACTGAGAGAGTAGTGGATGCATGGAATAGCCTTCCTGCAGAACTGGTAGCTGCAAATACAGTGGAGGAGTTTAAGCATGCATGGGATAGGCATAAGGCCATCCTTCTATGTTTCTATGCAGCATGTGATTACTTTCTGCGGATCTCACCCTTTTCAATGCAAGGGTGAGGTATGCTGCAAAACCACATCAAATCAGCACCCAAAACTGGAAGTAACACATGCGTTTTTTGGTGTGGAAACGCACTGAAATCCACATGGAAATCTTGCAGATTTTTTCTTTGTAAACCTGCCTTAATTCTGGTGCATCATACTCCACTGGGGTTTGCTTTTAAGACTGGTGTAAAAAATGTCCGGCTTAATAAATCCCTCCCCCCCCCCCCCCTTCCAATGTCACAGTCTCTGGTGCGTAACCACTGAACTCTGAACAATATCATGTGATTTCTGTCTGTTTTTACCTTTGCACATTGACTTGGAGAAGCTTTAGAATGTTGCAGCTGTGCCGTGTTTTTGGTACAAAAAAAAACGCATCAAAAAAACGCATGTGTTGTTTTGTTTTTTTTCAGCAAAGGGAAAAAAAGCTAATCGCACACAGCAAAACTGAATTACATTTCTTACAAAATAGAGTTATATTTAGCTGTCTGTTTTCCCTTGCAGGAAGAAACCGCAACAAACGCAAGTATGTTGTTGCAAAAACGGCATGTGTTTTTTTGCCAAACCAAAAATGCAGCACAGCCGCAACATATGGCAGCACCCTTAAACTGACATAAACCTTGTGAATGCAAAGGGTGAGATTTGCAGATATTGTCAAACATACATTTGACATGCTGTGGATTTAAATTCTAAACCACGTCACGTTATGTGTGGACTTCACTTGGGACACTCTCCACCGTGTGTGCATGAGATTCCACAGCATTTACACGACGTGTGACTGTACTCTAAAGTTGGTTTACAAGGCCCGATGAGGCAGGCAACTGTCTGCTCGTCAGTGGAGGGGATGAGCGATGGCTACTGCTATCACTCATCCTCATTCAGCTGCATTGTTTCTGGGCAGCAGCGTGCTGTTTACACAGTATGATGTGTCGGTGATTGAGGTGAACGATTGTGTCACCCGGCGGCACCTTTACATGGGTTGATTATCAGGGATAAGAGTTCATACTAATGTTTATTCCTGATAGTCTGCCCGACAATTGGGCAGTGTAAAGCCACTGAAGGTACACTCAAACATGGTGAGTCTGCTGTGGCTTTTCTGAGGCAGTTTGGGATATACACTGCTGGCGCAAAGAACCCTGAAATGGGCTGCATTGCTGCAGATATCACAGTGGGTCTTCCGCTGCTTTCCGCCTTTGTATTGCAAAGGTTGAAAGCTGTGGGTAAAACCTGCAGCAATAATAGAAATGCTGTGGATTAAAAACCTGCAGCACAAGTTTATGCTTGGAGTGTGGGAAATTTTTAAAATCTCATGCATTTTGCTTGTAAAAGAAATGTTGCAGATTTCCCATTAAAAAAATCTGCTGTGAAGCACCTGCAGCATTTACACAAAGTGTGAATAAACCCTAAAAGAAAAGCTTAACCTGATGGGAATTTGCTATAGAGCTGCCCAGGTTCCTAAAGTTATACGAGACTAGTGGGCTTCAAACTCAAAACAACACTAGTTACGTTTTTTTATTCTGTGAACTGTTTTGGCTGCTTCCTCAGGAAGGAACTACATGAATTTCCTAGTCTATGACGTAAAGTCATGGTTTTATTAAAGACAGGAGGCGAGTATTGCTATCTCTTCCTTTACTGTCCACCAATAGCAGCAAAGAAATTTACATAAAGAACAATGTAACCATGGAAACTTTCTCAATGAGAGATCCGGATTGCTGGGCCAGGCAGTCAAAAAAGACAGCACCAAGGAGACATCCCAAGTGGTAGAAAAACGAGGTCGCGGAGGGCGAGCCAGGCGCGAACCCAGCAGCAAGCGGCACACCAAAGGATGCTGTCCTGCAGGTATACCCTCAAAGCCCTGATGAGTGGATGAAACGGCAGACCGAAAAAGATTAATAGTCCTATAAGCCTTCCCCGCCTCAAACAAGGAGGTAAGAAACTGCCGAAATGGGATCCAGGTCCCGTTCCGAGCACCAGCTAGCCCAAGATCTCCAGGCTGCCCGATAAGATTTTCTGGTGCCGGGAGCCCATGCATTGTCCAGGAGGCGTCTAGTTGCGTCCGAAACGGGAATCCTGAGATTCGGAAAGCTAGCAGCTGAAGGGACCTCTCAAGCAGGAGCGGATGACAAAACCCCCGGGGGTCGTGAAGAAGATCTGCTCGGAAGGAGAAGAGGCACATCTATGATGAGCTCTAGCAGAGCCGGGAACCAACTCTGAGTCCCCCAAAACGGGACCACCACAACCAAGTCGGCACTCTGGCGACGAGCCTGCAGCAGCATCCTTGGAATCATCGCGAACGGTGGGAAAGCGTACAGAAGGGACACGGACCAATCCTGAAGAAAGGCATCCACCGCCTCCGGATCCGGGCACAGCTGAAGAAGCAAGGAAGCTGTGCGTTGAGTCTTGAAGCGAACAGGTCTATGGTAAAAGGACCCCAGACATCTGATATTGCTGAGAACATCTCCAGAGCTAGTCTCCAATCGCTGCTGTCTGTAAAGCAGGGAGAGCTCCAATCCGCTCGAGTGTTGTGGAGACCAGGGAGATATTCCGCCTGAACCATGATATCCTTGGAGAGGCAATAGGACCAAAATTCCTTCGAGATGTGCTAGAGTCGCCGACTGGGTCCCTCCCAAACGGTTGACTTATCGGACGACAGAAACATTGTCCATACGTAACCTGATGCACGCATGGGCCATCCCATTTGTGAAGCTCCGAATAGCAAAGGACCCGGCCAAAAGTTCCAATGCATTGATGTGGAGGCGCGTCTCGTCTTCCGTCCAACGGCCGCCCATGGAGATACCGTTGCCGTGGGCCCCCCAGCCCTGCAGGCTCGCATCTGATTCCACCGTAAACTCTGGCTGAAGACCGAAAATCGCCTTGCCATTCCACGCCTCCAGGTTGTCGATCCACCAGTGGAGTTCTTCCCGAGCCTCCAAATCCAGGGTCACTGTATCCGCAAACTCTGAACCTGAAAGAAGGTGCGCTATTTTTAGGCGTTGAAGGGCGCGGTAATGCAGCGGAGCCTAAAACACAGCTTGGATTGAAGAGGCAAGCAGGCCAATGATGCGGGCTAGATGACACAACGTCAACTGAGGAACAGACAGGGCATGCCGTAGCTCCTTCCGTATATAGCGCAACTTCGACATCGGGAGGCTGAGAGATTCGGCGATTGAGTCCACGGTGAACCCCAGGAACTCTATCCTCTGTAGCGGGACCAGGCAAGACTTCTCCAGGTTGAGGAGAAACCCGAGGCGTGAGAGGAGATTCGAAGTCCAGCCCAGAACTAGTAAGGTTGACCTGGATTGATGTATGATAAGGATGTCGTCCAGGTAGACAATCAGACGTACCCCTCGACTGCGAAGCCATGACATGGCCGGACGCATCAGTTTGGTGAAACACCAAGGCGCCGACGGCAGGCCGAAGGTAAGGCAAGTGAAGCGCCAAATATCCCCTCTCCATAGGAAACTGAGCAGGTCCCTGGACTGTGTGGAAATCGGGACCGTCAGGTAAGCATCCTTGAGGTCCAATTTCACCATCCAGTCCCCCGGAAGAAGCAAATCTCTGAGGAGGTGAATCCCCTCTGTCTTGAACTGGCGATAGCAAACCATGGTATTCAGAGCCCGCAGGTTTATAACCAGGGCGCATCTGACCACCCTTCTTCTGAACAAGAAAGATATTGCTGAGGACTCCCCTGGGGGAAGGAGAAGCCCTCTCTATCGCCCGTTTGTGGAAAAGGGACAAAAGCTCCAGATCTACCAGAGTGCATACGGGCCTTGGCAGTACAAAAGGAGGGGGGGAGGGAGGCGGCTTGGGGAGTCTATGAGCTCGATATGAAAGACCCTGACCGTGGTCAAGACCCAAGGGTCTGACGTGATGGCTAACCAGGCATGGAAAAAATGACTGAGTCTGCCCCCAATGCAACGGTGAAAAATCCCCCATTGGGGGAGGACTTACCGAAAGGTCTCCTGGAATTGGAGTTTCCACAGAAGGATCTGGAACGCCACTGGCCACCTCTGGCTAGGAAGAAAGGCGACTAGTTCCTCTGTTCTTGGAATGGGGGTTTCTGGTGGAAGGAGCCTCGGCCCGCGCTACGGGCCTGAAAAGTGGACCAGCCAGACAGGCGGCCCATGCTACTGCCGACCCTGGTGGAGACCCGCCCCTGAAACACTCTACGCATAGACGATTGGGCTTTATCTAAGGCCGTAAACGCCCCTACAAAGCGACTCAGATCCTTAATAAAAGAATCGCCGAACAAAAGACCCTGCGCGTCTTTACCTGCCTCAGTAAGGGCAAGGTTGGCCAGCTTGGGGTCAATCTTAAAGAGAATGGCCTTACTCCGTTCTATGGCCAAGGATGTATTGGCATTCCCTGAGATAAATATCACTCTCTGGGCCCAGCCGCGGAGCTCCTCAGGGTCTATCGGCTCAGCTATTTCCAACAGTTTAGTTAAAGGGCCGAAGACATCAAGGAGCTTGTCTTGACAGCTCCGTAAGGCGGAGTCCAACCCTTTACGGGGGTTTCAGCCAGTCGTAGATAGGAACTGCGTCATTTTCGGGTCGACAACAGGAGTGTCGCAGACTTTGTTAGGGACCAGGGGCCTGGGGCACTCAGCTCTCAGCTTGTTGCTCTTCCTCTTTAATGAGCGGGTGATGAACCCAGCGCTCAGTAGGAAGCCACTCCGCCGACCTAGGGTGGTGATGGGCGTCTGGGTCGAACATGAGTTCACCTGAAGGATCCACCAGGGCAGTGGCCAAATCGGTTGCGGGTGATGAGTCCTTGACTAATGAATTCGAAGGTCTGGGGCCAATGGGGTCTGGCACCAGATTAGGGGTATCCTCCTCAGAGTGGTAACTATTGTCCACGAACGCCTTTACGTCTGAACCCCTATCGGAGTCAGATCATTGCCCGATTGTGCTCTAGCACATTTCAACGTATGCGCCCTTTCTGCCTGGCAGGGCAAGGCTCTCTTGCGTGATCCCAGCACGCTCTCATGGGTGGCAGTACGCACACCAGTCCTATTTTCCTGTGATACAGAAGGGTCTACGGCGTTGGATTGCGTATTTATTAAAGGGGCCGTCTGCAGTACCTCTCTAGGAGGGTGGGCAGTCAGGGCATGTGATATGCTTTGTGATAGGATAGTTGACATAGAGCCCATTGCCGCCATAATAGCATTGGAGACTGAACGCTGCAGCGCTAATAAATGAGGATCTTCACTCTCAACCCTATCATTGGGGGGGGGGGGGAAGGGGCCTAAAAGAGGGTCCCAGGGCTAAGCAGGTACTTACAAAGGAAAGACAATGCGGGATAAGGCAAAGAAGGGGTTAATCACCCCATAGACGAAAGGAGGTGAGCCGGGAATGCAGGCGGCCGATCCGGTACGTATCGCTGGGGGAATGAAGATGGCCGCCGAAATCCTGCGACAAGCGGCGAGGATCTGAACCCAAAATGGCCGCCGGAATCTTGCGAGATCTCGCGACCTCCGGCAAAGGCAGGAAAGAAGCACAGGCCGCACCGAGCGCACCAGAAAGGGGCAGTAGGCACAAGCAGGTAATAGCAAGAGGGAAATACAAGAGGGAATAAGACAACAAAGTGGGCAAAGCGGCGGCCGAGAGAGTGGGTGGCAAAAGACCAGGTAGTGGGTGACATGAGAGGGGGGGGGGGAGCCCCCCCTAACTAGGTAGAGCAAAAAGGGGGGAACCTAAAAGGAAAAAACCCTGCCTAGAAACGATGGTGGGACACCATCGATATATATTGATAGCAGAAGAAAAAAGCACTGCGGCACTCACCACTGGTCACAAAGTTGCTGTTTGCAGTTTATTTTTCAAATACACATCGTGGACGCAGACAGGACACAGGTGAGTGAACAGGCTACAGCTGTTTTGCGCTGTGTTGCGCTTTGTCAAGCCTCCTGTGACGTGAAGGAGGAGGGGGCTAGAAATACCCCCATCTCATGCACGTCACTGGTTACAATCAAGTAGTATAAAAAACATGTGTGCTAAAGCCAATCAAATGAAAACAGCTAAGTCATTCTTATCATTTAACCCTAGAGGGCCCATGGCCTGTGTTTTGATTATCCATGCAGCTTCTCTCTGCAGGAGAATGCGTTTTCTGTCCCCCCCTCTCATGGGGGTGTGAACCACTTCAATACCCACACATTTCAAAATTTCACTGTTCCCTGCATGTTCATTATGTATATGCTCAATTAATCTAGTTGCTCCATTTCTGGTGATAATACATTTTTTGTGTTCCCTAAAACGTGTATATATAGGCACCTGTGTGTCTTTCTAATGTAAAATCTCCCGCATGGGCACAAAATTGCATACACAACATATTGGGTCTTGCAGTGTATAAATTGTTTAACTACATGTCCTACATGTCCCAGCTGCAGATACTTCTGTTTGTATACATGTGCGCACATAGAGCAGTGTCCACATGCGAAGTTTCCTCTGGGAGCACTCCTGCCCAGCCAGTTATCAACTGGACGGGGGAGGTTGCTCCTGACAACAGCGTCTCCTATAGTTTTATTTCTGCGAAAACCGACAATGGGAGGATTGTCTACCATGGCTGCCAGGGAGGGATCCCTCTGCAGCATCTGCCAATTGTTCAAGACCACTGTTTTAATAGTGGAAGCCATTGGTGAAAAGTCGAATGTGAACACCGCTCTACGCTCTCCATCATTATTTTGTTGTCTCCTCTTTTTCGTGTGGATGTCCCTACCCAGAACCTCTCTTGTGCAGGCACTTCAAATATGCGCTATCTATCTTCTCCGGGTAACCCCTCTGTGAAAATCGTCTCTTCATGTCTCCACATTGCTCTTTGAACTCAGTGTCATCTTTCACAATTCTAGCAAGACGCATGAATTGGCCGTAAGGAATGGCGGTTTTTACGTGGGGTGGGTGGTAACTTTTATAATGCAATAGTGCATTCGTGGATGTACCTTTTCTGTAAATGGTGGGGTTTAGCTGACCATCTTTAACCCTCACCTTGACATCAAGAAAATCCAGTTTATCCGCACTGATTGTGCTGGTGAACCGCATGTTCATATTGTTAGCTTGATTTAAATATTCCACGAATGCACTAAACGCATGCAGATCACCCGTCCAGACAATGAATATATAATCGATATATCGAAGGAAAACCTTGATATATCAAATGAATGGATTCTGGACAGTGTAGATATACCTCTCTTCAAAAATGGCTAAAAATAAATTGGCAAGGGTGCATGAGACTGGTGTCCCCATTGCTGTGCCTGACAATTGTTTGAACCATTCCTGATTAAAAATGAAAGCATTATGTGTCAATACGAATAAGAGGGATTCTGTGACGAAATCAACATATTCGTCACTTTTGTTAATTCTGCGCAGAATATCCCTAATCGTCTCTATCCCCAGTTCCTGTGGGATCCTGGTGTATAGACTCTCCACATCTACCGCGGCTAGATAAAAGCCGTCCTGCCATTGTACATCCTTCAGAGCCTCCCAAAAATCTGTGGTATCTTCCAAATAGGAAGGGACCCCCTTTAACACTGGGCGCAACATCCAATCCAGATATTAGGACAGGGGTTCGGTCAGAGAACCGTTCCCTGACACTATGGGGCGCCCAGGTGGGTTTACCAGTGATT
This sequence comes from Bufo gargarizans, assembly GCF_014858855.1. Classification (NCBI taxonomy): domain Eukaryota; kingdom Metazoa; phylum Chordata; class Amphibia; order Anura; family Bufonidae; genus Bufo; species Bufo gargarizans. Next base: position 101,489,569 of record NC_058080.1, read on the forward strand.
TATGGATCTTGGGTACTATATACCACACAGGTTTGATAGGGAACTGGGGATAGAGCTTTTCAGCCATGCGCTTAGTTAGAAAACCTCTGTCAACATATTTCCACAATAATGCTTTAAGTTGCTGTTGATATTTGGAAGTGGGGTCAGAGGTAAGAGGGGCATAGGTATTGATATCTTTAAGTTGTTTATAAGCTTCTTGCATGTAACATGTCCTATGCATAACTACCACATTGCCCCCCTTGTCGGCTGGTTTGACTATGATCTCTTTGCATTTCTCAAGCCAAGCCAGAGCCTTGTGCTCACCCACACGGAGATTAGACTGAGTCTGTGGGTATATCAGTGCTTTGGTTTCCTTCAAGACTTGCTTGAAAAAGAGATCCAGACTGCCTCCAGCCGACAAGGGGGGAGTGAACGTGGATTTAATTCCTTGTCTAAAGGGCTCTGATTTATGTATATGTGTCTGTACCTCAGGGTCCCCACTATTCTCCAGGTCTAACAGTGTGAGAACTAACTGTCTATCCTGCTCTTCTACCCCATGTGCCAAATGAAAGCCTAATGGACCTATGGGTGCAGATGGTGTTGTGTGTGTGTGTATATATATATATAATATTGTGTGTGTGTGTTCAAGGAAAATGGCGGCACTGGTGCAAACCAGGACGAAGTTAGGGTGCACGTCCCAGGGGGAATAGGCTTCTTACCCCAATGCAAATTTCCAAGTTTCAATTTCTCTACTTCTATAATACATAGTAATAACTCCAAAAAGAGTTATTACTTTACATTCCCCATATGTCTACTTCATATTTGGATCATTTTGGGAATGACATTTTAGTTTTTGGGAACGTTACAAGGCTTAGAAATTTACAAGCAAATCTTGAAATTTTCAAAAACCCAATTTTTAGGGACCAGTTCAGGTCTGAAGTCACTTTGTGAAGCTTACCTTGCATAATAGAAACCACCCAAAAATGACCCCATTCTAGAAACTACACCCCTCAAGGTATTCAAAACAGATTTTTACAAATGTCGTTAACCCTTTAGGTGTTCCACAAGAGTTAATGGCAAATGGAGATAACATTTTAAAATTTAGATTTTTGGGCACATTTTCCATTTTAATAAATTTTTTCCAGAAACAAAGCAAGGGTTGACAGCCAAACAAAATGCTATATTTATTGCCCCGATTCTGTAGTTTGCAGAAACACCCCATATGTGGCCGTAAACTACTGTACGGGCACACGGTAGGGCATAGAGGGAAAGGTGCGGCGTGTGGTTTTTGGAAGGCAGATTTTGCTGGACTGGTTTATTTACACCATGTCCCATTTGAAGCCCCCCTGATGCACCCCTAGAGTAGAAACTCCATAAAAGTGACCCCATTTTGGAAACTACGGGATAAGGTGGCAGTTTTGTTGGGACTATTTTTAGGGTACAAATGATTTTTGGTTGCTCTATATTTACATTTTTGTGAGGCAAGGTTATCAAAAATAGAAATTCTGAAATTTCATCTCCATTTGCCATAAACTGTTGAACACCTAAAGGGTTAATAAAGTTTTGAATACCTTGTACCTTGAGGGGTGTAGTTTCTTAGATGGGGTCGCTTTTATGGAGTTTCTACTCTAGGGGTGCATCAGGGGGGCTTCAAATGGGACATTGTGCCCAAAAAAAGGCCATCAAAATCTGCCTTCCAGAAACCATACGGCATTCCTTTCCTTCTGCGCCCTGCTGTTTGGTCATAAGGCAGTTTACAACCACATATGGGGTGTTTCTGTAAACTGCAGAATCAGAGTAATAAAAATGTAGTTTTGTTTGGCTGTTAACCCTTGCTTTGTTACTGAAAAAAAAAAATTAAAATGGAAACTTTGACAAAAATTGCTGTTTTGGCACAGTTTTTATATATTTTTTTTCTGACCGTGTTCACCTGAGAGGTTAGGTCATAGGGTATTTTTATAGAGCAGATTCTTATGGACGCGGCAATACCGAATATGTCTACTTTTTTTAAATTTATTTATGTTTTGACCTATATCTTTTAATAAGCAAAAAGAAAACATTTTAGTTTCTCCATACTCCATTTATTTGTAGCTGATTATATTAGGTAGGGGTTCATTTTTTGTGGGATGAGAAGACTGTATAATTGGCACTATTTTGGGGGGCATATGACTTTTTGATCGCTTGCTATTACAATTTTTGTGATGTAAGGTGACAAAAAAAATAAATAAAAAATTTGCACTGTGGCGAAACCAACCTCGCCACTGGGTGCTGGAGAAGCCTCTTGCCCCAGGATTATGGGCCCTCCCATCAGCCCATGCTAAACTTAAACCCCATGGCGATTTGACTGTTTGTGGCATCTGAGCGCTGTTTGGATATATTGAGCGCTCAGATCCAAGCCATCTGGGGATATGTTAAATGTCTGTTTACTGTAATGGTTGGGAAATTGTATATTTGAATAGTGATGTCTGTCCTATTGTCCCCACGTGTGTATTGTCGATTTTCCTTTGTCCTGAGAGATAATTGAATTACTCCTCGGTTGTCTCCAGTACAGAAGACATTGTGTATTCTCCTGCCTGTGATAATTACATCAACCCATTGTGTAAGGTAATTGTATCACAGGCAGAGGGGAGGATTTTGTATGGGAGTGTTTAAACTGTAAAGCTGTAAAGGATTGGCTGCTAGGTCATGTCCTCAGTTCCCAACCAGGTCCACGAGGGTGGTAACCTTGTTGTGAAATGTGTATAAGTCAATGCTTGTGTGTTCAATAAAGAGTTCCTGTTTTACATTCAACATACAGCCTCGTCTCATGTGTATGGGGATTGCTATACGCTGTATACTCCCCTGGCTATTCCTGCTCTCTGTATTTAGGAGAGGTTCACCCACTGGAGCCTTGTCGTAGGTCCAGGGTGGGTTGGAGACGGTGAGACCTCAACCAAGCTTTGGCTGTTCATGGGGTCTGCAGTGCTTACACTGTCAAGTGGAGTGCTTGGAGTCCTCGGGAAGCACTAGGAGCATTCATCGACGGAGGTACCCGGTCGGGGTGCCAGGAGATCTGTTACATTGGTGGCAAGCAGTGGGATGGTGTCCTAGTGAGAGGAGAAGTAGCTCGGAGACACTGTTCATGGATATACAAAATTTAGGGCAATGCTAGTATCCATACAGCGCCCCTGGCTACAGCAGGATGGAATCGGCTAGTCTTCGAACAGCGTTCCACTACGAGGAGGAGGATGACCCGGACTGGAGGGATGCAGCACGTCTGGCACAAGGCCCTGGAAGATGTACAGCGTCGGTGGGTGAGTGTCTCCCTAGTGAGGAGCAGCAGTTTCGGATGCGAGTGGCCCGGCTAATGTCCCTTCTGGGAGAGAAGCCCCTGGATGAGTGGGTGACAGAACTTGAGAGCCTGGTATGGAAGGAGCTCGGGCTAGACGACGCCTACCAGGCACTCTGGTGGTATGTGATTCGGCACTCCCCCTGGATGGCTGAGCACGACAGACCCGAGGGTGAGGATTATGATGACCCTGGCCTGTTTGAGGCATTCGCAGAACCGGAGTTCGGAGATGCTGGAGAGTCCCGCTTCTGGGATATCTATGACTACAGGGAGGCTATGCATGATTGGGCTACAGCGAGAGAGGTGAGACAAGACCTGGCATCTCTAGTGACAAAGGAGTGGGAGCTGGAGCAGGATTACCAATACTTCTTCAGCTCAATTCGGCCCCAATATACACTGCCAGAGAGCAGGGTGGCAGTCCCAGACCTACAACCCTACAGCTGGGAAGACCCGACTGAAGTATCCCCTGCTTCAGTACCAGCTACAGAGGTAGGGGACCTCATAGACTGGTCCTGGGGGGAACCCCATATGGCAGGTGGAGATGGGACTGAGATCTCTCCACCGGCCCTACAGGGATGCGGGGCAGTTGGCCCAGATCCTCAACGGCAGCTGGAGTTTCAGGGAGTAGGGACAGTTGGTCCTGCTCCCCAGCGGCAGTATGTTTTACAGGGAATTGAGAGCACAGTCTCCATTCCCCATCGGCCGTGTGATTTACAGGAAATTGGGAGCCCAGTCTCCATCCCCCAGCGGCAGTTTAACGCACCAGGGGGAGACAGTAAGCCCCACAACAGTGCAGATGGGACCGTGGTCTCTGCACTCACAGCACAGGGGGTAGGGGTGTTCCCCAGCAACAGGGCTATTTAGCCAAAGGGGAGACAATCTGTCTCCCCCCACAGCAGCATGGTGGTCTATCTAAAATGGAGACAGTCAGTCTCTCCCTACAACAGCAGAGCTGTGTATCTAAAGGGGAGACAGTTGGTCTCCCCCTCCAACAACCAGGCTACTTCCGTGGTAGCGCTGGCACCAGGACAGAGTACCGCTGGTCTCTGCCCACTCAGCAACCCACCAAGGCAGTCTACCAGTCCCCCACACAGCCGTGGTGAGGCACATGGACATAGACAGGTTTATCCCTTGCTTAGGTGTAGTAACCATTTATTGTGGGTGGGCTGCACTGCTGTTTCTGTTTTGTGGGTGGGCTGCTGGACTAACAAGGGCACTGACTGGCAGAAGGTCAGATACCCCATTAGTCTGTTTGGAAAAGGGGATAAATGTGGCGAAATCAACCTCGTCACTGGGTGCTGGAGAAGCCTGGTTGCCAGCCTCTTGCCCCAGGATTATGGGCCCTCCCATCATCCCATGCTAAACTTAAACCCCATGGCAATTTGACTGTGTTTGTGGCATCTGAGCGCTGTTTGGATATATTGAGCGCTCAAATCCAAGCCACCTGGGGATATGTTAAATGTCTGTTTACTGTAATGGTTGGGACATTGTATATTTGAATAGTGATGTCTGTTCTATTGTCCCGTGTGTATTGGCGATTTCCCTTTGTCCTGAGAGATAATTGAATTACTCCTCGGTTGTCTCCAGGACAGAAGACATTGTGTATTCTCCTGCCTGTGATAATTACATCAACCCATTGTGTAAGGTAATTGTATCAGAGGCAGAGGGGAGGATTTTGTATGGGAGTTTTTAAACTGTAAAGCTGTAAGGGATTGGCTGCTAGGTCACGTCCTCAGTTCCCAACCAGGTCCACGGGGGTGGTAACCTTGTTGGAAAATGTGTATAAGTCACCGCTTTTGTGTTCAATAAAGAGTTCCTGTTTTACATTCAACATAGGGCCTCGTCTCATGTGTATGGGGATTGCTATACGCTGTATACTCCCCTGGCTATAACTCCTAGCTCTTGTAAGAGATGTTCCTGCTCTCTGGATTTAGGAGAGGTTCACCCACTGGAGCCTGGATCCTTGTCGTAGGTCCAGGGTGGGTAGGAGACGGTGAGACCTCAACCAAGCTTTGGCGGTTTGTGGGGTCTGCAGTGCCTACGGTGTCAAGTGGAGTGCTTGGAGTCCTCGGGAAGCACTAGGAGCATCCATCGACAGAGGTACCCGGTCGGGGTGCCAGGAGATCCGTTACATGCACCGTTTTTATTTTATTTTTTTGACACTGTTCATCTGAAGGGTTAGGTCATGGGGTATTTTTATAGAGCAGATTCTTACGGACGCAGCGATACCTAAAATGTCTATTTTTTTAAAATATTTTTAGTTTTAGTGTCTCAAGTCTGAGAACCATAGTTTTTTTTTTATCCGATTTGTCAGTGGCTAAATTTGGGAAGGGGAACATAAATTTAGTACTCCATGGACGTGTGGTACTCCCTGAAGCAACCAATAATGTAGAGGCCCAGATGATTGGGCACATGTCACACTGAGTAGTGGTGTCCTTCCGTGTCCCTCTCCTGTGACACACTCTGCACCTTTTTTGGGTCCGTCCCTTCTTTCCAGTATGGGGGACCACACCTGGAAAGTGTTAGCCAGGGACGATCAGGGCGCCTCCAGTTCCCGAGGTACTCCGGCCTGCTCTTGAGGACTGCCTCATAGAACTGAAGGAATGTCCCTGTGTTGCCAGCGCTCCGAGACAGCACAAAAGAGTTGTACAAGGCAACCTGTACCAAGTAGACCGCAACTTTTTGTACCATTCCCAGGTTTTGCGCATGGCATGATATGGCTTGAGGACTTGATCAGAGAGATCAACTCCTCCCATATACTGATTGTAGTCGATGATGCAATCGGGCTTGAGGACCATTGCCGCGATACCTCGCACAGGGGTGATGCCGTTACCATAAATTGTGGACAGTATAAGGACATCCCGCTTGTCCTTATATCTGACCAGCAACAGGTTTCCATTGGTAAGAGCACAGGTCGCACCCCTGGGGATAGGTACCTGGAGGGGGTGGGTAGGAAGGCCGAGTTGATTTTTCCGCATGGTCCCACAAGCGGACGTGGATCTGGTGGCGAGGGACTGGAACAAGGGGATACTAGTATAAAAGTTATCCACGTACAGGTGGTAACCCTTATCTAGCAGTGGGTGCATAAGGTCTCACACAAATTTCCCGCTAACATCCAGAGTGGGGGGACATTCTGGGGGTTGAATACGGAAATCTTGCCCCTCGTACACACAAAACTTGTAAGTGTACCCTGAGGTACTCTCACAAAGTTTGTACAGCTTCACGCCATACCTCACCCACTTAGAGGGAACATACTGGCAGAAAATGAGTCTTCCCTTGAAAGCAATGAGAGACTCACCAGTCGCGACCTCCCTTTCCAGGTACATAGGCCTGCACAAATTTTGTCCCAAAGTGATCGATGACCGGCCTGATTTTGTACAGGCGGTCATAGGCAGGATCACCTTGGGGGGAGGGGGACATGCTGCATTATCTGCATAATGCAGGCCTTTCTGGATGACCTCAAACCGGGGGCGTGTCATGGCCTTACTGTAAAGTGGGGTCTGGTAGAGGACGTCCCCACTCCAGTAATGCCTGACACTAGGTTTCTTGACTAGGCCCATGTGCAGCACGAGGCCCCAAAACGTCCTAATTTCGGCTGCACTGACTGGAGTCCAGCCACCGGGCCTAGCCAAAAAGGAACTCGGGTGTTGAGCAACAAACTGTTGGGTGTACAGGTTTGTTTGCTCAAACATTAGATTTACAAAGTGGTCACTGAAGAAAAGACTAAAATAGTCATATTCAGTAAAGCCCACTGTGGAAATCTGGATTCCTGGTTGGCCTACTAAATCAGGAATCACGGGCTCAAAACGCTCTGGGGTATACCAGGCAAGTTCACCGGCAGGGGGCTCCGGTGGACTTAACTGGTGGGCCGGAAAACTAGTACAAGCCCCAGAGCTGCTCGTACTAGTGTGGGTCACAGGGTCCCTAGCATGGTGGTCCCCTTGCTCCGCCTGGCGGTGTCTCCGCCGCCTTGGGGGCTCATCATCATCGCAAGATGATGAGGAGGATGCCGATGACAAAAGGAAAGTGGGGTCATCCTCGTCCTCACTGGGGCTCTTGGACTCGGAGGCAAGCTGGGCGTATGCCTCCTCTGCCGAGAACATCCGGCGGGCCATAGGGGAGTGCGTGTGTGTGTGTTAAACTTTATTTGGTGTGTGTGTGGGGGCACAGGTGTTCACAAACTTACCCTAAACCTAACAGACAAAAAAATTATAAAATAACTAAAAAAAGGGGCAAAAAATGAGATTTAAAAAAAAAATTCTAAAGTGCTGATCAGCCGGCCACAGTCAGCGTACGCAGAAAAATATATATGCTTGCACCCCAAAAAAATTGGGGGGGGGGGGGGCAAAGCTGCAGCACCCCTGGGGGGTCTAGGGTCACACAGCTGTGCTGTGAACCCCAGACAAATTTATTTAGGGTGATGCAACAAAAATATATATTTTTTTTTTCTCAGTATCTTTCCCTGAATATCCCTGCCTAACCTAACCTTTCCCTAAATACCTTGGTGCACAGATGGGGGTGCTGGGGCACAGATGGGTGCTGGCTGATGATCCCTGCACAGATCGGGGTGCTGGCTCTGAGATCCGATGCATGGCTCCTCTCTCCTCGACTCCCGGACTGAAAAGGAGGAGAAGAGGAGCACTGCAGTAATTTGAACTGCCCGCACGCCCAGCCGACCAATGAGAGGCAATCCTGAGAGGTGATGTCACCATCACCTCTCAGGATCGCAGGATGGTCATTGGTGGTGTATTATCACACCACCGATCACCATCCTGTTCCGGGTTATCGGGTCCCCAGAGACCTGAATAACCCGGAAACGCAGCAAACCGCAGGTCTGAATTGACCTGCGGTTTGCTGTGATCGCCGACACGGGGCGGTTACAGGATCCCCCGGCGCATTGACCCAAGGTGCCTGCTCAATGATTTGAGCAGGCACCCAGTTCCGATTACCGCCCGCCGGTGATCGGAACTATACATGACGTACCGGTACATCATGTGTCCTTAAGTACTGGGACAACATGCTGTACCGATACGTCATGTGTCCGGAAGAGGTTAGCAGGATTTAGATCAGGGTGTTTTGGCTTTCCATTTGTGAAATCCATTCAGGGCTCTTACAAGCGGTCCAAAACTGATCTGTTTTGCCCTAATACATTCTGAATGGAAAAGGATCCACTCAGTTTGCCTCCGTTCCATCTCCATTCCACTTTGGAGGCGGACACCAATACGCTGCTTGCAGCGTAACTGAGCCAAACGAAACTGAGCCAAACGGATCCGTTCTGATACACAATGTAAGTCAATGGGGGCGGATCAGTTTTCTGTGACACAATCTGGCACAATAGAAAATGGATCCGTCCTCCATTGACTTTCAATGGTGTTCAAGACGTCTTGGCTATGTTCAAGATAATACAAACTGATTCGTTCTGAACAGATGCAAACGGTTGTATTATCTGAACGGATCCGAACCAAACGCGAGTGTGAATGTGGCCTAAGACAACGACGGATGGTGCGATCTGATACTGATCTACCTTGACCTTGGAGTTCACATCTTATGTCTTCGGAAGTTGTTCTGGGCTCTTTGGTTACCGTTAGAGATGAGCGAATTTCTGGTTATGAAATTCGTTCACTGGTAAAAGGTGAATTGTGTTATGGATTCCGTTACCACAGACCATAACTCATTTCTATGATGGAATGCATAACTGAATGCCCATAGACTTCTATTATGAAGTTTATACATTCAGTTATGCATTCCGTCATAGAATTGCGTTATGGTCAGTGGTAACGGAATCCATAACGCAATTCACCTTTTACCACCAAACGAAGCGTGAACGAATTTCCTAACCGAAAATTCGCTCATCTCTAGTTACCATTCGTGTTATCCACCTCTTCAATTTTCCTCTGGCCATGTCCAGGGAGGAACGTAGACCTTAAAGGGAACCTGTCTGGATTTTGGGTTGCTAGATGGCCACTAGCACATCTGCAATATCCAGTCCCCATAGCTCTGTGTGCTTTTATTGTGTAAAAAAAAAACGATTTGATACATATGCAAATTAACATAAAAGAGTCATATCTCACTTGTGTGACCAGAGAAGAGTCATATTTTCAAGCTCTGACTCATCTCAGGTTAATTTGCATATGTATCAAATCGGTTTTTATACACAAAAGCACAAAGAGCTATGGGGACTGGGTATTGCGGATGTGCTAGTGGCGATCTTGCAACCCATGTCCTCAGCTCTAAACCCCAAATCCTGGTGACAGGTTCCCTTTAAACTTCTGAATAATATGTGCAACTGTAGTAACAGGAACATCAAGCTGTTTGGAGATGGTCTTATAGCCTTTACCTTTTAACATGTTTATCTATAATTTTCTTTCTAATCTCCTGAGACAACTCTTTCTTTAGTCCATATTCAGTGTGGTACCCACCATGATACCAGCAGCACAGTGACTACTTTTCACCCATTAAATAGGCAAACTGACTGATTACAAGTTTGAAGACACCTGTAATGATAATTACAGGACACACCTTACTTTAACATGTCCCTGTGGTCAAATTATGTTCAATCTTTTCTAGGGGTACCATTATTTTTGTCCAGGCCAGTTTTATTAGTTTTTTTTTTATTATTATTCTGTTAAACCACAGTTCAAAGGCAATGTCTGATTTCAATTAGTCGATTATTACTTTTGTCAGTTTCAAGTTGACCATTGTGGATTTTTCATTAACGGAAAGGTACCAATAATTTTGTCCAAGTATATGTGTATTCATGTTAATCATGATGTGGGCATGTATAAATATATATATGTATCACATTGTACACAAGGAAGTACAGTAGATGGTGCTGATGTGTAGTATGTGCAGGAAGGCTGTGCATTTGGTTCATATCCATATAGGGACCACAAGTCTCATCCTTTTCCTTCTAAACCTTACATACTGACCATTTACTGTGCCCTCATAAACATATATAGGGACTATCCATAATGTCTATTCTACATTTTATACTAGTCATACTTACACCTGTGAAGAGTCAGCTACTGTGTATGGTCGGCATTCCACAGTCCTTCTCCTTTCCGACCGCACATCCAAGCCCTTTCCACCACCTGCCGGCTCCAACTCAAACATCTCCCGCATCTGTGCTTTCCTTAATTTTGAATATGCGAAAAAATGCTTGTACATGCCCTCATCATCTCCCGACTACTGCAACCCTCTCCTCTGTGGCCTTCATCTAGCACTCTCGAACCCCTCCAATCTATACTCAACTCTGCTGGCTGACTAATCCACCTCTCACCCTCTTACTCCTCTGCCTCTCTTCTCTGCCAATCCCTTTACTGTCTCCCCATTGCCCAGCGAATTCACTTCAAAGTACTAACAAATACATACAAGTTTGTCCATAACCTGTCCTCTCCCTACATCTCTGAGCTACTTTCCCGATACATCCCCACACGCAGTCTCCGATCCTCACAAGACCTCCTTCTCTCCTCTCCTCTTATCGCCTCTTCCCACAATTGCCTCTAAGATTTCTCCGGCGCATCCCCCATACTCTGGAACTCGCTACCCCAACATATCAGACTCTCACCTACTGAGAAACCTGAAAACCCACCTCTTCAGACAAGCCTACAACCAGTGACCCTGCTGCCTCTATACTGCCATGACCAACTTCACCCGCACCTACTGTGTCCTTCTCCCATACCATGTAGATTGTAAGCCCTCACAGGCAGGGCCCTTTCTCCTTCTGTACCAGTTTGTAACTCGCCTTGTTTATGATTAGTGCAATTGTCTGTATTATGTATGTGCACCGCTTATCATATGTACAGCGCTATGGAATGAATGGTGCTTTAATAATAATAATAATATGCATGCTTCTGCCCAACAGAAACTCTTTACAGGTGAGTGCAGCTGTATGCCTGACCAACAAGCAAACTCTTCACTGTGGTTGTGCAGGTGAGAAACGAGGGACTCAGGATTCTAGTAATCTGTGGGGATCCCAACAGTGACGTTTTTGTGGGAAAATCCTTTAAGCTCCTAACAGTCACATTGAAATTGGAAAAATCCTCCCAAAACTCCCAAAAATGTAACTTTTTTTTTATGTGTGACTAAAGTAAACCCCTTAGCAGGGCCGGTGCTATAATAAGGCAGACCAAGCGGCTGCTTTAGGGCGCGGAGACAGGGGGGGGGCGGAAAAAAATTAAACTTTAATTTTTTAAATACCCTGTATTTTTCGACCCTGGGTCTTATGGGATGAATACTAATGAAGCGCTTCATTAGTACCGGAGGACCAGGAAGCAGTGAAGGATCTGTACTCACCGCTTCCTGGTCCTCTGCTCGGCTGTCTGCTGTAAAGTGCTGCCTCACTGTGCGCAACCAGGAAGCAGAGAGAGAGAGAGAGAGCACTGGTGGTGAGGAGCGGTGGCGTGCAGGAGAGGTAAGTTATTTTATTTGCGCTGATGGCTGACATGGGGGGGGCATGATTGATGGCGGGCATGATGGCTGACATGGGAGCATGATGGCTGAAATTGGGGCATGATGGCTGACATGGGGGGCTAATGGCTGACATGGGGGGCTGATCTGAGGCATTGGGATCTGATCTGAGGTCTGATTAACATTAGGGGTCTGATTGCTGGTCTGACCTGAGGTGCAATGGAAAATATTATTTTCTTATTATCCTCCTCTAAAACCTAGGTGCGTCTTACAGGGCGAAAAATACTGTCCTCAAACCAGCGATTGTCTGAATCAGAGAGAAGATACCAGGATCACACAGAGGAGCCAGCTGCTGCTGACGGGTCCAGGGCAAGGTGAGCTACGAGGGGGGGGCAAAATGTAGCTTGGCTTGTGTTGGCAAAAATCCGTGCACTGGCCCTGCCCCTTAGTGATATAATAAATTTTAGCCTTAAAGGGAACCTGTCATGTGGATATTTGATTATAACTTAACTAATTATATAGAATCATTAACTACTAAAAAGTACCTTCTGTCACTTACTGGTGTGACAGAAGGTTACCTCATAATATACACACAAAGATGCCACATGCTGCATGCTAATGAGCTGATTTGAGTCCAGCGTGATGTCATTGAGTCCAGCGTATATTTAATTTAGAGCTATAGCCACTCCCCTGCCCACCTGCTGCTGATTCATATGGAAAAAAAATGTCATTCAGCAGCAGGTGGGGGTGTGGAGAGTCAGGAGCTCATGAATATTCAGGACTCATCATTATCAGCGGGAGCTTTTCAATACAAGATGTTGGCAGATTGACCGGGTCAATTAAAGAAAGTGACCCAGCATTTTGCTAAGAGAATCAGTCACATATTTATGTTGCCCTTTGTTAGGGCACCATAAAACTGGTGACAGGTTCCCTTTAAGGACCAGTAACATTTTCCCCCTTTATGTTCCAGCAGTCATAACTTAAAAATTTTTTATTTTGCAGTATTAGATTTTTTTTATTTTTTTTTAGAAACCATTTTGGTGTTTATATAGTGTAATAAATAACTTTTATTAATTTATTTTTAGGGGGAAAAATAAAAAAACACTGTAATTTTTACATAATTTTGTGGACTTAATTTATGGTGTGGTATAAATAACATTACTTTTTTTTCTCGGTCACTACAATGATGTTAATGACAAATTTCTATACATTTTTATAGTTTTTTCTCTCTTCCTGCAGGCTGTCAGCTCTGCAACTGCTCCCTCTCCTCCTTCAGACTGAATGGGGGGAGCACAGCTGCTTTAATATCTTTGGCTAGGTAGCAGATAGAGATATGGTATTCCAACCTTTCAAACAATACCAGAATCACAGCATTATCTTCACTACATGGGAAGAGATCACTGTTAGATATCAGGATGCATTGGATCTAACCGAAAGTGAAGGTAAAAGCAGGTTTTACTGCATTTATTCGATAAGAACTCAATTTCTCTAGCTACTACCAATCAGGAGATATCATCAGCTAAAGCAGGCCCCCCATCCCCACAAGCTGGATTCCAGAAAAACAGGCGGTTAAAGGGGTTGTCCCATTAAGACAACTTATCCACAGGATAGGAGATAAGTATCTGATCTGCGGTGGTTCGACCACTGGAGCTTCCGCCAGTCACATGAACAAGGGCTCCATGTTTTAATGTTGCTCCATAAAAATGGGGGGCAAAAGCCATGGGACAACCCTTTTTAACCACTTCTAGCAATGAGTTAGGTAGCTTGCCAAAGATCATTTTGCATTTTTTCATACATTCTTGCAATAATGTAAAATATTAGTACATCTTGTGTTCAGGTTGTGTTAAGCTGTTGAAAATATGGAGTTTATGGTTCAAAATCTATATTTATTTTTAGAAAGTTATTACTGATTATGTGCTGCGTGCTCTCTCCATGGAATATTTGTGCCTTTTATTCCCAATTTAAGTTCTGTGAGCAAAAATGCAACAAGAGAAAGCTACACATAATACTTTACATACACTACAACAATACAATTCTTGATAGAAACAGTCCTAAAATGTCACCACTTATAAATAAAACAATTATCCTTTGTAAGCTTTAGCTGTGCTAAGAGGCAAAATGTTTACAGTAATCTGACACATAATTTTGACCTTTAAAGAGTATTATCATATTATAAATCACCATTGACCATATATTCTGAGGTTAAAAAATGTTTTTCTTCAATATTCCCACAAAAATGGGATGAAAATACATACCAGGTTCCTATATTTCACCAGACAGTGACTGCTTCTGTTACATTTTGTAAGCATTATTATTGGGGAATGAGTCTTAATTGTAGGTCAGCGCTGGACAATATTCCAAAGAAAGTAGTAAAAAACCTTCTTAAGGTCAAAAACATGCTGCCAAATGCTGGGTTCAGTTACAGCTAGCCTGAAGCCCCCCTTGGACCACTACTGATCTTTGTGCTGAATCTTATTTCATATTCCACAATCTGGTTTGAAGAAGCATGCCAGGATTTCTTTTCTTTGGCTATATAGTGCAGGATAGGCCATTATTAAAGAATGAGATGGAGGCTCTGATGTATGCCTGTTTTATTTGATGTGCAATTTGTGGATTGTCAGCCACCTTGATTCCTTCTTTCTTTCAGATAAGGTTTTTCTGATGAATCCTACATTTCCCAACATGCCTGGCTTTGCAAAGAAGAAGTGGCTGGATTCTCACCACACTGCACTGAGTGCTGTGTAAGGGCAGCCATGACACAGAACTGCTGTCCCTTCACACTGCGGGGTCCCGTGTGTGATGCAGTTTGAACCCATCTACCCCTCTGCCTTGCCATCTCTATCCCCTGTCAGCTTTTACATGCAGGAGGCAGGGAGACCAGTATGAAGCTACATTTCATAGAACTGCACTGGCGAGTCAGCACACACAGATAGTACAGGCAGTGTGAGTCAGGAGGTTTATATAACTGCAGCTAATAACTGTATACCTTACCTACTGTATATCTGCAGTCCTGGTCCTTCAGATGGGGGAGGCATTATATATTCAACAGAATGCAGAGATATACATAGAAGGAGGGGAGGGCCATGAGAGCTGCTAGGAAGGATTTGATTGTTGATGTCATCCTGTAGCTCACAGGAAGTCAGGCACAGGGCATAGACTGAGTTCCCGTATACACATTACAGCAAGCTAATGAAGGATACAACCAAATTCCAATAATGTTTAGCATGCTTAATTTACTTAAAGGGGTTATCTGACCCCTGAAATGCCCAGTATATGCCTGGGTCCCTCACACACAATGTACTTACCCCACTCATCGGTACTGATGTTGCTCACGGTCCCCGCACTGCTGCCGCAGCTTCTCCTCGTGCGCGGATTAATACATTCAGTGTCTGGGAGGAAGCCAATAGCAGGCGGTGCTAGGGAGGCTCACCCCCATCTGCCATTGGCTTGACCCCCCGTGTGGGGACCAAGAGCGACGTGGGTGCCAGGGAGCTATATAAGTACACTGTGAGGGGCCCGGGCGTATGGGGAGGCATTTCAGGGGTCTGAAAAAAGTTTCCGTAAAGAGAAAGGGAATATGGAGGGGCAATGAGGAAGGGAAGGTCCAGCAACACAAAAAGTAGATGTCACGAATCTGACCAAACAGTCATTACAGGTTAATAGACCACTCATGTCCTTGATCCTAGGAGTGGGAATCTTATTGGAAATTAACATGTTGAGAACTAGAAACAAGAGCCCCTTTTCGGGTGCATGGTACCGCCTTGACTGTACTAACTCTACACTGGTTTTCAATTTTTCAACTAAACCAAAGTTGCAGATAGTACCTGGTACCATTTTGGCACCACATCTGAGGAAGTTCCAAGGAAGCCAAGCTGGTACCATGAAAATCATGTGATTACACTGCTGACAAGCGATTGGTCCAAGAGAATCGTTATTACCATATCCACAGTGGAAAAAACAAACTACCTGGTGTCAAAACCAAGTACAGATGAGTTGAATACAGAATAGCCAGTACTATGCAGTAGAAAAGTGGTTAAGAGAAAAAGAAAAGGTGCAAGGAAACCCTTAGTCAGTAGCAAAGTGAAAGGCATCTCAGATTGGTTATGCCATCTGCATGGTACTCTACTAATACATAAGTTGGGACTAAGTAGAGACTTTCATAAAGTAGAAGGAATTAAGAAGCACAGTACATACTTTGGTAAAAGCCTGGACAAAGGCTTTGATGTCCTAGATGTGGGAAATGCAGAAAGGGGTTTAGAAAAATACATCCCCAAATGGGCACACAACAGCCAATAGTCAAATGGGTTCCCAGGGCAGTTACTATTATGTTTTTCCTGAAAATAATCATGATCTCTCTCTCTATCTATCTATAAATGAGCTTCCCTATAAATGATACTTCTCATTTGAATATAATTCTAAAAAGTGGCTGGACTCTTGCGCCAAAGCTATACCTTATATATTAGACACAAAAAAGACCAAATTACGGCCCAGAATATTTAATATTGCAAATTAATCTAAACAATAGCCAATGGCTATAAGATTCTGTTTATGGCCTAGTGTATTTTAGAAAAACAATCTTTATTATATTTCTTTTTTAAAAAGCTTTATGAGCCTAACTTATTAAAAGAATATCAAAAGCTATGTAGTGCTATCTTATAGTTATTTATTTGTAGTTATAGTAAGTGGCTGTTGTGTTACACAAAACTGACTTAGTTGTCATATATCAGTTCTTCTAAATGTTCTAAGTAGTTACATTTACCCTAATGTTGTACTCATTAACTGTCTATTCTGCCTATCTAACTGTCCTCCTTTGCTGAATTTAAACTTTCTATCTATCTTAACAATGCTTTCCCCTACAACTAAGGCTACTTTCACACTTGCGGCAGAGTGATCCGGCAAGCAGTTCTGTCGCCAAAACTGCCTGCAAACGGACAGTATTTGTAGACGGATCCGGATCCGTCTTACAAATGCATTGCAAGAACGGATCCGTCTCTCCGGATGTCATCCGGAGAAACGGATCAGTTGTGTTTTTTTTTACATATTTACCAGATCCGGTGTTGCAGTATTTTTAATGCCGGATTGGCACTAATACATTTCAATGTAAATTAATGCCAGATCCGGCATTCCGGCAATTAACCCGGAATTTTGGACGTTAATAAAAACGACGTTCAGTGACTGAACTGAAGACATCCTGATGCATCCTGAACTGATTTTTGTCCATTCAGAATGCATGGGGATAAAACTGATCAGTTCTTTTCCAGTATTGAGCCCCTATGACAGAACTCAGTGATGGAAAAGAAAAACATTTACTGGGGAGCTTCACAAAAGCTATGTGCGCAGATATAGGGATCGACCTGCAGTCGCGCCCTGCTCCGTAGACATAAAGTACTTAGTTGTAGGGGGAAAGCATTGTTAACCATTTCACATCCAGGCCATTTCCCTCTCCCTGACCAGGCCATTTTTTGCAAATCTGACATGTCACTTTGTGGTAATAACTTTAAAACTTTTACTTGGCGTGGTCTGCCGGGCATGGAGTGAAGACGCACGCTGTATGAGCTCCCCTGCCATCCTGATCTAATCCTGTGTTACCTGCATGTTTAACCACCCTGAAGGCTGTAGAAGCGGCTGTGGACACTTACTGAAGCACCCTGTGCAGTGTTTCGGGCGCTGGGCGGCATCCCTGTGACTGATGTGGAGAGAGACTGCTGCTTGCTCGGCACGGAGGGCGGCCATCTTGGGAAGAGAGAGGGAGACGGCTGAGCGCTGCTGCTGGAGCGGATATGGGCGGTATCAGAGGTCCCATCGGTGAGAGCTGTCCAGGTTCCTGAGGCGCTGCGGTGGTGGCAGGCTACAAACGTTTCTGCTGTGAAGCTGAGGAGTCGCCGGTACAAGAAGGCATCGATCTCCCTGCGTCCCCCCGCCGCACGTGGTGATAAGCAAGTAAGGGGAGAGGAAGTTAACCCAGGAGGAGGTAGGGGAGAGAAGGGGTTCCTGCAAGTGCCTCTGGAGGATGGTGAAGCAAGGGACCTGGAGCCCAGACAACGGGCTAGGTACCCCATAGTGGCATAAGCTAAGAAGCTATAATAGGAGTGAGGGTAATCTACATTAAGGGGAACGCTGTCTCCTGAAACTGCCCTGCCACTAAAGATAAAGGACTATACTGTTGTCGATACCCCCTCCTTAGGTGAAACTATCATTGGTGACGGCTACAATACCATATCTGAAGCCTACAGAGTCGCCTATTGCACCCCCTCCTCTACACCTGTGAACAGCAGAAGCCATTTATCAATCTCACCTATGGGCCGCAAAACAGTGTCATCTGCGAGCTCTACACCAGCTAAGGAAGTGGTAGATGATATGAGCCAGACTGAGATGGATTTGAACCAGAGTGGCGCTGTGAGTGCTGAGCTCCAAACTGACAAGATAACGACTGCCATTGCTGCATGTCAGGCGGCTCTGACAACAAAGATTGATCACTTACAGAGCGACATAAATTGTCTACGCCATGATATGGATAAACCTGCAACAGGTGAAAATCTTGCTTGCCAGAGTGGAGGATGCGAAGAACCGCAATAGAAGAAATAATAACAGAATCCTGGGACTACCCGAAAGGGTGGAAGGTTCCGCCCCGGAGGCATACACTACGTGCAGAATTATTAGGCAAATGAGTATTTTGACCACATCATCCTCTTTATGCATGTTGTCTTACTCCAAGCTGTATAGGCTCGAAAGCCTACTACCAATTAAGCATATTAGGTGATGTGCATCTCTGTAATGAGAAGGGGTGTGGTCTAATGACATCAACACCCTATATCAGGTGTGCATAATTATTAGGCAACTTCCTTTCCTTTGGCAAAATGGGTCAAAAGAAGGACTTGACAGGCTCAGAAAAGTCAAAAATAGTGAGATATCTTGCAGAGGGATGCAGCACTCTTAAAATTGCAAAGCTTCTGAAGCGTGATCATCGAACAATCAAGCGTTTCATTCAAAATAGTCAACAGGGTCGCAAGAAGCGTGTGGAAAAACCAAGGCGCAAAATAACTGCCCATGAACTGAGAAAAGTCAAGCGTGCAGCTGCCAAGATGCCACTTGCCACCAGTTTGGCCATATTTCAGAGCTGCAACATCACTGGAGTGCCCAAAAGCACAAGGTGTGCAATACTCAGAGACATGGCCAAGGTAAGAAAGGCTGAAAGACGACCACCACTGAACAAGACACACAAGCTGAAACGTCAAGACTGGGCCAAGAAATATCTCAAGACTGATTTTTCTAAGGTTTTATGGACTGATGAAATGAGAGTGAGTCTTGATGGGCCAGATGGCTGGATTGGTAAAGGGCAGAGAGCTCCAGTCCGACTCAGACGCCAGCAAGGTGGAGGTGGAGTACTGGTTTGGGCTGGTATCATCAAAGATGAGCTTGTGGGGCCTTTTTGGGTTGAGGATGGAGTCAAGCTCAACTCCCAGTCCTACTGCCAGTTTCTGGAAGACACCTTCTTCAAGCAGTGGTACAGGAAGAAGTCTGCAAGGTAAGAAAAACATGATTTTCATGCAGGACAATGCTCCATCACACGCGTCCAAGTACTCCACAACGTGGCTGGCAAGAAAGGGTATAAAAGAAGAAAATCTAATGACATGGCCTCCTTGTTCACCTGATCTGAACCCCATTGAGAACCTGTGGTCCATCATCAAATGTGAGATTTACAAGGAGGGAAAACAGTACACCTCTCTGAACAGTGTCTGGGAGGCTGTGGTTGCTGCTGCACGCAATGTTGATGGTGAACAGATCAAAACACTGACAGAATCCATGGATGGCAGGCTTTTGAGTGTCCTTGCAAAGAAAGGTGGCTATATTGGTCACTGATTTGTTTTTGTTTTGTTTTTGAATGTCAGAAATGTATATTTGTGAATGTTGAGATGTTATATTGGTTTCACTGGTAAAAATAAATAATTGAAATGGGTATATATTTGTTTTTTGTTAAGTTGCCTAATAATTATGTACAGTAATAGTCACCTGCACACACAGATATCCCCCTAAAATAGCTAAAACTAAAAACAAACTAAAAACTACTTCCAAAAATATTCAGCTTTGATATTAATGAGTTTTTTGGGTTCATTGAGAACATGGTTGTTGTTCAATAATAAAATTAATCCTCAAAAATACAACTTGCCTAATAATTCTGCACTCCCTGTATACTGAGCAATTGATTCACACTATACTGTGTCCGATTGAGTTGTCATCCAGTTTTGCGGTGGAGAGGGCCCATAGGATCCCTACAAGACCTTTACCATCAGGGGCTGCTCCCAGGGCTTTCATAATGAAGATATTAAACTACAGGGATCGGGATGCTATTCTGGCGGCTGCCAGACAAAAGGACATTCAAATTTAAAATGCGAAGTTATCCTTCTACCCTGATTTTACAGCAGAGGTGCAGAAGCAACGGCGACAGTTTTCAAATGCCAGGACTCGTCTGCGGGAGCTGGGAATTAAATACGCAATGATATACCCGGCCAAGCTGAGGATTCAAGAGGGAGACAGAGCCGGATTCTTCCAGACTCCAGAGGAAGCGGCTGACTGGATTGATCGACAGCGTCCGAGATGAAGCGGTGGACTATGAAATCGCAGTGAACCGCTGCTAATGTTCTGCTCCACTATTGGAGCTCTGTTTATATCAATCTGGTCTCTAGGTGTCACACCTCAGCTGTTGCGAGACAGATATGATCTTACATGCAGGTAGCAGGAGAGTATAGTGTTGCCAGAAAGTTTTGATACTGACAGGGGTTAATCTCGGTTCAGAGTTATCACTCTATTTTAAACAGTTTTGAGGGACTAGGGTCTTGTACTATGTTTTAGGTTTTTTTAGGCAGACTGTGTCTTCCTTAGTTTACACTAAAAGGATTGGTAGGTTAGGGATATAGAAGCTTAGACAAGTTGGGGATGTCTGGGCAGGGTGGGTGCAGGTTGGGATGTTCTACATTAGATACAAGTTGGAATGTATGTGTGTGTGAATGGGGCAGTGATGCTGAAGGATCTGGAGAAGGGGATATATCTCTTAAGCAACAATGGCCCTATGTAAGCTAATTTCCTAGAATGTCCGGGGACTCAATGACAAAGTTAAAAGAGCGCTAGTGTTTAATTACATTAAGAAGCATAACCTAACCTTATTTTTCAGGAAACTCACCGCTGGGGTCAAAAAGTGCTGGCGGTTAAAAGACCATGAGTGGGATCTGTTTATCATGCGACTTATTCCAACTACGCTAGAGGAGTTTCCATACTGGTCAGTAAGACTCTTCTGTTTCAGCTGATGTCTGTGCACATTGATCCGTCAGGGAAATATGTACTGTTGCAGGCTAACATTAGAGGTTGTGATGTCTTAATAGTAGGTATTTATGTACCCCCACCATTTGAGAGGGAAGTGGTTGATTAAATCATGGCCATAGTAGTTGTTTTGCCTGCAGCTCCCTTGTTCATATTGGGTGATTTTAATGCCACGCTAGATAGCAATCTTGATAGACTTAGGCCTTCTCCTAGGCACAACCCCGCTTTACTATATTGGGCGCAAGCACATAATTTGACGGAGAAATGGAGAAACATATCCTGATGCAAAGCAATACTCCTGTCACTCGACCTCTGTCAATGCATTGTCCTGTATAGATCTGGCTTTCACAAATCATGAGGGGCTTTTATGGGTGAAGGCTGCAGAGTATCTGCCGAGGGGTATCTCAGATCATGCCCCTTTGATAGTCCTTACATTGCCGAGCAGTAGGCCACGTTCTACTTGGCGGTTGAATCCAAAGTGGCTAGACGTCCAGGGAAGCTATTTCATCATATTGGGAAGTTAACGAGGGCTCCTCCAATCCACTGGTGGTATGGGACGCAAGTAAGGCTGTCTTGAGAGGGGTATTATTAGCGGTGATAGCAACACACAGGACGGAACTGCTCTCTTCGTCGGTGAAATTAGAGAAGTTAGAGGTTGCAGAAAAAGCATATGTAGATGACCCCACGCCAGAGCATCATTCACTTTGGCTTCTAGCTCAAAGACAATACAACTTATACCTCACTGAATTTACAGAGAAGCGCCTCATGGTTCAGAAGCAAAACATTTTTTCTGAAGGAGATAAGAGTGAGATAGCTTTGGCGTATCTGGCTAAAACAGAAGTCCCACTAACAGTAGTACCAGCTATTAGGGATGGGTAGGGTGTAGTCTTTACTGCACCAGAGGAAATATGTGACCAATTTGCTAGTTATTACGCCACCTTATATTCCTCTAAAACTACTAAAACCATAGGGGAGATGGCACTTTTTCTGGATACTATCCAAGTGACGGAGCTAGTACATTCAGAGAAGCAATTACTAGATGGCCCCATTGTCCCGCAGGAAATCCAACATGCCATATTATCTATGGCAAAAGGAAAGACTCCTGGTCTGGATGGTTTCCCTGTGGAGTGGTATAATTTCCAGATTGAGGAAGTGAGTCAGAGGATCAGCAAACTATTTATGTACACTCTGGAGGGTGGGGCCCTGCCAGCATCGTTCCATGAAGCTACTATAGTGGTCATACACAAAGCGGGGAAGCCTCCGGATCAACGTGGTTCATATAGGCCCATATCATTGATAAATTCGGACGCTAAGCTATTGGCTAAGGTGTTGGCTAGTAGATTGGCGTCAGTCATTTCCTCGATAGTAGGCATGGATCAATCCGGTTGCGCTGAAAAGGGGCACCAGACAGGGGATGTCCTTTGTCACCCCTTCTGTTTGCTTTAGTAATGGAACCGCTATCGGTGTGTATATAGGAGGTAGTAATAGATTACAAGGATGGGTCATTGCAGGTATATCCGAGAAGATCTCGCTTTATGCAGACGATATGCTGATATACTTGGGAGATGTTGGCCATTCTTTGGAAGCTTTACTAGAAATAGTGGGTTTATATGGAACTTTTTCAGGGCTGCGGGTCAATTGGACCAAATCGGCATTATATTTAGTTGATGAGTTTTCCCCTCAGAGTGTATCACCCTTGTCGTCACTTCAGGTGGTGAGTAACTTCACATACCTGGCGATAGTCATACATAAAGATGTCACCCAGTTTATAGACTTAAACATAAACCCGGTAGTTAAATATGTTTCGCAAAAACTGAAAGCTTGGGAGGCGCTACCACTGTCACTGATAGGACGTATCAATATATTTAAAATGATCCTTGTTCCCAAGTTACTGTATACAGAGCAACCCCTTTAACTTTGCAGAAATCTCATTTTCAGACTCGACTAGATCGCCTACCAACGCCCTTTTTGTGGAACTCAGTTCCTCGCATAGCTAGGGATACTTTTAAAGCTACTACTGAGAGGTGGCCTGGCACTTCCGGACATGTACCTATACTACATTGCAACGCAACAAAATTATGCTGCTTTGTGGATTAAGGCAGACCCTTATAACCCGGCGGTGGTATTGGAGGCGGCGCTCATGGGGTCGTATGAAGCTATGACGAACTTAGTGTATAGAGCAGGGAAGTACCCGGTAAAACATCTTACTACATTGATGGCGGGGGTGATTAATGCGTGGAATACTTTTGCGGGGGTGAGGGGGGAGAGAGGAAAGCAATATATTGTCCCCAGTGATGCCCTTGTGGGGGAATCCCAAGCTGGGGGAACTAACTTCTCTGCTTGATTTTGAGTTCTGGCCGCGAAAGGGCGTCAAATACCTGACTCAAGTGTATGAAGACGGGTTTTTTAAGACCTTCTCAACCTTGCAAATGGAATATAACCTGCCACAAGCATCTCTTTTTAGATTTTTTTAACTGAGACATGCTTGCGAATCCCAGTTTGGGGCTGGAATATAATGCAGTAGAGAAAATTGCCAGACGGGCAAACCATACTAAAATGGTGTCGTCTTTTTATGCTTTCCTTCTATCCTCCCTTCCTTCACCGATGACAAGGGCTTTTCTTAAGTGGAAGGCTGATATTCCTGCATTGGAGGATTGTCATGAGAAGGAGCTGTCGGCATCTTGGAGGGGGACGGGGATCTGTGCTCGGGATCAGCTGATTCAGACGAAATGGTTACAGAGTCTACTATATAAGAAAGAAGAAAATCCAGCTCTCTCCGGTGAAAAAATGAAAAACTTTATGCCAGCGTTTTTTTCAGAGTCTACTATACCCCAGTGAGACTGGTACGCATGCATAAACTTGCTTCAGATATGTGTACAAGGTGTGATAATGGCAGGGGGACCCTAATGCACATGGTATAGGAGTGTCCGGTCATTGCTGAATTCTGGACGCAGGTACACTACTATCTGGATGCTCGTCCTGGGCTCCCAGCAGTTGTGGCACCTGAAGTTAGTTTGCTAGGTCTTGTCAACAATACAGGTCCTTCTCAAAATATTAGCATATTGTGATAAAGTTCATTATTTTCTGTAATGTACTGATAAACATTAGACTTTCATATATTTTAGATTCATTACACACAACTGAAGTAGTTCAAGCCTTTTATTGTTTTAATATTGATGATTTTGTCATACAGCTCATGAAAACCCCAAATTCCTATCTAAAAAAATTAGCATATCATGAAAAGGTTCTCTAAACGAGCTATTAACCTAATCATCTGAATCAACTAATTAACTCTAAACACCTGCAAAAGATTCCTGAGGCTTTTAAAAACTCCCAGCCTGGTTCATTACTCAAAACCGCAATCATGGGTAAGACTGCCGACCTGACTGCTGTCCAGAAGGCCATCATTGACACCCTCAAGCAAGAGGGTAAGACACAGAAAGAAATTTCTGAACGAATAGGCTGTTCCCAGAGTGCTGTATCAAGGCACCTCAGTGGGAAGTCTGTGGGAGGGAAAAAGTGTGGCAGAAAACGCTGCACAACGAGAAGAGGTGACCGGACCCTGAGGAAGATTGTGGAGAAGGACCGATTCCAGACCTTGGGGGACCTGCGGAAGCAGTGGACTGAGTCTGGAGTAGAAACATCCAGAGCCACCGTGTACAGGCGCGTGCAGGAAATGGGCTACAGGTTCCCCAGGTTCCCCAGGTTAAGCCACTTTTGAACCAGAAACAGCGGCAGAAGCGCCTGACCTGGGCTACAGAGAAGCAGCACTGGACTGTTGCTCAGTGGTCCAAAGTACTTTTTTCGGATGAAAGCAAATTTTGCATGTCATTCGGAAATCAAGGTGCCAGAGTCTGGAGGAAGACTGGGGAGAGGGAAATGCCAAAATGCCTGAAGTCCAGTGTCAAGTACCCACAGTCAGTGATGGTCTGGGGTGCCATGTCAGCTGCTGGTGTTGGTCCACTGTGTTTTATCAAGGGCAGGGTCAATGCAGCTAGCTATCAGGAGATTTTGGAGCACTTCATGCTTCCATCTGCTGAAAAGCTTTATGGAGATGAAGATTTCATTTTTCAGCACGACCTGGCACCTGCTTACAGTGCCAAAACCACTGGTAAATGGTTTACTGACCATGGTATTACTGTGCTCAATTGGCCTGCCAACTCTCCTGACCTGAACCCCATAGAGAATCTGTGGGATATTGGGAAGAGAAAGTTGAGAGACGCAAGACCCAACACTCTGGATGAGCTTAAGGCCTCCATAACACCTCAGCAGTGCCACAGGCTGATTGCCTCCATGCCACGCCGCATTGAAGCAGTCATTTCTGCAAAAGGATTCCCGACCAAGTATTGAGTGCATAACTGAACATCATTATTCGAAGGTTGACTTTTTTTGTATTAAAAACACTTTTCTTTTATTGGTCGGATGAAATATGCTAATTTTTTTAGATAGGAATTTGGGGTTTTCATGAGCTGTTTGCCAAAATCATCAATATTAAAACAATAAAAGGCTTGAACTACTTCAGTTGTGTGTAATGAATCTAAAATATATGAAAGTCTAATGTTTATCAGTACATTACAGAAAATAATGAACTTTATCACAATATGCTAATTTTTTTAGAAGGACCTGTATTATTCCAACTAAACATACCAAAATCCTTTAAAGGTTGCTGATGTTATATGCGAGAAAGTCAATTCTGCTAAACTGGAAACTGCCCAAGAAACCAACATTGTCTCATTGGATCCAGCTTATCAATGCCACATTATCAGTATACAAGCTAACTTACAAAGCTAGGGGAGTACCGGAAAAATTTGGGAAAATCTGGGATATTTGGCTGAGTGCAAACTCGGTCACTGTGTAATGGGGCTGGAGGGGTTTTTGAGATGTCCAGGTCACTGCCAGTATGAATGTGTGCATGGATGGAGACAGGTCTTAATGGAACAATTCGACTTCATGACAATGCTTCTGCTTTATGACTGATGTGAATTACACTATAATCTTTGCATTTGTAGAAATGTTTGTCTATATGTAATCCCTATTATTTTACCTGTCAATTGAATGTGATGTTTAAGGTTATACCTTGTTGAAGGGGTTATTCCCCTATTTAAAGTTTGTTTATTTCTGTGAAAATGGAAAAATAAAGCCTTTAAAAAAAAAAAAATTTTTAAAAAAGTCTTTTACTTAACCAGGCCATTCTGAGATTGTTTCCCCGTAACATATTGCACTTCATGACAGTGGTAAAATTGAGTAAAAAAATTTCATTTTTAATTCTAAAAAAAATACAAATTTTACCAAAAATTTAGAAAAATTAGCAAATTTCTATTTATCTACTTTTATAATAGATAGTAATACTTTACATTACCCATATGTCTACTTCATTTTTGGATCATTTTGTGAATGTCATTTTATTTTTTGGGAACATTACAAGGCTTAGAAGTTTACAAGCAAATCTTGAAATTTTTCTGAAAATTTCCAAAACCCATTTTAAGGAACAGTTCAGGTTTGAAGTCACTTTGTGAGACTTACATAATAGAAACCACCCCTTTTTTTTAGAAACTACACCCCTCAAGGTATTCAAAACTGATTTTTTACAAATGTTGTTAACCCTTTAGGTGTTCCACAAGAATTAATGGAAAATGGAGAGGAAATGTCAGAATTTCACTTTTTTGGCAGATTTTCCATACAAAAAAAAAAAAATTCCGCTAACAATGCAAGGGTTAACAGCCAAACAAAACTCAATATTTATTGCCCCGATTCTGTAGTTTACAGAAACACCCCATATGTGGTCGTAAACTGCTGTATGGCCACACGGTAGGGCGCAGAAGGAAAAGAATGCCATATGGTTTTTAGAAGGCAGATTTTACTGGACTGTTTTTTTTGACACCATGTCCTATTTGAAGCCCCCCTGTTGCACCCCTAGAGTTGAAACTCCAAAAAAGTGACCCATAGCGTATGATCTGTATACAGCGATCTAGAAGGCAGGGACACCTGGGAACTGTCCCTGCCTTCTATCTGGGTTGCCCTGCTGTCACTGACAGTGGGCAACCCACTCTGCAGCTGAACGATTAGTGTGCAGCTGTGATCTCTGAATGGACATTCCAGAACGTCCATTCAAAGGTAAACATCCACCCATAGGACGTTTATAGCCTATGGGCGGACGTGAGGTGGTTAAGATAGATAGAAAGTTTAAATTCGGCAAAGGTGGACAGTTAGATAGGCAGAATAGACAGTTAATGAGTACAACATTAGGGTAAATGTAACAACTTAGCATTTATAAGAACCGATATATGTCAACTAATTCAGCAAATAATAAAGCTGTTAAGAATAATTATTAAAAGAGCAGCAATCAATATTGACACTTTCTGCTCAGGCTCTAATAAACTAACCGAGCACCTGAGATACAAAAGGTACATTATAGCAGCTATTCAGCTAAAATAGCTTCCTTTTTCTTATACTAACTGCAGTGAAAAGCAACTGACAAAAAACAGAGCCCTCGTATTCTCCTTCTCCCCTATAAGGAGAGAATCTGTATCTCTCACAGTGGGTTTTGTGTAACACATCAGCCACCTACAGCGCACCCCCTACTATAACTACAAATAAATAACTATAAGATAGCACTACATAGCTTTTGATATTCTTTTAATAAGTTAGGCTCATAAAGCTTTTAAAAAAAATATAATAAAAGGTTATTTTTTTAAAATACACAAGCAGTGGCTCTCCAGCTATTGTAAAACTACAACTCCCAGTATGCCCAGTCTGCCTACAGCTATCAGCCTACAGCAGGGCATGATGGGATTTGTAGTTTTATAACAGCTGGAGAGCCGAAGTTTGCCCATCACTGCACTAGGCCATAAACAGAATCTTTTAGCCATTGGCTATTGTTTTGATTAAAGCTATATCTTGGATCCCCCCCCCCCCCCCCCAGCTAATCTGTTCTGTTGTGTTGATGACACTGCCCTTACACCTAATAAAGATGAACAGTTTATCTAGGTCAGGCATGTCAAACTCACGGCCCTCCAGCTGTTGCTAAACTACAACTCCCAGCATGCCCGGACAGCCTACAGGTATCAGCCTACAGCAGGGCATTGTGGGAGTTGTAGTTTTACAACAGCTGGAGAGCCGCAGTTTGACATGCCTGATCTAGGTAGACAGCTTATAATCTGATGATATTATTGGCCAGGTATACCATGCTGCTGTTCCCTTATATAGCAGGACATACAGACGTGGACAAAATTGTTGGTACCCTTTGGTCAATGAAAGAAAAAGTCACAATGGTCACAGAAATAACTTTAATCTGACAAAAGTAATAATAAATTAAAATTCTATAAATGTTAACCAATGAAAGTCAGACATTGTTTTTCAACCATGCTTCAACAGAATTATGTAAAAAAATAAACTCATGAAACAGGCATGGACAAAAATGATGGTACCCCTAGAAAACACAGAACATAATGTGACCAAAGGGACATGTTAATTCAAGGTGTGTCCACTAATTAGCATCACAGGTGTCTACAACCTTGATAATCAGCCATTGGGCCTATATATATGGCTCCAGGTAATCACTGTGTTGTTTGGTGATATGGTGTGTACCACACTCGACATGGACCAGAGGAAGCAAAGGAAAGAGCTGTCTCAAGAGATCAGAAAGAAAATTATAGACAAGCATGTTAAAGGTAAAGGCTATAAGACCATCTCCAAGCAACTAGATGTTCCTGTGAGTACAGTTGCACATATTATTCATAAGTTTAAGATCCATGGGACTGTAGCCAACCTCCCTGGACGTGGCCGCAGGAGGAAAATTGATGACAAATCTAAGAGACGGATAATCCGAATGGTAACAAAAGAGCCTAGAAAGACTTCTAAAGAGATTCAAGGTGAACTTCATGCTCAAGGAACATCAGTGTCAGATCGCACCATCCGTCGTTGTTTGAGCCAAAGTGGACTACATGGGAGACGACCAAGGAGGACACCATTGTTGAAAACGAATCATAAAAAAGCAAGACTGGAATATGCCAAACTACATGTTGACAAGCCACAAAGCTTCTGGGAGAATGTCCTGTGGACAGATGAGACAAAAATCGAAGTTTTTGCCAAGGCACATCAGCTGTATGTTCACAGACGAAAAAATGAAGCATATCAAGAAAAGAACACTGTCCCTACTGTGAAACATGGAGGAGGCTCTGTTATGTTCTGGGGCTGCTTTGCTGCGTCTGGCACAGGGTGTCTTGAATCTGTGCAGGGTACAATGAAATCTCAAGACTATCAAGGAATTCTAGAGAGAAATGTACTAGCCAGTGTCAGAAAGCTTGGTCTCAGTCGCAGGTCATGGGTCTTGCAACAGGACAATGACCCAAAACACACCGCTAAAAACACCCAAGAATGGCTAAGAGGAAAAAATTGGACTATTCTAAAGTGGCCTTCTATGAGCCCTGACCTCAATCCTATTGAGCATCTTTGGAAGGAGCTGAAACATGCAGTCTGGAAAAGGCACCCTTCAAACCGGACACAACTGGAGCAGTTTGCTCATGAGGAGTGGGCCAAAATACCTGCTGAGAGGTGCAGATGTCTCATTGACAGTTACAGGAAGCGTTTGATTGCAGTGATTGCCTCAAAAGGTTGCGCAACAAAATATTAAGTTAGGGGTACCATCATTTTTGTCCATGCCTGTTTCATGAGTTTATTTTTTTACATAATTCTGTTGAAGCATGGTTGAAAAACAATGTCTGACTTTCATTGGTTAACATTTATAGAATTTTAATTTATTATTACTTTTGTCAGATTAAAGTTATTTCTGTGACCATTGTGACTTTTTCTTTCATTGACCAAAGGGTACCAACAATTTTGTCCACGTCTGTATAGTAAGGGTCCTGTAACCTCTGATACCTGTATAGCCATGCTGCTGGGGACAGCCAAATGTTCGGAACTATAATCATTTCAAGCACCTTTAACAGAGAAAAAAATAATTAACAGTAGAATTTATAAAAGGAACTATCCTATACAAAGAGATGTCATGTCACTGACAGTTATTTAATGTTCTAAAACACAGCATAAATTAAAGGATAACTACTGCAAGACTTTATGATCCCTTGAGGGATAAAAGCTTTTAAAGGTAGAGAGGGCTTTATCTTGTGTTACAGCATGAAACGCGTCCATCTGTCAATATCGGCAAGACGAATAAGTGTGCGTAATTGAGAAACTGATTCTGAATGATGGAAAGTGTTGCATTTAATAGCATGCCTTTGTAGAGTTCCAGGGCTGTAAAACAACAGACCTTATGAGCCAGATCAGTGATGGCAAACCTTTTACAGACTGAGTGCCAAAAACCCACATATTTATCGCAAAGTGCCAACACAGCAATTTAACCTGAATACGGTATATCCTTCATGTACTTTATCATTTAGCTATAATAGCCTGCCGACATTCAGTGCGCTGCTTGTGCTGTTCATTATGCACTGTTCGTTAGTACACCTTAGACTTTTTCCAGGGTGTGGGTGCTCACAAAGAGGGCTCATCTGAGTGTCACCTCTGGCACCCGTGCCATAGGTTCACCACCACTGGGCTAAAGCATTAACGAGCTGGCTCGGCTATATCCGTCAGGCCCATAGAAGTGAATGGGAGCGGTGGCCGTTCATGTGTGGTGCGCTCCCATTCACTTCTATAGGGAGAGCACTTGGTCGTGGCCGGACCGGAGTCCTCCAGCCACTTTGCGGGGCTCCGTTTAGGAGATAGGTGCAGGTCCCAGAGGACCTATAAGACAATGGAGGCATATCCTTTAATGTCTAATCCAACAGAAAAGAAGTTGCATACTCCATAGCATACCATATGTACAGAACGTTTCTCAGTACATGCTGCAACCGACAGACCACTGTACAGCAAAATCTGTGTGCCAGTCTACAGGATCCATGCTATGTGCATAAGGCTTTCAGCTCATATTCTGCTATAAATTTATAGACTAAAGTCCTCTTTACAAAGATCGTCGCTAACAAGCCTCCGTATGAACGTTCGCTAGCGATAAATCTGGCGCTGTAAAGATGCTACCGATGACCCACTGAGCGAGGAAAGCGCTTGTTTATCGGTTATTAGATGGTTGGTGTAGACACCTAAATCTTTGTTTGCCGGCAGCAGATTGTGCCATCTAAACAGTACTGTACTGCTGGCAAACAATGATTCTGTATGGGGATGAGCATTAGCGATCACTCCTCCCCATACTGTGGGGGAGATCACTTCAAGTAAATAAAGAGGTCACCTGCACTGACGAGCAGGCGATTGTCAGGAAGGAACGCTTCCTTCCCGACAATGGTTAGTTTCCTTTGTCAGTGTAAAGGGCCTTAAGAAACTAAGCGGTGTAGAGCAGGCATGCTCAACCTGCGGCCCTCCAGCTGTTGCAAAACTACAACTCCCAGCATGCCTGAAGAGCCTACAGCTATTAGCCTACAGCAGGGAATTGTGGGAGTTGTAGTTTTACAACAGCTGGAGGGCTGCAGGTTGAGCATATCTGGTGTAGAGCATTGGCACAAGTGACACTTTGTTAAAGGGGTTGTCTCACTTCAGCAAGTGGCATTTATCATGTAGAGAAAGTTAATACAAGACACTTACTAATGTATTGTGATTGTCCATATTGCTTCCTTTGCTGGCTGGATTCATTTTTCCATCCCATTATACACTGCTCGTTTCCATGGTTACAGACCACCCTGCAATCTATCAGTGGTGCTCGTGCTTGCACAATATAGGAAAAGGCACCAGCCTATGCACGCTCCCATGGTCCCTGCCACCAGAGAGGCTGATGCTTTTTAGTGTGTAAGCACGACCACCACTATGTGTTAAATATGGTGTGCTATAATAATATAATACAACTCTTATTGTACGTATATTAGTACACAAGGGGATGGAAATCCTCTCTCTCCCTCT
This sequence comes from Bufo gargarizans, assembly GCF_014858855.1. Lineage (NCBI taxonomy): Eukaryota > Metazoa > Chordata > Amphibia > Anura > Bufonidae > Bufo > Bufo gargarizans. The sequence continues at coordinate 101,521,505 of NC_058080.1, forward strand.
GTACCAGTCTGTTAATAGTTTCTTGTATTTTTATATTATGTATTCGTAACCCCTCTTGACGTACAGTGCCATGGAATTAATAACTCTTTCAAATAAATAATTATACTGTATGGGTACATCAAGCCTATATTTTTAGTTTTCCATGCATAAGGAATAAAGCACCTACATACCTGTACTTTCTGGTATAGATGACTGACAGACAGATATGGGGGCAAGGAAGCCATACAGTATAAGAGCCTTTAGGTACTGTATTGGGGTCTCTGTCCTCCAACATCACACCTTCACAATGGACAATAGATGTAATAGTAATAAACTATTCTGTAATTTTCTGTTTCCAATTTAACCTTAATGAAAACTGCAATAAATCTACATTTTATTAGAAATCCTTGCGAGTCCTCCTGGAATGAACGGATCAAGAATTTCCCACTCTAACACACACTTTACATTTGGATAGGTCAGCTGAATGTAATAATACCTTTTACTTTGCAATCCACTGCTCCATTCTGGAGAAATTGTACTTTTAATCCATATGCAGATGAGCAATTAAGTGCACCGAGGGCAGGTCCAAGTGACTCTGCACCCTTGCTCCTCTCATTGCCTCTGCTGGGACCTGGACCTGTCAATTAGTAAGGAAATTAAGGGGCTGACTGAGGAAGCAGGAGGAGCAAGGCTGCACAGAGTGACTTGGGTTTGGTGCACAAAGTTCAAAAGCACTGAATATATGAACTAATGCTATATTCACGATATAAATGAATGAGGTACTTAAGTATATTTTGATCAAAATCATTTGTGCCCGGGGGGCGGAGCTAGCCGAGCATGGTGGTGGATGCTTAACCTCGAGCTCCTCACCGCATCGCCCGGCCAAATAGCTTTTTACAGCACCCAGCCTACTCGAAACATGGGCAAACTGTCCAAGGAGAGAAGCAAAGACACGGAGGGTACACTGAGACCCCAGAAATCACAGGGGGACCTGACAAGATTCCTAAATAAGCCGATGCCTTCCCCAGCCAGAGTGAGGAAAATGGCGGCGGCCGCTGCCCGCTCTGAGACACAGGAAGATGATTCGAACGGAGGCAGTTCATGCACCTTCTCCGATGCGCAGGGGGCTATCAACACGCTACCGATCACAAGGTCCTTCCTGAAGCACTCTCTGTCGCAGGCCCTATCTCTGGTGATGAAGGAGCTGGCAGACATCAAGATGGAGGTACATCAAATGGGGTCCCGAATTGAATCACTCGAAAGCTCCCAGTTAGCCATCACTGAACACAACAGAGGGCTGCACACTCAAATGAAATCGCTACGCACGCAGCTGAATAATGCCTACCTTAGCCTGGAAGACCAGGAGAATAGGGGACAGTGAAAAAATGTCAGAATCAGGGGGATCCCTGAGTCCATTCCTGCTGAGGAACTCTCAGACTGCGTACGCCGAATCTTCGCAACACTGGTGGGGCAGGCGCATGCAGACGCCATTATTATCGAGCGAGCCCACAGAGCCCTAAGGCCCAAGCCGGCAGAGGGAGACCTGCCAAGAGACAGAGTCTGCGCACTGCTGAACTACCTAGACACGGCGGAGATCCTCAGAAAAGCAAGAGATAAAGAGGACACTTTGCTGGACATCCACAAAATTCAGATCTTCCAGGACTTGGCGGCTAGCACACTTGCTAAACGACGAGCCTTACGTCCACTGACAGCGGAGTTAAGGGCAAAGAAATTGCCTATGAGATGGCTTTTCCCCTTTGGCCTGAGCACTTCAATTAAAGGCCGGCAATACACAGTGGGGCACCTGGATGACCTGCCGAAGATTTGGGAAGCCCTAGAGATATCGCCTATGGACATTCCATCGTGGCTACCAGTGTCTGCAGCAAAAGATCTCCCTCGTCTGCCCTCATCTGAGCATTGGGCACTTTCATCTAAGTCCAAGTCTACAAGAAAGAAACAGGCCTTCGTGGACTGAAGTTTAATTTTGTAGGGAGTAAAAAGCTACCAGTTGTAGCATTAAGATCTTCTTGTTGGGCTTATGGCCCATGTGTCTGCGAACCTCTGAGTTCCTGTTAGAATTGTTATGAGCGGATTTGCCTTACCTGGACAGGTATCATGCGAAAATGGATATGGAATGCAGAACCGAACGCAGACAAAGATTACTGGGTGAGAGGGACTAGCTAGGCTAGATCCTCAGAATAGTCTTCTTCAACCATCATGGGCCGGTACTCTCCCTCGGACCCTGCAATAGTCTAGGCATTTGTCTTCCTGTGTTTTCATATGCTTCCATGCGTTTTCATGTGTTTTTTCCTATGTTACACATGTTTCTATATGTTCTCTGAATCGAGTAGGCCTAGAAAGGCCCTTATACTGGCCAGAGGTGTGCGGAGTCCCTGGTCCTGTCGGGCTCTACCACTGATGTTCCCCCTCCTGGTCCTATATTATTCGATAGTCATTGCACTATTGCGCAGAGGTGCGCTGTTGGAGCCTCAGGGCTCTTTTTCTTCTTCTGTTTATATTACAGTTTTTTTCCCTGTCCCCCTCCCCCCCATATGTCGAATGTCGACCTGCAAGATGATATCACTGAGGTGGTTGTGATAGAGATGTCTTAGGGGGTGAGTTTAATCTTGCTTTAGACCACAACATAGACTCCACCTCAAAAACCCCATCTCTCTCTAAGAAACAGATACGTAGACTCGTTAACTCTTTCGAAACTTGTGAATTTCTGATGTTTGGAGGATTCTCAACCCGGAGGGGAGGGACTACACGTTTTTCTCACAGGTACATGGTACCTACCAGAGGTTGGATTACATCTTTATGTCTAACAGTTCACTTACCTCTGTTACAAAGGCAGAAATTGGAAATTCCACTGTCTCTGACCATGCTCTGGTCAAAGTTAAGTGGAAATTGAAAGACCTACCCCCAAAAGTATGGACGTGGCGGCTCAACACCACGCTTCTTGAGGATGAGGTTAATAAGACCCAGATAGAGCAGAAGATCCAAAACTATTTCAATGTAAATGACAGTCCTCAAACCCCCATACCCATGAGGCTCATAAGGCGGTTATTAGAGGGGAACTGATCAGCTTAGGCTCCAGTGTAAAGAAACAAAAATCCCAACAGTTAAACTCTGCTGACGCAGATTTCTACCCTGCAAACCTTACATAAAACTAGACAGTCTGACAAAGTGCAATCTGCGCTTAAGGCGCTGCGCCATCAGGTTAAAGATCTGTTAAATATTAAAACAGCCAAAATATTGCAATCACTACGATTTAAGTATTTCTGTCATGGAGATAAGGGATCTAAGGTAATGACTAATCTTTTAAGAGCTCAAAGGAGTAAAACTTTTATACAGGCTATTAAAAATAAGGAGGGGAAAAAGTTTACTTCAACTCCAGACATAGCTACAGAGTTTTGTCGTTTTTATTCATCACTATACAACCTTGAACGAGAGAAACAGACAGCAGAGTCTGATCAGAGCCTCTTAAGCGGATACATAGACTCCTTCCTTGAATCCATCACAATCCCCACTTTATCAGAGGAAAATAGATCTGCACTGATGAGGCCTGTTACCACTGAGGAGGTTGATAAAATCCTAGGGTCTATACCTACGGGTAAAAGCCCGGGTCCAGAAGGGTATCCCATTTATTACTATAAGAAATTTAAACATATCTTATCCCCATACTTTGTGAGACTCTGTAATGACCTGCTACAAGGCTCCACCCTCCCTGCCCAAACACAAGAAGCACATATTACCATCATCCATAAGGAAGGGAAAGCTGTGCGGTAGCTACAGACCCATATCTCTCCTAAACACAGATCTGAAGTGGTGGGCCAAGCTGCTAAGCCAAGCTGCTAAGCCATAGAATTGCCTCCTTGCTTCCTAGCCTGATTGGTGAAGAGCAGGTGGGATTTGTATTGGACAGGGAGGGTAGACACAATGTTAGTAGAGTCGTAGGTGCGGTTGCTCATGCTCAATAAAAAAAATAAATGCCTCTAGTTCTGCTGGGGACAGACGCAGAGAAAGCATTTGATAGAGTTAACTGGAAGTTTATGCGAAAAACCTTGGAAGCATTTGGGTTCCCAGATAGGATTTGTACAGGCAATATTTGCGATGTACTCCTCTCCCTCAGCACGTATATTGGTGAACAACACACTATCGGACTCCTTTGGCATTGGAAATGGTACCAGACAGGGTTGCCCGCTTTCCCCTTCACTCTTCATTTTGGCCATGGAAACGCTGCTGCTTAAATTTAGACAGACCCCTGATATTAGAGGTTTGAGAATAAACAAAACTGAACACAAAATGGAAGCGTTTGCTGATGATTTGTTGATGTTTATCTCGAATCCAGAAGAAGCCATGCCACATGTCATGAATATTTTTGAGGCATTTGGGAAGGTGTCTGATTTTAAGATTAACTTGGACAAGTCAGAAGCTTTAGGGATTTCTATCTCTCCTCCCCAGCTGAGAAGAATTAGAGATAAGACTCCCTTTACATGGCCTACCAAGGCCATTAAGTATCTAGGGATCATGATACCTGCCAACCTGAACTTACTATACCAACTCAATTATGCCCCCTTACTAGCTAGAATACAAACAACCTTAGCAGGATTTTCAAAAGGAAAAAAGGAAACAGGGGGGCATCTCTCTACCAGACGTTAACCTGTACCTACATGCCATACACTTGGAGAGATGGTTAACCTTGACGCAATCTGAACCAGTCCCTATTTATGTTGACATGGAAAAATCCCTACTGGGGGGACATAGGGAATTCTTGCTTTGGTATAAATCACCATTACCGAGTAAACAGGATTTGCCATATGACCTAATCAGAAGTACGATCTATAGATGCCAAAACTCAGATGAGCTCAATATGGGAAAGGATAAATTGTCACCCCTGATACCCCTCCATATACTTCCACAGGTATTGGCAAAGCGCCCTTTAGAGGTTACAGAAATCTGGTCATCTGTGGCTCACCTTCGATTAGGAGACCTGAGTTGTTCCAAGGCTAATAGAGGTTTTTACAATGATATCACAGGCAGTAGTGACATACCAGGAGATATCCTGCAAATCTGGGACTTTGAGAAATCATGTGCCAGATTTAAGAGATCCAACCACTTACCTCTGCCAGACCCTACATGGTTAGAGAACTATACAATGCTCCCCACTCTGCCAGCTAAATGCTTATCCATGGTATACAGACAGGTGTCCAGTAATAGGAGTTCCCAGGACCCCACCTACCTAAATAACTGGGAACATGGGCGTACATACAGGGGTCGCAGTTGCGACCGGGCCCGGCACTCCAGGGAGCCCGGCCACCTGTGGACCCCTGGCCCCGCCCTGCAGTAGTGCTGTGCCTGCCTGTATAAACCAGGCGGCCGACCCGGGGCCCGCCTCCCAGTGTTATGTGTTATGTGCTATGTGCCAGCCCTACCCTCCTTCAGTCTCCTCCCCCTGATTCTCCCGTGGGTGCGGCGTGCCTCGTCATTTCCTATTGGGCGGCCGCACCGGACATGACGCTTCCCAAGGCTGCGCAGACGCACAACGACGCCGAGACGCAGCAGGGAGAAGGCGCCGGAAGCTCGCGAAGATGCAGGTGCCGGTCCGAAATGAAGATAAGATTAGATTTGTAAAGAAAAATAAAATAAAAAAAAGGTCTTCATAATTGCTCAGAGTAGGGTCTGCTGGGGGCTGGCTTTATAACTAGCTCTCCTATATTTCTGTAGCCGGCAACCTCTGACTGCCCAGTTGGGCTGAAACTACTACACCCAACATGTTCTGGCAGTAATAGTAAATGGATATTGGTGCCATTCTGAGCTACTAGTCTATATAATACAGCAGCCTTAGGCTACTTTCACACTGGCGTTTCTGGGTCCGCTTGTGAGATCCGTTTCAGGGCTCTCACAAACAGTGCAAAACAGATCAGTTCATCCCCAATGCATTCTGAATGGATAAGGATCCGCTCAGAATGCATCAGTTTGCCTCCGTTGAGCCTCCATTCCGCTCTGGAGGCGGACACCAAAACGCTGCTTGCAGCCAAACGGATCCGTTCTGAACGGATACAAGCGTTTGCATTATAGGTGCGGATCCGTCTGTGCAGACACCAGACGGATCCGCACCTAACGCAGGTGTGAAAGTAGCCTAACTCTGCTACTGGTGGAGGGATGTTGGGGGGGCGGCGATGGGGAGGGGGGCCCCATGGATTGTGTGTACGCCACTGACTGCGAACGAGAGTTGAATATAAAATTAGATGATAGTAGCAGAGCATGTATCATGGCCAACTCCCATGGGTTCTCCACCTGTATTAGAGTCCAAGAAAATTCCTATAAAATACTATCGAGGTAGTATAGAACTCCGGATTTCCTTCACCGAATAAACCTATCCCCCTCAGACAAGTGTTGGAGATGCTCATCAGGTGTTGGTAACATCTCGCACATTTGGTGGTTCTGCCCCAAAATAAAAGAGTTCTGGTCAGGACTTGAAGACATAATTAATAAAGTATGCCCTGAGAAGGTAAAGCTTACTGCCTCATTAATACTGCTTTGGTTACCGGAAGGGGGTTTTAAACCGAGTAAATCAAATTTAGCCACTCATATGATTACTGCAGCTAAACTATTAATCCCGCTAAGGTGGAAGGATGACAGTCCCCCGTCGCTACCAATGTGGTATGAAAAGATGACGCATTTATGTTGTATGGAAGAAATGATTGGTTGGGAGAACAAAGCTAGAAAGAATTTCCTTCAAGTATGGCAACCATGGTTAGCACATATGAAAAGGAAAATGGAGTTGGATGCACAGGATTAAGTCAAGTGGTGAATTAGGGGTACCCAAAGGCCTATATGTTTTACTAGGGATCACTACCTCAGATTAGAATAAGCTCTTAGTCGACATTCCCCCCCCTTCCCCATTTCCCCCTCCCCCTCTTTAAAGTCTAATCATTATTTCTTGCTCTTATAAGGTCTGATTATTCAGATGTCCAGCATGTTTGCTTTGTGTATTGTCAAAGATGGCGTGTACTCCATGCCTCCTGTGTTGTCAGGCATATAGCCTCTGAAGCTATTGTTTACTTTGCCCATTCCTTGCATGGAATTGGATTTTTACTCTATGTCACTACATTGTCACTTATCTCATGTTCATATCTTGAACGTCTGTATACTGTAAGTGCAAGCCCATTTATTATTGTCACAAAAATCCAATAAAAAGAGATTTGTTAAAAAAAAAAAAAAAAACATTTGTGCCCATCTACCACAGCAAGGTGATCTCTTTTAGATGGGACCCTACTCTATAATGACGCCTCTTCTTGTGCCAATAGGCCTCAAATTAATTCAGGGAGAGCAGTTGTATATTCGACTAAGTAAAAACAACCTGTGGGAAAGATGGGTTTGTAAGGGTGCAAAAACAAAATGGAAGGTTTAATAGTATGAAGAAATCTCATTCTCTTGAGAAAGCTGACCGTCAAACGCACGTCAGAGAGTGGACTGGTGGTCTATTTTGGAGCGGGATTGTTCACTGGTTGGTATACATACTGCTTGATATTTATTTTTGTTAATTTATTATCGATAGGCCATATTGATTTTGTACACTAGGTTATTATTACTTATATGTAACAAGTCAATTTATGGCCATACTCTCTTCACTAGCACTTGCATTACTGTCCATTTATACACTTGCATTTTTTTAGTCTTGTCCCACTCCCTGACCACCATTTTTGTTTTGTTTTTAATTTGTGTCTCGCTAATCATGTTTAACCTTATTTGTTAATAATATCAATGACTTAACCATGTATACTGTGTGGTTATGAAATTTCTTCATACTATTTAACCTCATATCTTTATTGGTTATCTGCTACTATTATGTATATGTTTTAGTGTTACTTTATATAGGAAAGTAGTTTTGGTGTTTCAAAACATAGAATCAGTCAGCACATCCTGTAAAATGAAACAAGTGTTCAGGTATGTGTCAGCATGGCTTACCATTAAACCAAACACAATCCTCAGCAGTCTGCAAACACTGACTATAAGAACTAATGTGACATTCACTATATAAATGAATATAAGGGACTAAGCAAATATATTTTGATCAAAATCTTTTGTGCCAATATACCACAACAAGGTTAACTTTTTTTTGGATAGGATCATACTCTATAATGGCCTCTCTTCTTGTGCCAACTAGCCTCAAATTAATACAAGGAACCCAGGCTGTTTTTAATTAATGCTGGAGCTTTGACTTCACTTGAATGGGACGGAGCAGTTTTAATTACTCTGGACCGTTACCGCAAAGAACCTGAAGTGCACCTAATTTTAAAGATGGAGCAGCACAAGCACCATGGTCCCCAACAGCAGAGACGAATCTAATATCGATGACTTATTCTGAGGATAGGTCATCAATATGAAGCTACTGCACAACCCCTTTAATTGTATGTTTTTTTATATCATAATTATATGTTTTTTTTAAGTATTCTAAAGTTTTTTCTTACTGCCTCTCACATATTTTCATGACCGTTTTATACCAAGTAAGCTTACTCACCAAGTGTAGGTCTCTCTCATACCCATGTTTGTGTAGATCGTAATGAAAACTGGGCAAACATGTGACAAGGGTTACGGAACTTTAAAGGGGTTGTGTCAATTCCGCAAGTGGCATTTATCATGTAGAGAAAGTTAATACAAGGCACTTACTAATGTATTGTTATTATCCACATTGCTTCCTTTGCTGGCTGAATTAATTTTTCCATCTGCTCATTTCCGTGGCTGTGCTTGCACACTATAGGAAAAAGCGCTACTCTCTCTAGATTGCAGGGTGGTCCAGACAAAACCCCTTAAACTCTTCAGCTTACTTGCCTTAATCATTAGCTCAGTGGTTATTTCCGTATGTTGAGAGAGCTCAGGAAGAAGAGAAAAACACCAACTGTGGAAGCACCGCAAGGGGTGCACTGGGGTGAGGCGAGTATGAATTATTTTGCCAATGCCATTCTGACATTTAAAAAAAGTCACTGGCTGAGCAACCCTTTAAACCTTATTGACTAATAACTACAATACAATTGGAAGAATATAAAAAACATTTATAATAAAATAAATTATGTTCAATAGCCTTGAAAAATATTTGTAGTCGTTAATGATTTTAATTGTTCTTGGATTACAAATCACTACAATAAATATGCATATAAACTGCTACTTCTTTAATCTGTGGAGACACATAAGCCACAAATAACTATTCTTCCATCAAAATATTTTGTTTCTTTATTTCAGATTTTTTAAATATGATTTCATGATAATTCTTAAAAAATTTAATTTCTGATCAGTAAACCAGATCAAAAGTGCTTACTGTAACCTTAGAAAATAGTTCATTGTCTTTGATTGATTCACATGTTGTTCCTAAAATAGTTCACTTTCTTTGTGATGTTCCCTCTAAGCATTTGTAGCTAGTGAGCAGGGCAATTAGGGTACTGAGCACTGAATCGGGCAATACAGCTATGAAGCAGTCAGATCTACAGAGCCAAATAACATCCAGGCCAATAGTATTATACAGCAACCAGGATACCGAAGGATATTATCTGTATCCCTAGTGGTCAAGATCATTGTTTCTCAACCTGCAGTACCCCTGGGTTATGCGGGACAGCCCTAGCATCCAGCATTATTTTATTGCCTCTCCATACTCAACCTTATTGCTATTGTCAGGATGGCGATACAGTTAAATGCTGAGACAGGGCATGGAATCTGATGTCTCCCTGTCCCACTGTTCACTCTCATAAGAAATAAGGCTATCAGAGGGCAGTGCAATGATGTCATTATCATTGCAACTGCCTGGGTCAGGCTGCAAACTGCTCAGGACACAGCTGGAAGTGTCCTGCATTGCATCGCATATAGTGGCACAGAGCTGGAGTGAGGTAGGTATTCGAGTTTGTTATTTTGCTTTAGCACCTTGGAGCAGCATACTATTGGGCCAGATGGCACTATAGGTGGACACTATTACTTCTGGAGTATACTATGGGGGCTTTAATACTACTACAGGACACTAAAGGGGACAATAGTGCTACTGATGGCTATAAGGGCTGCTTAGAGACACTGTTTTTATGAAGCTGATTTTGCTGTGTGAACATAGCCTGACTGTGAAGTGAGAACAGCCTTATTTTGTTAACATTTATTACTGCTCGCCTCCTTGGGGTAGTTGGCTGGAACTTTTTTTTCACTAGGGGGTACTTGACGTGAAAAGATTGAGAAAACCATACTAGGAAATAGGTTAATGCCAACATCCCTGACGGATCATTGCTGTAAAGGTGTAACAGAAAACTTAGTGATCTAGAGCAGTTAAAGGGTTGATATCAGTATTCATAGTGGTGTATGGCAGTTAACTGGTTCATGTTAGAATCTCTGGTGGTCTAGAGCAGCAGGTTATTCCAAGTATCACTGGTGGTCCACACAACAATTTTTATTAGGACCCTGACAGTGTACAGGCTAAAAAAGCAAAGCCACTTACTGCTAACGACTCAAAAGGTGCTCTGTTCCAGTGTCGATGGTCCCAGCCCTGCCACTTCTGGACTCCTGTGGACTGCAAATGTGACGTTCCATCTGACATCACATGCACTGCTGCAGCCATTCACTGGCCTCAGTGGTGACGTGTCTCCAAGCGGGACACAACCACTGAAGCCAGAAGTATGAAGTACTTTAATTTAAGGTTCCCTGGTGACCTATGACAGTAAAGGGGATTAATTCAAGTTCCTGGTAGAGGACAACAGAGGTGTTAAAGCTGAATACCTGGAGTTAAGAAGGTTATTCACATCTTCACACTCCATTGTTGCCTTGGTTATAAAAGGTGCCTGAATCCTGATGGTCCAGCTGCTTGTTTCATCTCTGCATCGGTCAGAGAGATGGGTGTAGGGAGGGAATATAGAGAACTGCGCAGCTGTAAGTGTATGGCCGCACAGTTCTCTCTAGGATCGAACAGATCAATTCAGGAGGCCTTAATCTGAACCGTGATGGCTTCTGAGATACGCTGCCTCAATGCTTAGAGGGAACAGTGGTTTTATGATAAAACTACTACTAGCAGCATAAAAATACATATTCATTACATCTTTGTTCAGAATACGGCCGAATGCACAGGGCCGTGAGCGGTCCATGGTATCCCGGCCTGGCATTCTGCTGAGAGCAGGAGTGCATGGCGTCATTGGTTGCTATGACGCTGTGCGCTTCATGCCGCCGCTGCACTACAGTAATACACTGGTATAGATCATACGAGTGTATTACTGTAGTGCAGTGGTGGCATGAAGTGCACGGTGTCATAGCAACCAATGACGCCGTGCACTCCTGCTCTCAGCATGCCAGGCCGGGAGACCATGGACCGCTCACGGCCGTGTTCCACGGCCTACTACCGATTTTAAAACTGATGGCTATTTGGGTAATTCCCCTACGATCTTGAGATATCCTGGTAAATAACAGGTTCATTTTCTTTCTTCAATGATAAGAGATGCCAGTCTCTCCAGTCCCTACGATGGCCAAAATTGTAAAAAAAAAAAAAGTTTAAGTTAAAAGAAATAGAAGATAAAACAAAGTTCATGTTAATGCCAAAGTTCAGTCATTTACAGAATCTCTGGTTTAAAAAAACCCAACAACCTAAAAAAAATAGAAATACAACATTCAGAAAGTGTCTGAGGGTACCATATAACTTATTTTTTTAATAAACCAGTTACAGGGGATCCCAGAAAAACAATTGATTCTGGGAAAACACTTCTGAAATGCTCATACCTACCTGGTATTAGTAACATATGCTACTCTGAACCACTGACTAATTTGCAATACTATATACAGTATATGAGTTTGTAGTGCAGTTTTACAATATTCAATTCAGTGCACTAGATTTCTGTAGAGGAGATCCAGGGATTTATTCTGATTACCATGTTTGCTATCAGGAAGGATTTTTTTTTTACATTATTCTAGATCAGTGTATCTCAACTCCAATCCCCAGAGCCCACCTGCCGGCCATGTTTTCAGGATTTCCTTGGTATTGAGCAGGTGATATAGTTATTGTCAATACATCAGGACTTACCACAGATATTCATTCCGTGGGATATTCTCAAATCCTGATCGGCAGGTGGCCTTGAGGACTAGAGTTAAAAAACACTGCTCTAGATCAACACGCATGTGGCCCCGTGTCTTTTTTCAACCTTATTATCTGTATAACAACACTGTACTTACCTGGTCTATCTGCTCTGGAGTAGAGAGAGAAAATGAGGCTCTCACGTAAGAACTGGGCTCTGAACTATCAATATTAAATGCTGAGCCAGGAACTAGAAGAACCTACAAACACAACAGATATTAGACTTGATACACACTTTACACCATGGTTTGCTATTTTGCTTGTCATGAATTACTGTACATTCACGTATTTAACCACTGCATCACAATCACCAATCATTCCCAATAATAGACAAGATATGACATATCCTGGGTTCACTAGGGTCTCTTTGGGCAAAGCTGAAAGCAATCATTGTATATCATGTACCAACATTACCTTGGGATACTGCTTGTGATAATCAGATATTGGGGAGGAATTACTAGTGCAATCATTTAAAGTTAAATTCGCCCCCAACCGTCACATTAAAATGCAACCAAATGAGCAGATCTGTTAAAACTATAGTAATCAGGGAAAACCCCTTTAAATCTCAGTCCTCAAACTCATTAACTCTTAAAGGGGTTATGCCATGATTAATAAAAAAAAATATATGAAAAGCTGGTATCATAGTACATGGCAATCTATTTCTAACAAACTAAGACCCAGTCCTATAACTCACATGGATCCAGATATATCCCTATTAATTGCTCCAATTGCTCTGCTAGATTTATTTCAAGCTGGCAGCTTAGGGGCGTGTCCTTTCTGCTGCAGCTGGTGGCAGTTAAAGGATGGAACTGAGCATGTGCTTCCATCTCAGTGAGAAGGACAAAGAAAAAAAAAGAAAAAACAGCAGGTGGCGCTATACAAATAGCTTTCAATAAATAACTCAGTGGCTATACAAAATTTTTAATTACATGCAAATACAAAAGTATTCAGATCCAGGTGCTGTTTTGAAAAATATAGAATATTTTTCACGGGACAACCCCTTTAATAATTTGCAATATTATTTCTGTACTCACAAAGTATATATAAACAACCAATGGCCCTTTACTAGAGCCCCTGAGATAAGATCTTAGTTTAGGCCCCCAGAGTAATGTCGGCTTCTCTTCCCATTGAAAGCACATACATGCTGAGCTCAATATTTTGGGAAAAAAACGTATTGAAGGTTAAATGGGTATCTTTAGTCAGCTCTGCTTATCTGCTATAGATAAACCTTTGACTCATCATAAAAAACAACTCACCACTCTTGTGTCTTCCTTCTGTGATCAAGTGGAGGGAGCATCAAAGACTGCACAGTATGAATAGCTGTAAAACAATTCCAAACACTGGTTCTTTACCTCTTTGCTTATTGCTTTTAACATGATCATTTGATGTGTATCTGGGACGCCATGGATCTTTATCCACAGGAACATGCCTGCTGTAGGACTGTGCCACTCAGCCAAGCCTTCCAATTAAATGAAACAAAGAGTACACTGTCAGTAACACATAACACTACATATTCAATCCACAATATACAGAGAACATTATTTATTCATCATTAGCAACCACATTTAAGGGTTTTTCTAGCTTTAGAATATTGACGGCCTTAGAACAGGTTATCAATATGAGAGCGGTGCAGGTCCTTCAGTCAGGTCAGCTGACTAAAGGAGCCATGGCACTTGTGGAAGCATTGTTGCCTCTTCATTGTTTACCCGCATGATGTCTACTTAGCAGCATGTTGGTGCAATTTCGTATTCTATCAATTTTTTACGATTGAGTAATCTAATAAGAAAAAATTAATTAATAGACTGTTTTCCTTTATAAAAACTCATCAGACCCCCTACCATCAGTCTCCAACACCCTTCGTTCTCCCCTCTGCGATTAGCCCAAGTGCATCAGCCCCCCCCTCCTGTGCCATCAGCTCCACTCCACCCCAGTGCCATCAGCTCCACTCCACCCCAGTGTCATCAGCTCCACTCCACCCCAGTGCCATCAGCTCCACTCCACCCCAGTGCCATCAGCTCCACTCCACCCCAGTGCCATCAGCTCCACTCCACCCCAGTGCCATCAGCTCCCCCACCCCAATGCCAGCAGCGCTCTCCCCTTGTGCCAGCAGCGCTCTCCCCTTGTGCCAGTAGCGCCCCCCTTGTGCCAGCAGCGCTCCCCCCTTGTGCCAGCAGCGCTCCCCCCTTGTGCCAGCAGCGCTCTCCCCTTGTGCCAGCAGCGCTCCCCCCTTGTGCCAGCAGCGCTCCCCCCTTGTGCCAGCAGCGCTCTCCCCGCCTGCTCCTCCTGACACACTGAGTGCACAGCGTCATTGGTTGCTATGACGCTATGCACTCTGAGTGCCCGGCCTTAGTCGCACCAACTTACCTTTCCAGCAGGGGCGCCGCCGGCACTCCATCATTCCTGCTCTGCGCCTGATGTCACAAGGCGCGTCAGGTCACGGTGTGTGTAGGTGAGTGCAGCGCGGGACAATAGATGTGCTGTGGAGTGTCCGGAGGCCCCTCTGCTGGAAAGGTGAGTATTCCGAGCGCAGCGGGAGACCACGGAGCAGGAGTAATAGCAATCGCTTCACTCCTGCTCCGTGGTCAGGTGTTACTCTGTTTCTATTAATACTAGGATTCATTTTGCTGCCAATTATATTTGTATTAATGGCTCAATAATGATTAATTACTTTTTCAATATGTTCTGTATGTGTAGGTTAAGGTGGATTTACAGCATTCTATAATTGGGCAGATTAACGGGAACAAACATTCCTGCAAACTCTTATTCCCAACAATCTGCCCGTGTAAAGGTGCTGCTGATCACCTATTGAACGAGTAAAACGCTTGTTCACAGGGTGATCCTATTGTTCGTGCAGGCATCTAAATTATCGTTTGAGCAGCAGATCTTGCTGTCTAGTGAGTGAGTAGCCGACTGCCAGGAAGGACAACCTGCTGCTCATTGCAAGGTGCAAATGCACCTTTACTTTATATGTTCATTTAGGAGTAGCTAACCAGCAATTTGGGTTTCAGAAGTCAGTGTTGAAAATTGGTCTAAAAATATGCTTCTGGAACATTTATTTATTCAAGTCGATTTATTAAATGTGTTCTTTTTTTTTTTCTGGTTCTGAAGCTGGTAAATGTTACATTGCACAACTAGTTTCCTATTGGGGATGCACACAATCTTAACAATAAACACAGACATTGCAAAAAAGTGTCTATTTTACTAGCAAAGGTGATAAAAGAGGACTTTAGGTTATACTCAAACAGCAAGGTAAAAAATTTCAAGTACCGTATATCAGAATAAAAACAAAAAAAAAAAAACAACCATCTTGTAGTTACAATCCATTCACTGGGGTGGACGGAGCAGTTGTAATAAGACCTGCTCACTTCTGCAATGTTGACGGCGAGCAGGTAAACAGTGAAGAGAATTCTCTTCAAACAGCTGATAGGCAGGGTTTCTGGGAGTCGGACCCCCACCTATCTAATATTGATGACCCATCCTGTGGAGAGGTCATCAATATAGGATACAGGCCAAACCCTTTAAATCCTGCCATGTGTTAAAGGGCTTCTGTCACCCCACTAAACAGTTTTTTTGTGTGTACTTATAATCTCTATACTGCGATTTATCCATACATAATGTGATTAATCATTTTGGTTCAGTAGATTTTGCTAAAAACATACTTTTATAATATGTAAATTACCTGTCTACCAGCAAGTAGGGCGGCTACTTGCTGGTAGCAGCCGCATCCTCCTATCATAATGACGCCCCCTCCGCATGTTGATTGACAGGGCCAGCGAACAGGATCGTTCTCAGCTGGCCCTGTTTGCATTAAAAATCTGGCGCCTGCGCCGTACCCGTCTTCAATCGGCGCAGGCGTACTGAAAGGCGGCTGCGCCGATGACGTCACATCTACACCTGGCGCAGGCGCATTGAGGATGGAGCGTCCATCTCTCAGTGCGCCTGCGCCGATTGAAGACAGGTACGGCGCAGGCGCGAGATTTTGAATGCAAACAGGGCCAGCAGAGAACGATCCTGTTCGCTGGCCCTGTCAATCAACATGCGGAGGGGGCGTCATTTTGATCCCGTTCGCTGGCCCTGTTTGCATTCAAAATCTCGCGCCTGCGCCGTACCTGTCTTCAATCGGCGCAGGCGCACTGAGAGACGGACGCTCCATCCTCAATGCGCCGGGTGTAGATGTGACGTCATCGGCGCATTGAGGATGGAGCAGCCGAGCGAGCAGCCGCCTCTCAGTACACCTGCGCCGATTGAAGACAGGTACGGCGCAGGTGCCAGATTTTGAATTCAAACAGGGCCAGCAGAGAATGATCCCGTTCCCTGGCCCTGTCAATCAACATGAGGAGGGGGCGTCATTATGATAGGAGGATGCGGCTGCTACCAGCAAGTAGCCACCCTACTTGCTGGTAGACAGGTAATTTACATATTATAAAAGTATGTTTTTAGCAAAATCTACTGAACCAAAATGATTAATCACATTATGTATGGATAAATCGCAGTATAGGGATTATAAGTACACAAAAAAAAAACTGTTTAGTGGGGTGACAGAAGCCCTTTTACATGTAATATTATAAGATGGCTTTTCACATTAGACCACTTTGTAGTGTAAGAAAAATGCCTGTTTAGCACATACTTTTGACCTGTTCACTCACCTGTTAGCCACTTATCGGCAGATGCAAGCATGGCTTCTCTCTGTGCCCTGTAGAACTGTATGACACTGCAAGCCACAAAAAGGCAAAAAAACACAAAAAAAAAAACGACATTTTATTTGTACTGAGATTGTTTACCTTTTATTATATACGAAAGCCACTTGCTTACAGTGTAATCACTGTACAATAGTGAATGGGGGTCTGTGCCCTCCTTTTGAATAGAGCGGCAGACATATGCATGCCCACTGCTCCATTCAGCCACTGAAGTACAAGCGCTAGTCTATCACCGGCAGCCCTATAGAGCTGAATAGAGCAACAGCACGCATGCATGTCCGCAGCTACATTCAGGCAAAGGAGAACAGGCCGATGTTCTCATGATTGGCTGGGGCCCTAGTGGTGGGACCACCACTGACAGGCAGTTATCCCCTATCCTATGGGCAAGTAGTGGTCTACAACGGACAACCCTTTTAAAGGGGTTCTCCATGCTTTTAATATAGATGACTTATCGGGATAGGTCATCAATATCAGATTGGTGGAGGTCCAACACCTGGCACCCTCGCCGATCAGCTGTCTGAAAAGACAGCGTGCACGTGCCGTCTCCCTTCCTGCTCGCTGCTCCTTTGCCATATATATATTATCAGCAGCAGCAGGAAGATAGATGGGAGACGGCACGTGCAAACTGTGCCCGACGTCTCCACATACAGCTGATCGGTGGGGGTGCCAGGTGTCGGACCCCTGCCAATCTGATACCGATGACCTATCCTGAACATAGGTCATCAATTTTAAAAGCCTGGAGAAAAATAAAAGTGTATTACACAACTATATACTGGATCCTTGAGTGAGGCGCCTTAGGGAAGGATTTATTTATTTGTTGAAGAGGTAAAGGTGCCATTGTATGGTTTTGTACTAGGATGAAAAATTATTTTGTATCTTGTAATGAGAATTACAAACTACCTTTATGAGAATGATCACCTACTTTTTGGAACAAACCTAGTGTACTCCACATAAGCTGTAAGGGAGAGATGATAGAAGGAGGGAAGAAGAAAAGTCCTGAATGAAGATAAGCTTTGTAGACTTTATGTTTGACTGTCTGAACACTGGGAGCCAATATGGATTACAGAATGCAGATTTAGTAACCGAGGGCAGCAAAATTCGGGAGTCAAAAGGTTACAATTAAAAGAATGATGGTAGTTATTGCACAGGAGTCGGGAATGCGGTCAAATTTTTATTTTCAGATGCAGGAATGTCTTAAAGGTAAACTTTATTAAAAAACAAAAAACAAATTCCACTTACAACAATTAATAAGGATTTTACCCAAAGAATAAGTTCCATACCTCTCTATATGCTCCAAGAAGCCATCTATACCCCATTTCTGCAGCAGTTGTAGGATCATTACCTGAAAACAGAGCAGTCCACGTTGTAGACATGTGCCAATGGCTGCACTATTATTAATAATGTGATTGCACTATATATGAAAAAGCGGCTCACACTCTGGCTACAGCATTAGATAGTATTTAAGGATATTCATGTCTGAGTTATTCCAGGTGAAGAATGGTAATGTATAGTGAAATATAGCTGGTATGTTAGTAAAATGTTTTCTTTCTCATTAGAATGCCCCTGCTGGTTATACTTTCAGTAGAATGAATTGCAATTAGTGGCATCTATGTGCAGCAAGTATTGTACTACTGCAAAAATACCTCATCAAGTCGAAGCTACACTTGTATATTACAAAATTACACGGCGTGTGTTTGCTGACTTTCTGCCCAGGATATTGTAAACTAACTGAAAGTCAATGAAAACTTGTACACAGTTTTTTTCTAAAGACCCCTTTACACTGCCCGGGCAGATTATCACTAAAGAGTGTTCGTACAAACACTCGTTGGCGATAATCTGCCAGTGTAAAGGTGCCACCGATTACCAGATGAATGAAAGAAACGCCCGTAATAGCATTATTCAAGCAGACACCTAAATCATTGTTTGCTGGCAGTATATTGTGCCGTCTAAACTGCCTATGCTGCCAGCAAACAATGATTCTGTATGGGGACGGGCGAAGGCGTTTACATGCAGCGGTCTCCTTCAAGAGCAGGCGTTTGCCGAGAAGAAACGCTTCCTTCCAGATTCCACGTAAGCGCATATAGATACGGTATCGTAGTAGGGACCCACCTGCCATGTCAGAATGGAGAGTGGCTCTGTAATAGCAGGTACCATCTTGGTGGACTTCTCCTCTGCTAAATCCCAGGCCGGCTGCAGCTGTTTAGTGAGGTGCCAGGGATCACCAAACTGGATAAACCTGGTGCAGCAGCTAAACTAGCTAACTAGTGCACCTAGGGTGATATAAGAGCTGCATATACCCAAAAGAAGGGGAGAATATCCTAATCAAGAATATTAGCCATGTTGCACCATTTCTACTGAACACACAGTAACAAAGAATAAGAAACTGGTGCAAAAAAAGACATACCCTTTAAGAAGAACAAACATGAGTGGCAGCATAGGAGGAATAAAAAACTGCTCACAGAAAATCCTATACAATTACCTGAGTAAAAGCACTTGTATGTAGTGTCGACGCCTGCATGTGCAGTATTATCCGGTCTATAAGGGCTTTAGGGCCTGATAAATAGCCAATCCTCAATCTGGCAGATGAAAAAAAAAAAAAAAAATGATCACCGTTTTCTCTTTTGGAAGTATAACTACAATGTTATATGCTTTATTAGATACGCTGTGTAATATCCATTCAGGAAGCTATTCATTACTGAAATCATGGTCTTTACTAAAAAGTTAGAAATAATGCTCTTACCCTGAGGAAAGAATCTTTGACATGGAGTCCGCTCTAATAACTCTACCATCAATGTCCATTGACAGAAATGATGGTGTCCAGGGCTAGGGACAGCGATGACAAAAAGAAGACTTTTAAATACTTTTAAAATAGTTCAGAATTGATCAGACCGAATCTTCGGAAGGGCAGCTGTATGCAAACCTTCACACAATAAGCCACCTACAGGCCCATCACAAATATTACAGTTACTCAATCCAAAAAAACAAGAAGTGTGCATGTCACCTTCTTCAGGGTTGTGCTCATTTATTCAGCGTTCTATAAAGCTCAGAAAATATACAAGGCGATTTAAAGTATGTTTTCTATTTTAGATTTAACAGACAAGGTTGCTAAAAGTTGCAATGGCTCACCTTATTGAATTGGAGAAAGTAATAGGGATCATCCTCCACAATAATCAAATCATATTCTTGTGCAAGCTATTAAAAGAGATGAGAAATATGATGACTCAATCTATAAAACAAAAGCTCCTTTCCTGGGCAATAGGCCCACTGAGGGACATTTATTAAGACTGGCACTCCCATACTCGTTTCGATC
This sequence comes from Bufo gargarizans, assembly GCF_014858855.1. NCBI lineage: Eukaryota > Metazoa > Chordata > Amphibia > Anura > Bufonidae > Bufo > Bufo gargarizans. Next base: position 101,541,582 of record NC_058080.1, read on the forward strand.
CCTTTGAGCCTGTGTGAGATGCGTCTAATATTTATCTCATAATATATTAGATACATCTCTGCCCTGCCATGCGCCAAACTGAAGTCTTGTCAGAGAAAAGCAAAGACCTGCTCAAGGTTAATGGTAGGGCAAAGTGCGAAAAAGGAAATAATAGCTATGAGCCATTTACATTGGGTTCATTTCCCCAATAGCCCTATAATACTTAGCTTTAATTAATATTTATTTAAAAAAAAAATTAAACATATATAGTACACTTCCAAGCTCAGATATGTTATTATTAAAGGGGTATTCCCATCTGAGACAATGGGGGTATAGTGCTAGGATATGCCCCCACCTCTGGGACCCGCACCTACACCGAGAATAGACTGGGGAAGGTGAATGGGAACGCACCGCGCTTGGTCAGCCATCGCTCCTATTAATTTCTATGAGGTCGACGGAAAAAACCTAGCCAGCACTCGGCTATTTTTGGCTGCCCCATAGATATGAATGGAGGTCGGATTCAGGTGGTTAATTCTCCTAGCTTCTTTCAGATCTCTAGGGTTATATTTCTCTTCATGGCTGTCAGAGGTGCTTTGTGTATCCCTGTCAGCCAGGTTTCACTCATTGCCTAGGCAGACGCCCATGCGCACCTGTTTGCCGAATATATAATATAATATTTTCCCTGCCTTTGCTGTGAGCCAGCCCAATAACTAAATCACTGCCTTGGCAGTCTATGTGTGCCCACCTGCCTGGATCACTAGAGCTGGGAGTCTACTTCAGCTATAACTTACACCAGTTTCTAAGTAAATCCGGCGTGCTGCGGCTGCCTCCTTTTCTCGCCACTTTTCTAATGTGGTGAAAAGCGTCAAAAGTCGTAAATTATTGTGCATATATGTGCACACGCCATAATTTGACTTTTTTACACCACTATTGTGTCGTAAAGACCTCAGTAAATGCTGCCTAGATGACAGTCACACATTGTAAAGTTACTACGTGGTCACCATAGCTACTTTCTAATTGCCTTGTACCTTGTAGATTTCTATTTTGCGCTCTATAGTCAAAGAGGCTCCTGTGGGATTGCCTCCATTTGGAATAGTGTAAAGAATTTTGGGCGATTTCGTTTCGGGTATGATGACATCCTCTGGTCGCCATCGAGACAGAATCTCTTTGAGAGCCTGAGGAATAATTCCATGTTGATCGGTGGGGACACCAATGAGATTGCATCCTAGTGGTTTTACCTACAAATAAAAAAGCTTAGTCAGCTGAATATTGTTATCTTACTATACACTCATTTTTCTCAACATCACTATTTAAAAGGATATAATATTACAAAATACATTATTAGAGTTTTATGTAAAGCATAAAACAGATAAAAAGTCTTTTATCGGCCAAGGTGACACATTGTCTTTGTGAAGTTATGTCTGGCAATGCAGATGATCATACAGTCCCAGATCCCCTGGATGATGCGGTCAAGTGATTATATAATCATTCTGGGTGCAGGCTTGGGAGAGGAGTAAAAGTACATAAAATATATAAAAATATACTCACAGCTGCCAGAGTTCCAGAATAGGTTGGTGAATCCAGTAAAACGTTATCTCCAGGACTTACAAGCATTTCAAATACCTATAATAATTGGTCAGATAAATAATTAACATAACAGTGTATCAATTCCTGGCATAAAATTCTCAGCTGCTTTAAGAGGGAGTGCCAGTAAGATCTGTCTGGCTAGAGTTTAGTTACTACCACATGGATCTTCAAGACATCAGATTAGATGGGCCAAATGGTTCTCATCTGCCGACACATTCTATGTTTCTATTAGGTACTTTCACACTTGCGTTGTGAAGATCCGGCAGGCAGTTCTGACGCCGGAACTGCCTGCTGGATCCGGAAATCCGTGTGCAAACAGATAGCATTTGTAGACTGATCCGGATCCGTTTAACAAATGCATTGAAACACTGGATCCGTCTCTCTCCGGTGTCTTTTTTTTGTGTGCATTTTTAAAGGTCTGCGCAAAGCTGGATCCATTTTGCCGGAACACTTGGTACAGGCATTAATGCATTTCAATGGAAAATAATGCCTGATCCGGCATTCCGGCAAGTGTTCCGGAATTTTGGAAGGAGAAAATACCGCAGCTCTGGCCAAATACCGTAAGAGTGACCGAACTGAAGACATCCTGATGCATACTACTGAACGGATTGCTCTCCATTCAGAATGCATTAGGATAAAACGAATACGTTTTTTTCCGGTAGCGAGCCCCTAGGTCGGAACTCAATACCGGAAAAGAATAATGCTAGTGTGAAAGTACCCTTCAAATCGCAAGTAAAATGGTGACCATTTAAAGGGGTTCTCCAGGAATGGGTTGAATCCACTTGCAGAGTTGCCTGGGGGAAATGGTGTATGTGTTTGTGCTATAGGGCTGCACGATATGGGAATTTTGTGCGATTGCGATTAGGGTCCTAAAAATTGCGATAACGATATGCGATGCAATATTTTAAGGGAATTGTGCTAGAGGTCTATTTGCTTGGATTTTCCCATATGAGCCACTGACGCGGCTGGGTATGACATAGTTATGGGGTGGATCTGTGGAGGGCGCTGTTATGGGGTGGATCTGTGGAGGGCGCTGTTATGGGGTGGATCTGTGGAGGGCGCTGTTATGGGGTGGATCTGTGGAGGGCGCTGTTATGGGGTGGATCTGTGGAGGGCGCTGTTATGGGGTGGATCTGTGGAGGGCGCTGTTATGGGGTGGATCTGTGGAGGGCGCTGTTATGGGGTGGATCTGTGGAGGGCGCTGTTATGGGGTGGATCTGTGGAGGGCGCTGTTATGGGGTGGATCTGTGGAGGGCGCTGTTATGGGGTGGGCAACATCTTCCTGCCCTACAATAGATTGTAATGATGGGATCCTGGAACGGCCAGCAATGTAAAGTGAAGGCAGCGTGTAGTGAGGCACCAAGTCCGTACAGTGGCTTTCCCCCAGGTAGCTCTGCAATTGGATTCAAACTACCCTATTCACATTCAAGGACAAGTTGCTTGGAGACATTTTGTATAAATTTGTGGACAGCCCCTTTAGGGATTTCCCACAATGCTAATTTATCCCTTATCTACTGCATCCTTATCCATCTTGTTGGTGGGGGTCTGACTGCTGGAACCTCTACCCACCATGAAAATAAGGGTTTGCCGTTTTCTATGCATGCTTAACTTGCTGCTCTATTTATTTAGGGACAATGGGTCCCTGTTATCGTGATCACTTTAGGGTCTCAGCGCTGTACCCCCAACGATCTAACAGTTCTATAGGATAGGGGATAAGTTTGTTTTGGGCGAAACCCACTTTAAAGAGAACCTGTAACAACAAAATGCAGTGTAATATTCATGCAGCATGATACAGAGCAGGAGGAGCTGAGCAGATATATATATATATATATATATATATATATATATATATATACACATATATATACAGGTCCTTCTCAAAAAATTAGCATATTGTGATAAAGTTCATTATTTTCTGTAATGTACTGATAAACATTAGACTTTCATATATTTTAGATTCATTACACACCGACTGAAGTAGTTCAAGCCTTTTATTGTTTTAATTTTGATGATTTTGGCATACAGCTCATGAAAACCCAAATTTCCTATCTCAAAAAATTAGCATATTTCATCCGACCAATAAAAGAAAAGTGTTTTTAATACAAAAAAAGTCAACCTTCAAATAATTATGTTCAGTTATGCACTCAATACTTGGTCGGGAATCCTTTTGCAGAAATGACTGCTTCAATGCGGCGTGGCATGGAGGCAATCAGCCTGTGGCACTGCTGAGGTGTTATGGAGGCCCAGGATGCTTCGATAGCGGCCTTAAGCTCATCCAGAGTGTTGGGTCTTGCGTCTCTCAACTTTCTCTTCCCAATATCCCACAGATTCTCTATGGGGTTCAGGTCAGGAGAGTTGGCAGGCCAATTGAGCACAGTAATACCATGGTCAGTAAACCATTTACCAGTGGTTTTGGCACTGTGAGCAGGTGCCAGGTCGTGCTGAAAAATGAAATCTTCATCTCCATAAAGCTTTTCAGCAGATGGAAGCATGAAGTGCTCCAAAATCTCCTGATAGCTAGCTGCATTGACCCTGCCCTTGATAAAACACAGTGGACCAACACCAGCAGCTGACATGGCACCCCAGACCATCACTGACTGTGGGTACTTGACACTGGACTTCAGGCATTTTGGCATTTCCCTCTCCCCAGTCTTCCTCCAGACTCTGGCACCTTGATTTCCGAATGACATGCAACAGTCCAGTGCTGCTTCTCTGTAGCCCAGGTCAGGCGCTTCTGCCGCTGTTTCTGGTTCAAAAGTGGCTTGACCTGGGGAATGCGGCACCTGTAGCCCATTTCCTGCACACGCCTGTACACGGTGGCTCTGGATGTTTCTACTCCAGACTCAGTCCACTGCTTCCGCAGGTCCCCCAAGGTCTGTAATCGGTCCTTCTCCACAATCTTCCTCAGGGTCCGGTCACCTCTTCTCGTTGTGCAGCGTTTTCTGCCACACTTTTTCCTTCCCACAGACTTCCCACTGAGGTGCCTTGATACAGCACTCTGGGAACAGCCTATTCGTTCAGAAATTTCTTTCTGTGTCTTACCCTCTTGCTTGAGGGTGTCAATGATGGCCTTCGGGACAGCAGTCAGGTCGGCAGTCTTACCCATGATTGCGGTTTTGAGTAATGAACCAGGCTGGGAGTTTTTAAAAGCCTCAGGAATCTTTTGCAGGTGTTTAGAGTTAATTAGTTGATTCAGATGATTAGGTTAATAGCTCGTTTAGAGAACCTTTTCATGATATGCTAATTTTTTGAGATAGGAATTTTGGGTTTTCATGAGCTGTATGCCAAAATCATCAATATTAAAACAATAAAAGGCTTGAACTACTTCAGTTGGTGTGTAATGAATCTAAAATATATGAAAGTCTAATGTTTATCAGTACATTACAGAAAATAATGAACTTTATCACAATATGCTAATTTTTTGAGAAGGACCTGTATATGAACCAGAAAAGTCCACGGCACTTCCTTAGATAACAAAGTGTAGATTTATTCACCAGTAGCAACGTTTCGGTCCACACACTGGAACCTTTCTCAAGCAGTTATACAAACAGTGGGTGTACAACACATATATAAAGGTTGATCAATATCAATTATCAACATAATTCTGTGAAAAATAGGTATTACAGTGCTAATTCATTCATAAAAATTAATAATTCAACAAATGTCTCAAAGTACTCAATGTGTATACATGATTGTAAATAGAATCAAGTGTTGGAGTATAATAATTCCTCTACATAAGCAAATTCATACTAAAGTGATAATCAATATATATATATATATATATATATATATATATATATATGCGCAGGTGTAGATTAAAAACATTATTAAAATTATTAATTGAACATTGATAACCTGGCTGGGATCCCTGGTTCACATGAGGTACTGGCATGGTGTGTAGCCAAATGCACATGCGCCACCTCCGATCTGGAGCCCTCACGTGATGTAAACATGTGTTCCGGTCATGTGTCCATGAAACTTTGTGACCAAAGACATCGTGGTCACGTGGTCCATATGACAGGAGTCTGCTACCGCAGTGTTCATGCATTACTGCTTGAGAAAGGTTCCAGTGTGCGGACTGAAACGTTGCTACTGCTGAATAAATCTACACTTTTTTATCTAAGGAAGTGCCTGGTTTATATATTTTGGGAGTAAGGATCACTCCAACAGCCGCTGGCACCCGATTTGCACATATTCTGCGGTGCTGCTCACATGCTCTGGAATATATATATATATATATATATATATATATATATATATATATATATATATATAAACAAGGGAATGTGAGCAGCACCACTGTCTGTGTAGTACAATCGGAGTGGCAGTGGCTGAGTAGGCGATCCACCTCCAAAAATGTAGAATGAAAGAATTCTGCAGCACATCCACGTAGTAAAGAAGTAAAAGAAACTTTATTCACCAAGCATGCAACGTTTCAATCCTCTCAATGGGATTTTTCTCAAGCAGTGATATAGTGGGCAGTGCAATGTGCATATTTAAAGGGGTTGTCCGGGTTCAGAGCTGAACCCGGACATACCCTTATTTTCACCCCGGCAGCCCCCCTGAGCCTAGCATCGGAGCATCTCATGCTCCGATGCGCTCCCGTGCCCTGCGGTTTTCAATAACACACTGCCGGGCGGTAACTTCCGCCCGGCAGCGTGTTCGGTGACGTCACCGGCTCTGAGAGGCGGGCTTTAGCTCTGCCCTATCCATATGTGAATCTAAACCCGTGGATGTAACGATCAGACACCCCCAGTGTCACATGGCTTCATCATGTATAGTCATATGCATGCATACAGATCCAAAAACACACAAGTAAAAAAACACAAGTTTTTGGATCTGTATGCATGCATATGACTATACATGATGAAGCCATGTGACACTGGGGGTGTCTGATCGTTACACGGGTTTAGATTCACATATGGATAGGCCTTTTTGAGCAATTGATCTCGGGGAGAGAGGTGACACTCTCTATGGATACAGATAGAGGGCCCCCGTAATCTAGAGGATGATCCCGGGTCTGCCATGTTGGATTTCCAGGAATGGTACCCAACAGACAGGGGGGATAACTCAGTTTGTGACTTTATGATGACAACATTAGTCACATATACTGAACTCCTCGTGTAGACTAGGGGGCCACTAAACAATTACTATAACGAGTCTAATATTGAACTGGAGAAGCGGCGGCATTTACGCTTATCACATATTGCCTCTCCTCATATAATAATGGTACTTCCAGTTATATATGGTCACTCTCATCTCCCTGATGGATCGTTGACTCATTTATGTTGCCTTCCGTGTGATTCAACACATTGTGGAGTGCGATTAGTCTCTGCCAAGTTGCACTGCCAACATACTTTGTTGTTCTTATGCCTGTATCCACGATCCTTATCTTTTGACGATTTCATATTTTCGATACATGGAATTAAATGCATGTTTCATACGAATATTCACACTTTTGATATTGAAATTAAATACACGATTATGGTTACCCATAAGCTCGCAACATTACCGAACACTTGGATCTTCAGGTTGTTCATTCCGATCATGTGATATACCCAAGCACATGACCGGGGGAGTGATCACATGCTTGAAGGTCCTTAGACATGCGCATCTCAATGAACGACCGAAATGAGTGATCATGTGATCGAAAATCCCAGGAAGGTCCTTTTGACATGCGCAATGGTATGCCTGAGACGCCCAGACCCATGAGTATTGACCCCACCGCACACTCCTGCAATCTTGTTCATCATTTCACTGAAGGTACACCTGTACAGTTATTTATAAGACTGACACCTGAATTGATTATGATTGTCATTAAAGTATTTTCTCTGTATAGTGTATGTCGGATCGGTTAGGGGTATTATTTACACTATATCACTGCACATGGATCTGAGATAGGAGCTGATTGTATAAACATATTGTTAGCACTGTTTGTATTACGATCTTTTATATATATTATTCTTAATGAATGTAATTTAGCCATTGATTGTTTAATTATGAGATTGTGCTTAAATATGCACATTGCACTGCCCACTATATCACTGCTTGAGAAAAATCCCATTGAGAGGATTGAAACGTCGCATGCTTGGTGAATAAAGTTTCTTTTACTTCCTTACTACGTGGATGTGCTGCAGAATTCTTTCATTCTATATATGTATGTATATACACACACACAGGTAAACTCGAAAAATTAGAATATCGTGCAAAAGTCCATTTATTTCAGTAATGCAAATTAAAAGGAATTGCATTAATGCTGCTTAAAATTAGAATTTTGTGAAAAGGTTCAATATTCTAGGCTCAAAGTGTGACACTCTAGTCAGCTAATTAGTCTATACCCCCTGAGCAAGGGTACCTGAGATTGTGACCTTGGGGTTTCATAAGCTGTAAGCCATAATTATCCAAATTATAACACATAAAGGCTTGGAATCTCTCGCTTTGCATGTAATTAGTCTCTCATATGTTAGTTTCACCTTTTACATTGCATTACTGAAATAAATGAACTTTGCACGATATTCAAATTTTTCGAGTTTCACCTTTATTTTCACATTTTTGATTAAGGTGTTTTGAGTGCAGAATAATGGGGAAAACCCTGAATTTTTTTTTTTCAGCACGGCCACAACATAAAACAATGTGAAAAAAGTGAAAGGATCTGAAGACTTTCCAAATGCATTGTAACTATGTGTATGCAGAGTTTAGCTAAAAAATAACCGAAAATCTAAAATCTCTAAAAACAGACAATACTACCTTTGACAATCCTTCCTGGCTGCCAGTTGTGACACATATAGCCATCTGTCCCTTGTCAGGGGCGTATGTTAGGGTTGGTGGATTGTGCAGCTTTTTTTGCAATTCTTTCAACCAGGCCACCAATTCTGGAACTCTAAATATTAATATAAATGAACGGATACAAACTGAATTACATAAAATAACAATAGCATAATACAATTTTTTGAAGATTTGATATAATACAAATATCTCAACCAAATAGAAGGAGTCAGAATATTGCTACAAAATGATGTTATTCTCTCCTCCAATACACATTTGTGCCTCCCCAATTATCACAAGTTACCACAATACTCTATGACAGATTAATATCGGCAACATCCTATAGAGGAACAAAAGAAACTGACACTTGAGACACAGCAACCAAATAAGACAAAATTATATAGGTGATTATTTATCCAAATATTAGGTGACTATATTTTCATGAGGCCCATATTTTGCACGAGGCCACAGGCAACAGCATTCATAGAGTCACAGAAAGCTGTGGCGACTTCTAATATTTTATTTACTTACTGTACCAGGCATCTTTTTGCTTTTAATACATACCTGCTGCAACGCTATAGCGAGTAAGGTGAACTTTCTGATCCACACTGATTTATATGAAACGCCCTCATCCTTGTCTGCAGAATCTAAAGTGTACATTATGAGGTTCTGCAGCTGTTAGGGCACAGAGGTGGCTCAGTGGTTAACACTGTTGCCCTGCAGATCTGGGGCCTGAGCTCAAGTCCAATAAATGTATGGAGCTTTCATCTTCTCCAAAACATACTGAGAGGTTAATTATGACCGGTACTCATTAGAGATGAGCATATTTATTGAAATTCAATTTGCCCGAATCAAATATGCTCCAATTTCCCCCAAAAGTTGGCACGTGGTCTCCTAGGACTAATGAGTTACTAGTATGCTACTCTTGGGGGCGGGTAATCCGTCTTTTCAGGCCTATTGTAGGCCAGGCAATGTCCCTCTAAATTGTGAAATATTTGGGTTTATTAGTACCCAAATTGTTTGGAAAATTCAGGATGAATTCCAAATTGATAGAACCGATTTGATTCTGTAGTATGTATATGTATAAATATCTTGATGTCCTCCTTAGATTAATTTTCCACAGTTTTGTATTCACTAAGTTTTTGATGGTAGCATACTAGTGTCTCTCTTTCTCCCTAGCTCCCCCCCAATCTGGACTTTTTAGGAAAATCTAAACAAATTCCTAACCATCTCTGTACAGCACTATGGCACATGTTTGTGCTATATAAACAAATACAATAATAATTCTCTTTGCTGGAATGAATGAGCAGCACCGCTCATAATAATCACCAGGTTCTGACAACAGATCAGATGAATATATAAATATTCTTAAAGACATTTCAAAGGACACATTTCAATCTCCAACATGGATTGGGGAAAATGTTAAAGAACTTTTAAAAGTTGACATAAACAATACAAAAATGTCTCAAAAATAAGTTGCATTAAACCATGCCACAAGCATATGCCACATGCTTTCTATAGGAACGAGGAGGACATTTTTAGTTATTATGCTCTGCTTGAAGGAAGAAGAAAAGAAAATCAACACTCATTGTGCTAAAGGGAACAGTAACTATAAAAATAGCATTCCTAGATCCAGCTGGAAATGGGTCTTAAAGAGGATCTGTCACTACAAAATGCAATGCAATCTGAAAACACCACCTTATAGAGCAGGAGAAGCTGAATGGGTTAATATATAGTTTTGTGGGAAAAGATCCAGTAAAACCTCTAATTTATGAATTTATACATCTGCTTTTCCCATCTCCTGTGTACAGCTAACGGTATAGGGGGAGGGGTTATCAGTGATTGATAGCATTGTCTGTATGAGTGTGCAGAGCTGTCAGTCACTGATAACCCCTCCCTCCTGTACTGATAGCTCTTCACATAAAGTGGAAATAGCAAATATATAAATGTATAAATTACAGGTTTTACTGAATCTTTTCCCACAAAACTATATATCAATCTTCTCAGCTCCTCCTGCTCTATAACATGGTGCTTTCAGGTTAGATTGCATTTTGTGGTGACAGGTCCTCTTTAAAGGGGTATTCCCATTAAACAAGGTGCTAACTTATTACTAGGATACAACTGCAGGGAGTTCCACTGTTCCTGAGAATGAACCAGAGCTAAACCAGTGCCGACGCAGCTTCAACACCTTCCCTTGCACAGTGGAGCTCCAGGCCGCCAAGTGAACAGGAAACTACAGCTTGGCCCTAATTATTCCTAGCCATATTCCACTGCTTTCTGTAATAGGAATACTAATTTAAAATTTTAACTACTGTAGTCCTGGTAAAATTGATATCAGGCTACTGAAGTATGGAAAGTCCCATATAGTCAACGGGCTCCAGCGGGGAAACGTAGCATCTGGCTATGCCTGATACGATGAAATCCGGCAGGCTGGAACAGTCTACCAGACAATTTTAGCGCTAGTGTGAAGCAAGTCATATAGGGAAAATGCCTCAGGACTTCAATTGTCTCACAAACGTCAATCAAACTAAAAGATTGTGAATAAATATTTCCACCATGCACCTCAAAAGAATGTCGAGATACTTATATATGTCTCTCCTAGGTGTTCAAGTCAATTTCCTAAATTCCCTTTTTGTCTTGTCTATATAATCCAGTGGGCATATGCAAAAAATGTAGATCACTCATGAACTCTCATGCAATATGCGTAGTCCTGGCATTCAAACTTTTCCTGCTGTGGTTGATTTGACAGTTTCAGCAGTTTTAATAAAAGGATATGCCCTATTTGGTAACACATTTGTAGGTCCCTAAAACCTGCGGTCAAGCCAAGTTCCAGAAGGTCTTGGTGGCTCATAGTGACTTTGTATTAGCCTGTCACCAAGCGATCCTCTCCTTTTCTAAAGTTAGGCCTCATGCACACGACCGTTCCGAAAACGGAAGCCGCCCCTGTGCCTTCCGCAATTTGCGGAACGAAAACGGGCGGCCCATTGTAGAAATGCCTATTCTTGTCTGCAAAATAGGGCATGTTCTATTTTTCTTCTTGCGGAGCCACGGAACAACGGATGCGGACAGCACACAGAGTGCTGTCCGCATCTTTTGCGGCCCTATTGAAGTGAATGGGTCCACATCCGAGCCACCAAAACGGACTGAATTGGTTACAAATTACAATGTCATGTAAATCTGTGGCAGCCCTCAAAGTCGCTAACTGTTTTTGGAAGATTCCCATGTTACTAGGTTTGGTTATCAAATGTCCCATTAAGCCATATGGAGATTTAAATGAATTTGTTAGAACATGTGTGGGATAACCACATTTAGGAAATTGATTCCTCTGTTCTCCTGTCTGGTGGATGAGTAATTTCTTTGAATTTTTCTTGAGACGAGCTGGGTGATGTTTTTACGGCTATGTGGGTTTTTGGGAAGTTCTCATATGGCGTTGGCCCACATAATCCTTATTGATTTTAATGTCTAGTTCATTGATCAACCAGATGCCTATTATATTATCCTACAAATTCGATACAAATCTAATAAATGCAATGAAATAAAATCCAATTCATTCCCACAAAATAGCTGGGGGTTCCACATCAAATCACAATCCTGAAACATGATGGGGGGCACAGGAGCTCCTCATCGCACAACTTCTGAGCTGGTGTTAGAACTCACCATCAAACATAAAATAATTATGTCAACACATAGTCCAATAGTTTCAAGAGGAAGATGTTATTTTGGACAAAACGCAACCCTTCTGTTTTTTTTTTAAAATGCCCAAAGTTGAGTTGGCCATCACTGAAGAGGGCCTCAACATGCAGAAATACTACCATAGTGAGCTTGTCAATCGCAAAACCGTTAAGTTTATTTAGTAAATCATAAGTATGTTCTACATATGAGGGCAGGGATGTCATGAATTGTATAGATCACAATTATGTGTAAGGGAGTCTATTCCCAAGACAATTACACGTCCATTGAGGTCTATAAGAGTGGGAAATTTGGAAGCATAAAATTCTAATCATTTTAGAGAACAGCTGCCAATCCAAACCAGAAGTCAACAGATGTTTCAGCTCCTGTAGAAACTGGTTATGGTTACATAATTACACAGAATGGTTAAAAAAAGACAGACATACTTTATGTCCATCAAGTTCAACCAAGGAATGGGGATGTGAATTAAGATAGGAGGAATGCACTAATAGACTTCTACACATTTACATAAGTGTTAATGTTGTTTAGTCATAAGAATTCATCGAAGCTTTTTCGAAACCACCAACTGTTCCTGCTGTGACTACATCCTGAGGTAAAGTATTGCATTTACTCACAGCTACTATGGTGAAGAATTCTCGTTGCCTCTGTAGACAGGCAGTGCCCTCTTCCTTGTCTTTTGAGGAGCTTTCACTTGGAACAGCTTTTTACCATATTTTTTGTACAGGCCATTTTATAAAGGTTAATCATTTCCCATCCTACAGGTCTCTTCAAGACAAATGTAGTTCTTCCACTCTTTTCTCATACCTATGACCCTTATCAATTTTTGTGCTCTTTCTAGCTCCAGGGCATCCCTTCTATAAGCTGGTGCCCAGGACTGAACAGCATATACAAGATGAGACAACACTTTCCTGACATGGTGATTTTTTGTTTTTGCGTTTTCGTTTTTTACTCCCTGTCTTCCCAGAGCCATAACTTTTTATTTTTCTGTTCACATAGCCGTATGAGGGTTTGTTTTATGCAGGACAAGTTGTACTTTCTAATGCCACCATTTAATATTGCATAGGATGTAGTGGGAAAAGGAAAACAAATTCCAAATGGGGAGGAATTGGAAAACAAATGCAATTCTGTCACACTATTACGTTTTTTTTTTTTTACGGCGTTCACTATGTGGTAAAAGTGACATGTGCTCTTTCTCCAGGTCAGTACGAATCTGGCGATACCACATATGTATACTTTTTCTTGTGTTTTAATATTGAAAAGTAAAAACTTTGGAAAAAAATATGTTTTCCTTTCCATTCCCATAACTTGTTTTACAGTTATGTCTGCGGACACGTGTGTGAGTTTATTTTTTGCAGGATGATCTGTGGTTTCTGCTAATACCACTTTCTGATTACTTTTTATTGAAATTTTTGGGGAAATAAAGTGCTGACATTTTTATTTTTTTCCCACCATTAACCTTATGGGCTAACTTTATTATATGTTAATAGTACGGGCCTTTTCACAGGCAGCGATGCCCATGATGTTATTTTTATAAAATTGTTTATTTTTATTATGGATAAAGGGGGGGGGGGGTGATGTAAATTTTTATGTATTTTTCAAAACCTGCTTTTACCTTTTATTTATTTTTTTCTCAAGTGGACTACAACTTGCAATCATCAGATTTTTCCATTATTCTGTACAGAAATTACTATATCCCAGTTCAGTGCTGCCACCTGCTGGTCTGAACTGGTATATTCTAATAACGAGCCTGGAAGCCTAGTACAGACTCAGGCTAACCATTAGAGCAGGGAGTTTTCCCTGATACCTGCGCACTTCCGGATTTTAGCCTCTTTAGACGCCGTGGTCACATTTGACCACAGCATCTGAGCAGTTAAATGTCCACGGTAAGCATTACTGCCGATCGTAGACATAATCTGCGGGTGCCTGCTGTATGAAACAGCAAACCCCCGGAAACTCAACATCCGCCATACATGTATGTCGGATGTCGGAAAGAGGTTAAAAGGGTTATCCCATATTAGACAATGGGGGCATATCGCTAGGATATGCCTCCATTGTCTGATAGGTGCGGGTCCCACCTCTGGGAAACGCACCTACAAGGAGAACGGAGCCGGGGATAGTTGTGGCTGGAGGACCCCGGGTTTCCTGGGGTCAGTCCACCACCAGGCACAGCTCCCCGCCTCCCCCATTGAAGTGAATGTGAGCGCTCCATTTTGGCGGCTCCATACAATTGAATGGAGGGCGGCTGCGCATGCGCAGTGCGCCCTCAACTCTCTCTGCTCCGTTATCCTTGTAGGTGCGATATGCCCCATTGTCTAAGATGGGATAACCCCTTTAATACCTGCCAATAGCCTGCTGCCCTTACATACAGCTGGTTTACACTGCATGTTGTTATTTAGTCCATGTTCTGTTCAGTTCACTTATGGTAGAGTGACACATTCGTTTATAGGCTGTACCATCCAAAATCAACCCCTTCAATCATCAACTAACCACCTTAAGAAGCTACAGTACTAACCACTGGGCCATTGTGGTTGAACATGAACATTGTGTTTTGTTCTCTTAAAAGCAGGTTAAAAAAAAACAGGCTACGTTTGAACTCATGACTAATAAGTGGCTGCAGTATTAAGAACTGCGGCTGGACATGCGGATGTTGTTTTCTTGAAAATTGGTAAAATAAGTTGACATATATTACACTCCTGAACACTAAAATTGCAACACCAAGAAGGACAAATTGTAAGGTTATGCAAATTGAAGAAGTAGGAGGTGTCTCTAAGATCTGCAGATGATCAAATTTTCAAGCACCTAGTTCTAATCTATGGTATGTGGGAGGGGCCTCGGCCGAGATGTTAGAACTGTTCAATGAAATTGGACGTTACACCCCAAGGCTAGGGCAGCAAACAGGATCTAAACAAACCATCAGAAGGCATTTGCATGACAAACCAGATGTTTCATTGACCACACCACCACTCTCAATCTATGATGGCGCACAGCAAGATGGCAGAGGAAGCTGCAATGGAGGTCAATTCTCTTCAGCGATGTCCCATATTTGTCTTGGGCACAATAACACCTGCAGATTGGTCTGGACGACTATGTGGGCAACCCCATGTAGAGGACTTCACGAGGAAATGTCACACCAGTTCGGTATGGAGTGGTAAAATGTACGGTAGCCTGACACCTCTAGTCTTCATTCCAGGTACACTAACGGCTCAGTGGTACATTTATTTGGTGGTGGAACCAGTGTTATGGCCATTTCTCCAAAGTGTCCTAGGAGCCGTTTTTCAACAGGACAGTGCCAGACCGCATGTTGCTTGTGCTACTGTGACAGCCTGCATAGCCTAAACGTTCTACCATGGCCTGTAGCATCTTCAAACTGGCCCATCGAGCACATCTGGGAGGTCATTGGTTGGCAACCGCCACTCATTTCAGTTGCCAGTCCCTGCTTTGCCACTGCCTGGCTGTTCAATGAAAGCAGCGAGGGAGGTACTGGCCAAAGAAATGAGAAGAGTTTGGGTGCACTTTATTAATATGCAAATTAGGCTTTTGTTGCAACAAGAGTCCTGTGTCATCAGGAGTCCTACAAATACAAGTGGCGGATGCACTGCCTCTGTACACTGCAGTTACACGCACAATGTTGCTTTTGTAAATGACCAATGCTTAGTTACCTTTGTTTGTAGGGCTCCTGATGACACATCATTAGATGTAGAAATGCGTTGAGCCTTAATATTAGGGGAAGCAGAATACAGAGTAGTGCAGTTAGATGTCTCATATCTAGCAACAGATAGTTGTTGTTTTTTTTAACAATGTCCATTTTAAGGGAATAATGTGTTCATTTTATTGTACAGGTTGTTACAGGTTCAACAACACTCATCATGTATATTTTTTTTAAATGGCAATAAAGGATTTAGTTTTTGATTGAGAGCAGCGTTACCTACAATCCTGCCCATTACAATGGGGTACCAGCTGTATAATATAGCTAGAACCCACAAGTGATGGTGCAGGCACATGTATGGTGGGGGGCACTAACAACCTTTCCGCTGCAAAGTACTATTAGGGTGCAGAGCGGGGTGGAACTAAACATGTATGTGCTCCCTCACATTAGTTCCCAGTTACAACCTGCTGGTATTGGGCATGGTCCACCAGCAAGCTGAAGATGAACAGGTTGTAATCCTAGGTAGTGAGCTAGAAACATCAAATTACGCACCAGTCATTGGTGAGTGATTACATGGGAAACTATTAAAGATTTAATTACTATAGATTGAGGATTCTTACTTTGTACTGCATCCTTTTAACAGATTTTACAAGTTTTGAATGCCATCTTTGATGACAAGCTACTGAACTTACCCTGGTGTTGCAGTGTACTGCAGTGCTTTCTTCATCAAAGTCTCCCCAATTTCTATGGATGTCCCATCATTCAAGGTAACACTGGTTGATTTAAAAGGGAATGTATCTGGATTTGGAGCTCCCCCAGCAAGTGATATGACTGATGGCGGAGATCTCATTAATAAATCAGCTGCAAAAAAAATAGAAATACTGCAGGTTAGAAATACAGAACAGCCAAGTAAAAGCTGGTCATGCAATCAGGGTCATACTGGCCCACCAGAGGAGCCTCCAGTAATCCCATGCTCCAAAGGTCTAGCAGAAGACAACCCCATTAGGAGAGGACAATCACTTGCTACTATGGATTCATGAACATATAACCGATCAGATCTTACTGATAATATGTCCTGTGCGTAGTGACTATGATGCAATTTAAAATGGATGTGGACTTGTTCTATATAAAAATGGAGGGTGGGCTCTCTGGTGACCCCAAGAAACCTCAGACTGTATTAAACATATCTCAGCTTGTTTATAGCATGCACATGAATGTGTACCCGAGTCTTCTCAGTCTTATAAAGCTTTCTAGAGGAGATTATTTACATTAGCAATAATGGTGATATGAATACAGGTCACATAATGATCTGATGGATTTGATTGGAGTTATCCAGAAAAGATATTTAGGACTTATCCTCAGGATGGGTCATCAGTACGAGATCTGCGAGGGTTCGTCACCGGCGACCAGTACTGATAACCTGTTAGAAGAAGCCTTGAACACTGCAGCCCTTTCCTAGGCCAATGACATCAATGTACATCAGTCATGTGGCCTATTTGCAGCTCAGCCCCATTCAAGTGAGAGGGGTTTAGCTGCAATACAAAGCACTGCCACTATATCATGTATGGCGCTGTCCTTGGAAAGCTGCCGGGAGCCTTTTTAACTCTCCAGAGCTCCGGTGAGCACAGCGGCTGCCTGAAACAGCTGATCGGTGGGGATGCCGAGACTTGGACCCCCGATGATGTGATAATGATGACCAGATGTCACAATGAGCCTCCCTGAAAAAAAAACATGCACACACATGCAGCCCCGCCCCTCTCCCAAGAAGTCCCGCCCCTCACAGACATCTCTCTAAGGCCTCATGCACACGACCGTTGTTTCATACCGTGTCCGTTGTTCCGTGATTTCTGCGGACCTATTGACTTTCAATGGGTCCGTTGAAAACTCGGCTAATGCACAGTTTGTCATCCACGTCCGTGGTTGCAGTCCGTCAAAAAAATATAACCTGTCCTATTTTTTTCACGGAAAACGGTTCGCGGACCCATTCAAGTCAATGGGTCCGTGAAAAAACACAAGATTGTCACCGTGTCCGTTTTTTTCCTATCATTTGCATGGCAAACTTGACTTAGACTTTTTTTTACTTTCCTTCATGTCTGGTGATCCTCCAAAAATAAAGGAAGACACACGGAAACGGATCACGGAACCCCATTTTGCGGAACTGAACACAACAACGGTCGTGTGCATTAGGCCTAACCAGAAGCAGCTCCAGAGTCTGGACTAAACACTACATTGTGGTTACAGGACCTGTGGTGATGTTAGTCATGTGATCAGCCATGTGTGTGGGAGGAGTTAGGGGAACACAGGCTCCGGGTAGGACTGTGCTGGTGGAGAATGCAGATGTACGTTATGTATGAAAGGTGTGTATAAAGCAGGGCTATTTCAGTGTAACCAGTCTATTGTACAGTCTATTGTACAGTTTTCTGTGTGTAATGTGTACACAGTAGATCTATCTGTGTAATGGACATGTAGCAGAGCTGTGTGTGCAATGTGTATATAGTAAACTATCTGTGTAATGGGCATGTGGCGGAGCTGTGTATGTCATATGTATATAGCAGCGTCAGGTGGGCGCTGTGTACGGCAGCGTCAGGTGGGCGCTGTGTACGGCAGCAGCGGTCTTATGTTTAGTGTAGGATGTTGGATAAATTTAAAATTGTCTACATTTATTTCTGCATGGGAGACTAGCAATGATTTCCGTGCAGAAATATCAGCCTCATACTGTTATGTGGGCATATGCAAAATATATATATATATATATACATATATATATATATATATATATATATAAAAAAGAAAAAACAACAGGCGGCACCACCCTCCAATTATAGCGTAAAAAATGGGTGCAAAATCCAAGTACGGCAGCAGGTGCTTACCCAGTATGAAGATACAAAAATCGGACTGCACTCCAAGAAATTCTTTGAAAATCTGTGTTTATTCACCCATCAATGGCAAAGCAACGTTTCGGCTCCAACTGAGCCTTTCTCAAGCATTGGTGAACAGTAAATGGCAGGTATATAAAGGTGTATCACATATACAATCAATTAATCCACATGATTGATACTTTACAAATAGTATCTGTATACAATACATAAGTGTGCAAAAAACGCAAATCATTCTTATTACATAAAGTGACATGTGCTTAATCTATTGACAAAATTCCAAATTGTGTCATGTTACATATAAAAATACAGACTGGTACATAATTGGTTGCACCTGTGGCTTATCACCATATCGTTTGAATATCAGCTGCAATAGTAACCATGTGCAAAAAATACAAGGGATTAATGAATTTTAACCTGATAGACGGATGGGGCCCACGTATACTGTAGCGCCGATCGGCGCGTCCTGTGTAATCCAGTGCGCATGTACCAGCCTGTCAGCGTCATCAGCAGGGGACACGTCCAAGTGCCAAGTCGCCGCCTACTGATGACATCAGCCGCACCTTGGTAACGCCCATCGATGACAGCAGAAGGCCGCGTCTGCGCAATGACCTCATTGCAGTCCAGCCGCCATGTTACTTAAGGGAGTCCTCTGTGGGAAATAATTTTATTCCTTATCTAGGTGGCCAGGAATCGTTCTACAGTGTCAGTTGCTGTGGTCGCTTACCACTGTATTGCCGGAGGGCAGCGCCACCATCTTTTTCAAAATGATAGACGCAGCTCCAATGTTCCCACAACAGCCACCGGCACGTCAGTGTCGCTGGCGCCGTGGGACCATACCCGGCTTCACTATGCAACTGCGAGGGTACTCCTCATTATAATAGAACGATGCCCACATAAGGACAATAGCCGGCCACATAGAAGGATGGTTAAGTCGCTCCCCCTTTTTTTTAAATATATTGCAGCTGGATGGAACATACGTCTGGATTCCACAAAAATAAAAATGTACATCACAAAACAGAGTCATTTTTCTGGGGCTTGTCATCCACTTTCAGGTTCATCCATCTTCCAGAGTACCTTCGGTATAAGATTTATCTACAGAAACAATAAATAGTGTGTTAGTGACTGGGTGAATCAAAAATTGTGTTTAAATATTACAATATTTCTTTTTTCCTTTTTTCTATCTAAAACCAATGAATCAGTCTTGCACAGAAGATGATACATAGCGCTCCTAATGATGCATAAGGGCAAACTGCTAACCTCACAAAGCCCCACCATATCTGTAGTCAATATTTAAGCCAGTAGGATGAAGGCTTTTCAAAGTTTGAATCCACTGCATTTCTTTTTTCTTTAATAAAGCTATCCGATCCCCTCCTCTCCGAGGCATTGGGACATGATCTACGATCCAGCACCCTAGATTACGGTAGACCTCAGAATATTAGAGATCAACTAGTAAGGGCCGATGTGGGTTCCAAATCTAGGGTGACACAGACCACGTTGGCACCAGCGGGCACTGGCTGTTATCCGTGCCTACATTGTGTCAACTGTGGTTTGATCCGGAGGTCCAAAACATTCACACACCCTGAGACGGGAGAAGTATTCCCCATAAAATTCCATTTGACTTGCGATACCCCATTCGTAATCTATGTGTTATCCTGTCCATGCCAATTACTGTACGTAGGCGAAACATCCACAGATTTGAAAACCAGGTTGAATAACCATCGTCACACAATTAGAAAAGGTCGCAAGGACTTACCAGTCATGAGACATTTTGGGCTACTTAAACATAAAGAAAAAGACCTTAGGTGCTGGATCGTAGATCATGTCCCAATGCCTCGGAGAGGAGGGGATCGGATAGCTTTATTAAAGAAAAAAGAAATGCAGTGGATTCAAACTTTGAAAAGCCTTCATCCTACTGGCTTAAATATTGACTACAGATATGGTGGGGCTTTGTGAGGTTAGCAGTTTGCCCTTATGCATCATTAGGAGCGCTATGTATCATCTTCTGTGCAAGACTGATTCATTGGTTTTAGATAGAAAAAAGGAAAAAAGAAATATTGTAATATTTAAACACAATTTTTGATTCACCCAGTCACTAACACACTATTTATTGTTTCTGTAGATAAATCTTATACCGAAGGTACTCTGGAAGATGGATGAACCTGAAAGTGGATGACAAGCCCCAGAAAAATGACTCTGTTTTGTGATGTACATTTTTATTTTTGTGGAATCCAGACGTATGTTCCATCCAGCTGCAATATATTTAAAAAAAAGGGGGAGCGACTTAACCATCCTTCTATGTGGCCGGCTATTGTCCTTATGTGGGCATCGTTCTATTATAATGAGGAGTACCCTCGCAGTTGCATAGTGAAGCCGGGTATGGTCCCACGGCGCCAGCGACACTGACGTGCCGGTGGCTGTTGTGGGAACATTGGAGCTGCGTCTATCATTTTGAAAAAGATGGTGGCGCTGCCCTCCGGCAATACAGTGGTAAGCGACCACAGCAACTGACACTGTAGAACGATTCCTGGCCACCTAGATAAGGAATAAAATTATTTCCCACAGAGGACTCCCTTAAGTAACATGGCGGCTGGACTGCAATGAGGTCATTGCGCAGACGCGGCCTTCTGCTGTCATCGATGGGCGTTACCAAGGTGCGGCTGATGTCATCAGTAGGCGGCGACTTGGCACTTGGACGTGTCCCCTGCTGATGACGCTGACAGGCTGGTACATGCGCACTGGATTACACAGGACGCGCCGATCGGCGCTACAGTATACGTGGGCCCCATCCGTCTATCAGGTTAAAATTCATTAATCCCTTGTATTTTTTGCACATGGTTACTATTGCAGCTGATATTCAAACGATATGGTGATAAGCCACAGGTGCAACCAATTATGTACCAGTCGGTATTTTTATATGTAACATGACACAATTTGGAATTTTGTCAATAGATTAAGCACATGTCACTTTATGTAATAAGAATGATTTGCGTTTTTTGCACACTTATGTATTGTATACAGATACTATTTGTAAAGTATCAATCATGTGGATTAATTGATTGTATATGTGATACACCTTTATATACCTGCCATTTACTGTTCACCAATGCTTGAGAAAGGCTCAGTTGGAGCCGAAACGTTGCTTTGCCATTGATGGGTGAATAAACACAGATTTTCAAAGAATTTCTTGGAGTGCAGTCCGATTTTTGTATCTGTATCTATATATATATATATATATATATATATATAAATTACCGCAAAATTCGTACTCCTCCTCGGCTAAAAATACTCCTCAGGTTGTTTAGAGGAGTATTTTTACTCTTCTCGAAAAAAATGTAGTGAGACCTCTGATGATGACCTATCCTGAGGATAAGTCCTCATTATCATTTCCCAGATAACTCCTTTAGGCTCCATTCAGACGTCCATAGTGCATTGCGGATCCACAAATTGCGCATTAGCAATACACCCAGCCGGCACCCCCATAGAAATGCCAATTCTTGTCCGCAATTGCGGACAAGAATAGGCCATGCTCTATTTTCTTGCGGAGCTGCGGACCGAAAGATCGGGGCCGCGCTCTAGAAATGCGGATGTGGAGAGCACATAGTGTGCTCTCCACATCTCTTCCGGCCCCATAGAGAATGAACGGGTCCGCACCCGTTCGGGTCTGCATTCCTTCCATATTGTAGTAAGTGCTGCTATTAAACACACACACGCTAGTTTACTGTACACAGTACTCAAACTGTTGTTTAGCCAGCAGCTAGACTCCCTGACTACCTGGAGGGAGAGAAGCGGCTACCAGACATTTCTAGTCCCTTTTAAGATGGCCATACACTTTTGGCGGCTGTTGGCCTAATGTGTATTCTTCTGACAGCTATACCTAACAAACTCTACATACACATGCATGCTCGGCTGAACTGAGCATGCATGTGCTTTCACTGGTGGCTTAGCTCTCTTGAAATTAAAGATAGAGCATGTTGAAATTCAACACGTCTGATCTTTTCTCCCCCTTTCCCCCCTAACATACATTGGCCAAGTATAATGTGCGTGGGCGCCTTTTCCTTAGCAAAAACAATAGGATCAAATTATCTAATCTTATCTGATAACCTCCTGATGGGACACGTTGAGTGCCATTGGCCAGTCCACTCAGAAATTTAATTTAAAGGAGTTTTCCTTTGATCCCCCCCAAAAAAAGGGGTCTTGTGCTCACAGCCACTGCATATATACACCATACAACTACATGGGACACTACAAGCGTGAGGCAGGATCAGCCGACTTTGTGCAAGCCACAGGGAGTCAAATTTATATATTTTTTTTCGGCCAGCTTAGTCTCCTGTGAGCCTGGTGTAATCGTTCATACGTATGTGGAACAAAAAAATGGGTCAAGGCATGCTTTCTGACATATAAAGGTTAAAAAACAGGGCTTCGTTTTTCTTCAGAAAAAAAAACATTGCTAAAAAAAGCTATTCGCATATCTTCATATATTTCTTACATTGTGATACGTTTTTCCTTGCCCTCCCGAGATGAAAAAGATCGAATCCTGAACAATGCCTTGTAATAGGCTTTTTGTACATAAAAGGAAAGTGCACATTTTATAGAAACGAATTTCACTTTAAAATGAGCAGAGCACTTAAAATTAATTCCGTCATTGAACAACCAACTACCATTTTTTTCAGCACAAACGTCTATAATCTCATAGCCTCATATTATATTAATACTCGTACAGTAAAAGTTACAACGCGCCATAAAAGTGAAACATATTGCGGGAGCTATTAAGTGCTGTGACACTAGGTTAATATGTGCAAATCAGCTTCCGAGCAATCGCCATTTATCCTTACACTGCCGTCCTATGTGACGAGGGTGGCAAATTGATGTCCCTTTTGTAATTTAACATGTCAGCTGTTATCGCGTGCGTTCTCCGGGCTGGACGGCAGTGATCACAGTTTTACTACTGCTGCCATTCTGCTAATATGCATATCTATTAACACCGGCTCTTTCAAGATTTTGTGTTAAAGGGGTTGTACAGGATTATAAAAACATGGCTTCCTACTGCCAAAAACAGAGCCACACATGCTCAATGGCTGCGTCTGGGACTAAAGCACAGCTCCATTGATGCTAATGGGCCTTAGCAGCCACATTTTTGTCTAATCCTGTAATACCTCCTAAATTGTATAAATTATACTGTTGTACTGGGACATGGGACATCTTCGGTCAACTCGAGTGACAAGCCTGTGCTGGGCTCCTGATAAAATGCCATATGGGAGATCAATGACCCCATTGTGAGTTTTTAGGGCTAAGAGTAAAGATAGTGGTAGGAAAGAGCCAACGAGGTGTGAGTATAGGCAAGAGGACAACAGGAAAGAGGTTCAGTCGGGGCCGCCATCAGGGCTGTATTGACGGCACTGCCGTCAGGGGCCCAGTGAGCAGCTCCATCTGGGGAAGGAGGGGGGTCCCGCATCTATCATCTACTGTTGCTGCATTGGCGCTGGGGCCTGACGCAGTCACTGTACTTCATCAGGTCGGGCCCGGTCAGAGCGATCATCGTGTCTACAATTTGTTCACTTCAGGCTTTAGCAGTGGCACCGCTTTGCTAAACTAATCACTAATCTGTAGCAGTGTCACTAATGAAGCGGCAGACGGCCGGCAGGGTCACTAATGAAGCAGGCAGAGTGTGACAGAGACATGTCAGACGCTGCTGGCCCATCCGATGCTTCAATGGTGAATACTGCTATAGGTTAGTGATTAGTTTAGCAAAGTGTAGCCACTGCTAGGGCCTGAATTGAACACGCTTTACATGTGCCAAACTTGACGCTGTGACTGGTGTGATGGGGGTACTAATACTTGAGACACACTGGGAGATGTGGGGACACCAATGACTATGACACACAAGGAGATGGGGGGACATTAATAACTGATATACGAGGAGATGAGGGAACTCTAATGAGTGACACATAGGAAGATGAGGGAACACTAATGACTGTGACACACAGGAAGATGGGGGGGACATAAAAGGGGTCCTCTCACTTCAGTAAGTGGCATTTATTATGTAGTGGAAGTTAATACAAGGCTCTTACTAATGTATTGTTATTATCCATATTGCTTCCTTTGCTGGCTGGATTCATTTTTCCATCACATTATACACTGCTCGTTTCCATGGTTACAGACCACCCTTCAATCCATCTGTGGTGTTCGTGCTTGCACACTATAGGAAAAAGCATCAGCCTCTCTGGTGGCCGGGACCATGAGAGCGCACATAGGCTAGAGTTTTTTCCTATATTGTGCAAGCACGACCACCACTGATGGATTGAAGGGTGGTCTGTAACCATGGAAACGAGCAGTGTATAATCTGCTGGAAAAATGAATCCAGACAGCAAATGAATCAATCTCGGTAATAACACCACATTAGTAAGTGCCTTGTATTAACTTTCTCTACATGATAAATGCAACTTACTGAAGTGAGACAACCCCTTTACTGATACACAGGGACATGAGATGACATTAATGACTGATATACGAGGAGATGAGGGAACACTAATGACTGTCACACATAAGGAAATGAGGTGACCCTAACGACTGACACACATGGAGATGAAGGGGATGGTAATGACTGACACATAGGGAGATGAGGGGACACCAATAACTGACACACAAAGAGATCGTGGGGCATTGATAACTGATATACAGACGTGGACAAAATTGTTGGTACCCTTTGGTCAATGAAAGAAAAAGTCACAATGGTCACAGAAATAACTTTAATCTGACAAAAGTAATAATAAATTAAAATTCTATAAATGTTAACCAATGAAAGTCAGACATTGTTTTTCAACCATGCTTCAACAGAATTATGTAAAAAAATAAACTCATGAAACAGGCATGGACAAAAATGATGGTACCCCTAACTTAATATTTTGTTGCGCAACCTTTTGAGGCAATCACTGCAATCAAACGCTTCCTGTAACTGTCAATGAGACATCTGCACCTCTCAGCAGGTATTTTGGCCCACTCCTCATGAGCAAACTGCTCCAGTTGTGTCCGGTTTGAAGGGTGCCTTTTCCAGACTGCATGTTTCAGCTCCTTCCAAAGATGCTCAATAGGATTGAGGTCAGGGCTCATAGAAGGCCACTTTAGAATAGTCCAATTTTTTCCTCTTAGCCATTCTTGGGTGTTTTTAGCGGTGTGTTTTGGGTCATTGTCCTGTTGCAAGACCCATGACCTGCGACTGAGACCAAGCTTTCTGACACTGGCTAGTACATTTCTCTCTAGAATTCCTTGATAGTCTTGAGATTTCATTGTACCCTGCACAGATTCAAGACACCCTGTGCCAGACGCAGCAAAGCAGCCCCAGAACATAACAGAGCCTCCTCCATGTTTCACAGTAGGGACAGTGTTCTTTTCTTGATATGCTTCATTTTTTCGTCTGTGAACATACAGCTGATGTGCCTTGGCAAAAACTTCGATTTTTGTCTCATCTGTCCACAGGACATTCTCCCAGAAGCTTTGTGGCTTGTCAACATGTAGTTTGGCATATTCCAGTCTTGCTTTTTTATGATTCGTTTTCAACAATGGTGTCCTCCTTGGTCGTCTCCCATGTAGTCCACTTTGGCTCAAACAACGACGGATGGTGCGATCTGACACTGATGTTCCTTGAGCATGAAGTTCACCTTGAATCTCTTTAGAAGTCTTTCTAGGCTCTTTTGTTACCATTCGGATTATCCGTCTCTTAGATTTGTCATCAATTTTCCTCCTGCGGCCACGTCCAGGGAGGTTGGCTACAGTCCCATGGATCTTAAACTTATGAATAATATGTGCAACTGTACTCACAGGAACATCTAGTTGCTTGGAGATGGTCTTATAGCCTTTACCTTTAACATGCTTGTCTATAATTTTCTTTCTGATCTCTTGAGACAGCTCTTTCCTTTGCTTCCTCTGGTCCATGTCGAGTGTGGTACACACCATATCACCAAACAACACAGTGATTACCTGGAGCCATATATATAGGCCCAATGGCTGATTACAAGGTTGTAGACACCTGTGATGCTAATTAGTGGACACACCTTGAATTAACATGTCCCTTTGGTCACATTATGTTCTGTGTTTTCTAGGGGTACCATCATTTTTGTCCATGCCTGTTTCATGAGTTTATTTTTTTACATAATTCTGTTGAAGCATGGTTGAAAAACAATGTCTGACTTTCATTGGTTAACATTTATAGAATTTTAATTTATTATTACTTTTGTCAGATTAAAGTTATTTCTGTGACCATTGTGACTTTTTCTTTCATTGACCAAAGGGTACCAACAATTTTGTCCACGTCTGTACAAGGAGATGAGGGGACACTAATGACTGACACACAAGGAGATGGGGGGACAATAATGACTCTCACACATAGGAAGATGAGGAAACGGTAATGCCTAAATCCCTTGCACCATAAGGACCTTCTGATGTCACAGGGTCACGTGACATTGGAAGCGTCAACTCCCAAACTCACCATGCGCCTAACCGAAGACACCATCCTTAAGCTTAGATATTATTTTTATATCATATTACCATACTTGCCAACTGTCCCAATTTTGCCGGGACCGTCCCATGATTTTCAGAGACAGTCCTGGGCTGAAAATGGGCGTGGTTAACAAATACTAAAAACACCAATAAGTGGGTGTTCCCAGGCGGGTTTGGGGCGTTCCCATGTTGGTAAGTATGTATTACTACCACTAGAATGTAGCTTGTTAGTTAGCACTTTAGACTAAGTTCACATCACAGTTTAGCTTTCTGTTCTTCTGATCCATCAAAAGAACAGAAAAAACAAAACAAAACCGGATCCGTTATTTTGAGCATCAGTTACTGTATGCTGTTAGCATCAGTTTGTGTCACTTCCATCACTATCAGTTGATGTAGACTGATCATAACTAATGCTCAAAATAACAGATCCATCATGACGGATCAGAAGAACAGAAAGCTAAATGGTGATGTGAACTCAGGTTCACACTTCAGTTATTTGGTCAGTTATTGTGACCCAAATCTAGGTGCAGGTCAAAAACACAGAACATGTGCAGATATTTCCATTACACTTTATCCCTGAGTAAACTTCACTATGGGTTTTGGCTCACAATAACTAATGGAAATAAGTGATCAAATAACTGAAGTGTGAACTCGGCCTTAGGTGCCACTGCTAGCATCAAAGGTCCACCTCAGCTACTCAGCCAGGCACAGTTAAAAGGGTTCTGCACTTTGTTTAAACTGATGATCTATCCTCTGACACCCGGGATCCCCACCGATCAGCTGTTTGAGAGGGCAGCGGCGCTCTCACTGTTTACCGCCGGCCCAGTGACTTAACGACTAGTATCAACTTGCCTGAGCGGGGCTAAACTCTGTTCACTTGAATGGAGCTTAACCCCACCCAGGCAAGTTGATACTAGTCGTAACGTCACTGGGCCGGCGGCAAACAGTGAGAAGGCCGAGCCGCTGCTGGAGCGCCGCTGCCTTCTCAAACAGCTGATAGGCGGGGGTCCCGGGTGTCGGACTCCCGCCAATCAGATTAAACAAAGTGCTGGGCCCATGCCACCACGCCCTAATCAAAACTTTGGGGTCTGCCCCCAGATTGCCAGTATCCAGCAAGATCACTCCTCCCCTGACTGACATAAAACTCCAGGGTGCCCGCCATTTTCAAACTGCAAGTCAGGAGCAGAGTGAAGAGGAAGGAGGGCATCTAAATGCTGAAGACCAGGACCAGCACTTGGAAAGAGAGGAGGCAGCAGTGACTTGACTGATCTATATAGTAATTGATTTGTGTGGGACTGTGTTTTAGGATGTTAACTCCTTAAGAACCAAGTGATTTTTCTCCTTCCAAGATCCATAACTTTTTCACGTTTCTGTCAACACTAATATCAGCATATAAACCAACATAAGGCTCTGTAGCACGAGTAACAATGCCCGGTGTAGCGTCTGTACACCACAAGCCCACAAGAAATGCACAGGAGCAATGAACAGACAGTAAAAATGGTACTTTATTAATTAGATCCATAGAAATATATTTTATAAAAGACATAGATGGGACTTAACTGCACAGGTACGGTGATATCTAGGCACTTTTATGTAAACAGCAAATTAGAAATGTACCTCAAGAGCATCTTTAGTAACTATTACATGGCAAACAATACTATGAAATCAATAGCAGGTCTAAATAGAGACAACATAAAGCTTCTGACCAAATAATAATGTACAAATACCAACCATTCCAATGGACATTTCACTCCCCAAGCTTCTCCTAGAGGTCATCTGTTCAGCAGATTTATGTTTTCCCTATCTAGACCTACTATTGATTGCCATGTAATAGTTTTTACTGTTTATTCATTGGGCCTGTGCATTTCTTGTGGGTTTATAATCATATGACATTTAATGTGTTAGGAGGAATGGGCAGCAGGTCAGAGGTGGAGCTGGGGAGAGGTAACACCAGGGTGGGTCAAGGGGACCTCATAAAAACTTTGTGGAGCCATTAAATCTGAAAATCTTGATGGCAGTCCTGGAAGTCGTCGTCGTACCCACACCAAAAAAATGTGGTTTATAATTTTTTTCATAAAAATTAAGAGTGTGTGCTGTTATTAATTGGGTACCTAGTACATTGGGTAGATATCAATGACGTATCCTCAGGATAGGTCATCAATATCAGATTGGCAGGGGCACGACTCGCAGCTGGTCTAAACGTTTGTAATTACACTACACTGCCACTCCAAAAGAGACGATGCACAGGGTAATATTGAAGAGCAAGCAGTGCTCTTTTAAAGTACTTTTTTTGGCGTGGGGTTGCCAGCCCTCTCCACCCAGATGGCTATAGATATATATATATATATATACACACACACACATACATACATATACACACACATACATACATATATACACATACACACACATACATACATATATATACACATACACACACACACCGAGGATTGGCTGTACATCGAGGGTTAGGAGAATAATTTCTGACTATACAGTACAACCAACCTGAATATGTTTGTAAGTTGGACAAATCTGTAAAATTTGCCCCAAATAACTCCCAATTAGTGTTGGTCGAGCACCAAAGTGCTCGAGCAGAACACCTTGGGATGCTCGGGTGCTCTACAGAGCACCCGAGCAAAATGGAAGTCAATGGGAGAACCCGAGCATTAAACTAGGCACCCCCTGCTCTGAAGAGGGGAGGGTGTCTGGTTCACATTAAAAAGGTCAGAAACTGATGGAAACACCACCGAAAAGGTTCAGGAACAGCATGGGGAGGATGTCTGGATGCATCTTGGACTCCCAGGTCGCTGCTGGTCAGAGTAGTACGCCACTTTTACAGACTGACAATAATACGCACAAAACCAAAGATAAATCGATTTTAGAGGAAAAATTGTTAGGAAACATTCTTTCCTATATATTTACTTGTATATAAAGAGCAAGTGCTGCTAAAAAAAATACAAAGAAGAGACACTCCGATACAACCTGTATATCACATAAAGGAGGGCCTCATTCACATTGTGGTACAATTGTTCAGGTAGTGGGACTCCTACACTCATAAAGCCTATGCACTAAGGGAAAGGGCTGCCAAAAATCTATAAGGAAGCGGCACTCCAATACACCCTTTATTACACATAAAGGAGGCATCATACACACCCTTGAAAAATTATGATTGATGGCCTGCTGGTGACCCTCAAAAACCATTGGAGCAAGGGCCTGCTGATCTGACCATCTAAAACATTAGGGCCAAGGGCCTGCTGCTGATGTGACCATCTAAAACATTAGGGGTGAGGGTCTGCTGCTGAGCTGACCCTCTAAAACATTAGTAGCGAGGGCAGCCTAATAAGCATGTTGATATGATGGAGGAGGAGGAGGACGAGAAAAGGGAGAGTGAATCATATACCTTTTTTAGTGGTGGAAGGGGTGCATGGGAATACACTGTATTCAATACACCAAAAAAGCCACATTTAGAGTGCCTTTATGTTCAGCCGCTTTCCTCTGGTGGAGTAGAGAAGTCAGGGGCAATCCAGGCCTTGTTCATTTTTATAAGAGTCAACCGGTCAGCATTTTCAGTTGACAGGTAGATGCGCTTATCAGTTATTATGCCCCCAGCAGCACTAAATACCCGCTCTAACAAAACGCTGGCGGCGGAGCTACGTACTCCTTCACCATCTTCCAAAAATCAGGTTAAGGGGGCTGGCAGGGTGTCATAAAACTGTCCCAGGCCTTAGAAAGTGTTGTACTGCCTCTGTTGGAACTGCTGTGTGTTCCTCTCGTATCCCCACCTCGGTTGGCCAAGGAACTACGTACTCTGCAGTCAGCGTTGTCAGCTGAAAATTTTTGGAGCAATTTTTCCATAAAGACCTTCTGGTATTGCACCGTTTTTCTCGTCCTTTCCACCAGGAATGAGAAATGAGAAGTTCTTTGTAGCGGGGGCCGAGAAGGGTGAACAACTAGTAATCGGTGGTGGACAAAATGCGTACAACTCAAGGGTCACGGGAAGGCAGCCTAACAAAGTCAGCCATGTGTGCCAGAGTCCCAACAGACAACACTTTGTTGTCCTCATCAGGAGATGACTCTCAATATCCTCATCCTCCTCTTCTACCCATCCACGCTGAACAGATGGAATGAAACTTCCATGGGTATTACCCTCTGTAGCGGAGGCAACCATCTCCAGCTCCTCCTCATCATTATCCAATTCTGCTGAGAAGACGAACTGAGGGTGGTCTGGCTATCACCCTGTGTACTGTCTTCCACCATTTCCACCTCTTCCACATGCAAAAGCGTCCGCTTTAATTGTGAGCAGCGAGCGTTTGAGTAGACACAGAAGTGGGATGGTTACACTGATAATAGCGTTATCGCCGCTCTCCATCTGTGTTGATTCCTCAAAGTTGCGTAAAACCTCACAGAGGTCAGACATCAATGCCCACTCGTCGTTTGTGAGGAGCGGATTCTGAATGGAAAGGCGACGACCATGTTGTAGCTGGTATTCCACTACTGCCCTCTGCAGCTCACAAAGCCTGGCCAACACGTGGAACGCAGAGTTCCACCGCGTGCTCACGTTGCAGAACAGTCTGTGAGCTGGCAATTGCAAGTGCTGCCAGACCAGCGGAAGCTGTCGATGATTTGCGGAAATGGGCACACACGCGGTGCACCTTCACCAGTAGCTCAGGCAAATAGGGATAGGTTTTGAGAAACCACTGAACCAATAGGTTGAGCACGTGGGCTAGGCAGGGGATGTGTGTGAGCTTGCCAAGCTCCAAAGCTACCACCAAGTTATGGCCATTATCAGACACAACCATGCCTGGTTCTAGGTAGAGTGGCGAGAGCCACGCCTCAGTCTGGTCCCTTTATCCCCTGCCACAGCTCTGCGGTCTTGTCACCTAAGCAGATCAGTTTTAGCACAGCCTGTTTCCGCTTCCCACTGCAGCTCTACACTGCTTCCAGCTACTGACTAATGTCTGACTGGTGCTGCAAGATGATAATTCTTTTATAGTCCACATATTCCTCAAAAAAGCGCCAGACTGCGGAACTCCTACCCCTTGGCAAGGGAGATTGCCGCAAGGGGGTGCTCCGGGGAATAGTTGCAGGCCTCTTTGGTGTGGCCCGCCTTCTTCCTTTTGCCACCCCACTGCCTCTTCCAGCCTGTTGCGGTGCTGCGGATCCCTCCCCCTCTGTACTGTTGTCCTCGCTCGGTTTGCCACCTTCCCAGGTTGGGTCAGTGACTTCATCGTCCACCACCTCCTCTTCCACCTCCTCACTCTGGTTATACTCCTGACTTGTTGACCTAACAACAACCTCAGTTATTGACAACTGTGTCTCATCCTCATCATGCACCTCGGGAAACACTAATTGCTTCAAGCGGGCTTGTCAAGAGGCCCAAATCAAGGAATGGCAATGAAAAGAGCTCCTCAGAATATCCGAGTGTGGAATTACTTGTTTGCCCAGACTCTCCATGTTGGGAGGAAGGAGTATCAGGGTGAGGATTCTGTTGACCAGACTCTTGGCTATTGAGACTGAACTTTGTTGAAGACAGGGTGGTGCTTAACCAACTGGAAGCATTATCTGCTGCAATCCAACCGACCACCTGGTCGCACTGGTCTGACTTCAAGAGTGGTGTCCTGCATCACCCTGCAAACTGGGACATGAAGCTAGGTATGGATGGGTGTGTTTCTTGTGCTCTGGCAGCAGGCACAGTTTCACCACGCCCAGGGACAAGGCCTATGCGTGCACCATCAGCAGCACGGCCACTTCTCCGTCCCTTACTGCTCGCCTTGCGCATATTAAATGGTATATATGCTTGCAAGTATGTCACACGTACAGTAGCACAGGTTTTGTAAGTGTATGCGCAAATAAAGTACACAGAATGTCAGATACTTTTAGTTTGCGCACGCGTTAAACAGGAGATGTAGGACAGATAATGTCGCTGTCCGCAGCGTCTATGAAAAAAGTACTCTGAATGTCACAGAAAATTTTAAGATGCGCAAACGTTATACAGGAGGTATAGCGCAAGTAATGTTGCTGTCACCAGCGGCTAACACTGAAGGTGTTGGCCATACGATTGACGGGGGTTATCCTATCTATCGTATTCGTGAGGACAGACCAATCTGGCTTTATGCCGGGAAAATCTACAGATATTAATCTTAGACGCCTTTACACCAATTATAGATTAAGCAGGACAATATAGGCAATAGAGCCATAGCACTTGTTAGATAATGAAAAGGCCTTTGACTCAGTAGAATGGACCTTTCTCTGGGAAATCTTTGTGCAGTGGTTAAGACTCCTGTATCTGAAACCCACAGCTCGTGTCAGAGTTAGGCTACTTTCACACTGGCGTTTCTGGGTCAGATTGTGAGATCCGTTTCAGAGCTCTCACAAGCGGCCCAAAACGGATCAGTTCAGCCCCAATGAATTCTGAACGGATAAAGGATCCGTTCAGAATGCATCAGTTTGGCTGCGTTTGGTCTCCATTCCTCTTTTGCGGAGCCAAACGGATCCGTCCTGACTTACAATGCAAGTCAATGGGGACGCATCCGTTTTCACTGACAATATGGTGCAATTCAAAATGGATCCGTTCCCCATTGTCTTTCAATGTAAGTCAGGACGGATCCATTTTGACAGTCTTTTTTTTTTTAACCCCTTAAGGACATAGGACGTACCGGTACGCCCTATTTCCCGAGTCCTTAAGGACACAGGACGTACCGGTACGTCCTGACTTTAAAAACGGAATTCCGGCGCCGCGGAGGTTAATCGGAACGGGACGCCGGCTGAAATCATTCAGCCGGCATCCCGTAACAACGCAGGGGGGGGTCATTTGACCCCCCCCCCGTATCGGCGATCGCAGAAAACCGCAGGTCAATTCAGACCTGCGGTTTTCTGCGTTTCCGGTCCATTCGGGTGTCCTGTGACCCGATGAACCGGAAAAAGACTGCGATCGGTGGCGTAATTATACACCACCAATCGCAGTCCGAGGATTTGAGGAGGCGGTGCTGGCCCTGGTGCTGAACACTGCTGTCCAGGGTGCTGATTGGTGCAGAGGAGAGAGGCGCGAGATTCAAACTTCCTGCGCTCCTCTCTCCCCTCCTCTTCCTGTTCAGCACCCTGACCGTGCAGCATCATCCAGCACCAGCTCCTGTGTCCCCCTAATCGGCATCCATCACCCTCCTGCACCCATCGCCACCCAGGTAGGTTAGGGTCAGTGAGGGAGAGGCACCGTTAGGCAGGGAAAGAAGGGAAAAGTAAGTTAGGAAAAAAAAAAAAAAAGTACTTTTATTCCAAACTTCCATCTATCCATCTAACCCTAACCCAGACCCCCCCCCTGCCACTTGCCCCCCTGATCTTTTTGGACCGGGAAAGAGCAGGCCGGAGTACCTCGGGAACTGTCACAAGAGGGGGATACGGAAGTACACCACTACTCAATGTGACACGTGCCCCGATCATCCGGGCCTCTGCATTATCGTTTGCTTCAGGGAGTATTACACTTCCATGGAGTACTAAATTTGTATAATCCCCAACAGTCCACTAGAGAACATAAAACACTATGGCTCTCAGACTTTGGAGACACAGAAACAATTTTTCTTTCCCCAAAAAATATAAGTTTTAGTGCAGGCATCCTCAAACTGCGGCCCTCCAGATGTTGTAAAACTATAACTCCCAGCATGCCCAGACAACCTACAGCCATCAGCAGGGCATGGTGGGAATTGTAGTTTTACAACATCTGGAGGGCCGCAGTTTTAGGATGCCTGCTTAGTGTCTCCAAAGTCTGAGAGCCATACATATTGGGCATCGTCGCGTGCGTAAAAGTCGTCGCTATAAAAATAACCTTTGACCAAACGCCTCGGATGAACGGTGTTAAAAATATAAAATAAAAACTGTGCCAAAACACCCATTTTTGGGCAAAATTTAAATTTAAATCAATTTTGCCGGTAATAAAGCAAGGGTTAACAGCCAAACAAAACTAAATATTTATTGCCCCGATTCTGTAGTTTGCAGAAACACCCCATATGTGGTCGTAAATGGCTATATAGCCGCACGGCAGGGCATAGAACGAAGGGAACTCCATACGGTTTCTGGAAGGCAGATTTTGATGGACAGTTATTTTTTTGACACCATGTCCCATTAGAAGCCCCCCCTGATGTAGCCTAGACTAGAAACTCAAAAAAAGTGACCCCATCTAAGAAACTACACCCCTCAAGGTATTCAAAAGTTACTTTACAAACTATGTTAACCCTTTAGGTGTTCCACAAAACTAAATAGCGAATGTAGAAACAATTTTAGAATTTAATTTTTTTGTTACATTGCCTCAAAAAAGAGTAATATAGAGCAACCAAAAATCAAATTTACCCCCAAAATAGTCCCAAAACAACAACCACCTTATCCCGTAGTTTCCTAGATGGGGTCACTTTTTATGGAGTTTCTACTCTAGGGGTGCATCAGGGGGCTTGAAAGGGTACATGGTGTAAATAAACCAGTCCAGCAAAATCCGTTCGGCCAAACAGTAGTTTACGACCACATATGGGGTGTTTTTGCAAACTACAGAATCAGGGCAACCCATTTTGAGTGTTTGGCAGTTAACCCTTGTTTTACTTCTGGAAAAAATTGATTATATTGGAAAATTTTAAAAAAAATAGAAATTTCAAAATTGTTTCTCCATCTGCCATTAACTCTTGTGGAAGACCTAAAGGGTTAATAAAGTTTGAAAAAAACAGTTTTGAATACCTTGAGGGGTGTAGTTTCTAGAATGGGGTCATTTTTTGGAGGTTTCTATTATCTAAGCCTCACAATATGACTTCAAACCTGAACTGGTCCATAAAAAGTCAGATTTTGAAGATTTCTGAAAAATTCCAAAATTTGCTTCTAAACTTCTAAGCCTTGTAACATCCCCAAAAAATAAAATATCATTCCCAAAATGCTACAAACATGAAGTAGACATATGGGGAATGTAAAGTCATCACAATTTTTGGGGGTATTACTATGTATTACAGAAGTAGAGAAACTGAAACTTTGAAATTTGCAAATTTTTCAAAGATTTTGGTAAAAATTTTATTTTTTTTATGCAAAAAAATTAACTTTTTGGACCCAATTTTAGCAGTGTCATGAAGTACAATATGTGACGAAAAAACAATCTCAGAACGGCCTGGGTAAGTCAAAGCGTTTTAAAGTTATGAGCACTTAAAGTGACACTGGTCAGATTTGCAAAAAATGGCCTGGTCCTTTAAGGTGAAAATGAGCCTGGTCCTTAAGGGGTTAAGAATAATGCAACAAGCGTTTGCATTATCGGTGCGGATCAGTCTGTGCAGATACAAGACGAATCCGCACCGAACGCAGGTGTAAAAGTAGCCTTAATGGATATTTGTCAGAACCATTCCCCATACATAGAGGCACACGACAGGGATGTCCTTTATCCCCTTTGATATTTGCATTGGTGATGGAACCTCTGTCGGGTCTCTTAAATAGTTGTAGTCGTATAGAGGGCTGGAACATCGCAGGGATAACTGAGAAGTTATCCTTATACGCAGATGATATGCTGGTGTATTTGGGAGACACAAGTGGGTCGCTGGAGGCGCTTCTGGAAGTAGTGAATGAACATGGTGGATTTTCTGGTCTGAGTGTTAATTGGGCTAAATCAGTGCATAGTCCTTAAAAGGACTTTTGGATCTCTAACAAGTTTTTTCACTAAAATATTACTAGTTCACTCACTACACTATCTGTTCCTTCTTCAGCACAGCTCTCCCTGACTAAGGCCTCTTTCACACTACCGTTCTTTTTTTCCGTTTTGCGAGCCGTTTTTTGCGTTCCGTATACGGAACCATTCATTTCCACGGGTCCGCAAAAAAAAAAACAACGAGATTTTTGTGAACTCACCTTGTAAAATCTCTTTCTCGCTTTA
Source organism: Bufo gargarizans (assembly GCF_014858855.1). Taxonomy (NCBI): domain Eukaryota; kingdom Metazoa; phylum Chordata; class Amphibia; order Anura; family Bufonidae; genus Bufo; species Bufo gargarizans. The sequence continues at coordinate 101,578,507 of NC_058080.1, forward strand.
TTCATTGGGAGACACAGGACCATGGGTATAGCTTGCTGCTGCCACTAGGAGGCGACACTAGGCTGAAAGCTGTTTGCTCCTCCCCTGCAGGCTATACCCCCTCCAGCCTGGAGAGAGCATATCAGTTTGTGCTTCAGCAGTAGGAGAAAACATACCGAAACAAAACAAAAACAGGAAGACCACAGTCCAACAAAACAACCGAACCGGACACCAGTCCCAACCGGCAACCTGGACCCTGGTCTCAGTAGAAACCAACAACAATGGGTGGGTGCTGTGTCCCCCAATGAATAAAGCGAGAAAGAGATTTTACAAGGCGAGTTCACAAAAATCTCGTTTTCTCGCTCATATCATTGGGGGACACAGGACCATGGGACGTCCTAAAGCAGTCCCCGGGGCGGGAAAACCACTGACCCCACGTCTCCCAGGTGAGACACTACACTGCGGCCTGTAAGATCCTACGGCCAAGAGCAGCATCCGCCGATGCGAATGAATGCACTTTGTAAAACCTGGTGAAGGTGTGCAACGAAGACCAAGTTGCTGCCTTACACAGTTGAGACGCCGAAGTGTGGTGAAAGTGCGCCCAAGAAGCCCCGACTGCCCTGGTAGAGTGAGCCGTGATACCAGGTGGAGGAACCCTGCCCTTGGAGCGGTAGGCCTCGTGAATGGCCAATCTAATCCACCGAGCAATCGCCATCTTGGATGCCGCCAAACCTTTACGAGGACCCTCCGGAACCACGAACAGGGAGTCCGCTCACCTAAAGGAGGCCACCGCGGCCAGGTAGATCCGTAAGGCCCGCACCACATCCAAACGATGAAGCGCCACTTCCCTAGGATGGGAAGGTTTACCCTGGGTTCACACCTGAGCGTTTTACAGCGCGTTCAAACGCGCTGTAAAACGCTTAAGACATGAAAACCAATGCTTCCCTATGGGAAGGGTTCACACCTGGGCGTTTTACAGCGCGTACGAACGCGCAGTAAAACGCCCGACGCTCAAACAAGTACTTGAGCTTCTTTGGGGCGTTTTGACGCGCGTTTGTGGCCATAGGACACTGCAGTCAATGACACAAACGCGCGTCAAACGCGCGTTTACTATTACAAAAAACGCGCATAAAAACGCGCGACAAAAACACGCGTTTGAGGAACGCTCAGGTGTGAACCCAGGGTTAGGGCAAAGCGATGGGAGGACAATGTCCTCATTGACATGGAACGCCGACACCACCTTTGGCAGAAACGACGGCACCGTCCGGAGCACCACCTTATCCTGATGGAACACCAAGAAGGGCTCCTTGCACGACAGCGCCGCCAGTTCTGACACCCGACGTATGGACGTAATGGCAACTAGGAATGCGACCTTCCATGACAACATGCGGAGGGAGACTTCTCGCAGGGGTTCAAACGGCTCGGACTGAAGTGCCACCAGCACCAAATTCAGGTCCCAGGAATGCAACGGTGGCCGATATGGAACCGCGGTGTGCGCAACACCCTGCATGAAGGTCTTGACCGGGCCCAGCACCGCCAGCGAACGCTGGAAAAATATGGAAAGGGCCGAAACCTGTCCTTTCAACGAACTCAGGGCCAGACCCAGCTCCAAACCCGCCTGAAGAAAGGCCAACACCGTAGGGAGGGAAAACTTCCTAGAGGGGAGGTCCCTGTCCTCACAGAATTTTAGGAACGACTTCCACGTTCGATAGTAGATTTTCGCGGAGGAGGGCTTTCGAGCCCTAATCATCGTGCGAACGACCGCATCTGAGAAACCCCTTTTCTTCAGCAGGAAGGTTTCAATAGCCACGCCGTCAAACGCAGCGTATGTAAACCCTGGTGGAAGACTGGGCCCTGTGAGAGCAGGTCGGGCCTGAGTGGAAGAGGCCACGGCGCGTCCCCCAGGAGCAGAACGAGCTCCGAGTACCAAGCTCGGCGCGGCCAGTCTGGGGCAATCAGGAGCGTTTGAACACCCTCCATCCTGATTCTGCGAAGAATCCGCGGTAGGAGCGGCAGCGGCGGGAACACGTACAGAAAACTGAAGTCGTCCCACGGTGCCACGAGTGCGTCTACGTCGTAGGCCATCGGGTCCCTTGCGCGAGACAGGAAGCACGGGAGTTTGTGGTTTAACCGAGATGCCATTAGATCCACTTCCGGGCGACCCCACCGGAGACAAAGGTCCTCGAACACCTCCGGGTGGAGAGCCCACTCCCCCGAGTCCACCGTCGTTCGGCTGAGGAAATCCGCCGTCCAACTGTCCACGCCCGGGATGAAGATCGCCGAGATCACTGGGACATGGGCTTCCGCCCACTGCAGAATCCTCGCGGCCTCGTCCATCACCGTTCCGCTGCGCATCCCCCCCTGGTGATTGATGTAGGCAACCGCTGTGGCGTTGTCCGACTGTATCCTGACCGGACGGCCCCGCAAATCGGTGGTCCAATGGCAAAGGGAGAGGTAGATGGCCCGGAGCTCCAGGATATTGATGGGTAGTTTGGACTCCGACAGAGACCAGACTCCTTGGGCTGTCCGAGTACCGAAGACCCCTCCCCAACCGCGGAGGCTGGCGTCGGTCGTAATCACCGTCCATGACACCGGCAGGAACGACTTCCCCGACGACAGGTGGTCCGGAACCATCCACCAGGCGAGAGCCTCGCGAACGGGCTGAGACAGCGAGATCCTGAGGTCCAGCGAATCCCGGGACTTGTCCCAGGAGGACAGGATGAGCCGCTGAAACTCCCTGGTGTGGAACTGGGCGAACGGTACCGCCTCGAATGAGGCCACCATCAGCCCCAGAACTCGCATGCAGTTGCGAATCGATACCTTGCGACGCCGGGTGAGCAGATCCACTGCATTCTGAATGCCCGATCTCTTGTCCAGAGGGAGACGCACCACGGCAGCCTCGGAATCCAGTCATACCCAGGAACCTGATCCGAGTGGTCGGAGGCAGGCATGACTTCCTTCGGTTGAGAATCCACCCGAAGCGAGTGAGCGTGCTCATCGTAATCCGAAGACTGTCTGCGCATTGCGACGCTGACGGGGCTTTGACTAAGATGTCGTCCAGGTATGGGAGAAGGGTAATGCCTCTGGACCGCAGAATCCCCAGAAGGGTTGCCAGAACCTTCGTGAACACCCGCGGGGCCGTCGCCAGACCGAATGGCAGAGCGACGAACTGGAAGTGATCCGACTGGATGGCAAATCGGAGGAAACGTTGGTGCATGGTAGCGATAGGTATGTGGAGATACGCATCTTGCACGTCCAAAGACGCCATGTGCTCCCCCTGCACCAATGAGGCCACAACGGAACGAAGAGATTCCATTCTGAACCTCTGAACCCGTAGATAACGGTTCAGAAGTTTGAGGTCCAGCACCGGTCTCACATCGCCCTCCTTCTTGGGGACCACAAACAGGTTGGAATAAAAACCTGTGAAACGCTCCTCCGGAGGCACCGGAGAAATCACCCCCTGCAGATATAGGGACTGGACGGCGTTCAAGAAAGCCGCGGCCCGGACGGGATCCCTGGGAGGCTGGGAAAGGAAGAAACGGTTGGGGGGAAGGGACCTGAATTCTATTTTGTAGCCCGAAGAAACTACCTCGAGCGCCCATGCGTCCGGAATGTGGGCGTGCCAAATGTCCTGGAACAGGAGAAGACGCCCCCCCACCTGAGAGGGTGGGGACAAACCTTCATGCGGAAGGCTGCTTACTTGGCGCTGTGCGAGGTTGCTGGGCACGCGGACGCCAAGCCTGCTGGGGCTTAAAAGACGGGCCTTTCCGCCGATCCTGGTTTGGCGGTCCCGCCGCGGAGGTGGAAACTGAACGGGTGCCCGAGAAACGGCGAAAGGACTGGAAGCGTGAAGACGCAGACCTGGACTGAAAAGGCCGCTTCGCTTTGGGTTGGGGCAGATGGGTGCTTTTCCCACCCGTAGCTTCTGAGATTATAACATCCAGTTTCGGCCCAAAAAGCCGCACCCCAGAAAACGGAAGCTTTAGGAGAGAACGTTTAGAGGAAGAATCAGCCTTCCAGGCCTTGAGCCATAACTCCCGGCGAACCGAAGTGGTGAGAGCTGAGGCACGGGCCACCATCGACCCAGCATCCAGTGCCGCTTCGCAGAGATATTTCCCCGCATGGGAAATCTGGAGCGCAGACAACTCGAGTTCAGCGGGCGGGAGGTTGGACAAAACGTCCTGGCTCAACCGGAGGGACCACTCCGAAACCGCCTTGGCTACCCAGGCGGATGCGAAAATCGGACGCAGTGCCGAACCGCTCGCCGTAAAGATTGACTTGGAGAGCGACTCTACGCGACGGTCCACCGGATCCTGGAGGGAAGAACCATCCGCAACCGGAATGGTCGTAGATTTCGCCAAGTGAGCCACCGGCGGGTCCACCTTCGGTGGGGAGGACCATTGTTCCACGGTCTCGTGTGGAAAGGGGTAGAGAAGGTCTAGGCGTTTTGGGATAACAAAACGCAAACCCGGCTGGTCCCAAGCCTTGTTAACCACAATAGAAAAATCTTTGTGCAACGGGAACGCCTTGGGGGTCTGTTTCGCACGCAGAAACGACACCCCTTGTTGGCTAGTGGAGGGAAGATCCTCCTGAACCCGGAAGGTGTCCCTTATCGCCGAAATCAGGCTATCCACCATGGAAGCAATCTGAGAAGAGTGCTCCAGATCCATATCCGCATCCGAATCCCCAAGCTCACCCTCTGACAGTGCGTCGCCTAACAGGGAGGACGCCTGTGACTGGGATCCAGGAGCAGGGGGGGATGCTGAGGCGTCAGAGAAGGAACGGTTGCCTGCTCTGGGGTGCTTACTAGGAGGTCTGCCTCTGGTTTGCATGCAATGCGGTTGCGCGGATTGCACCGGTGGCGATTTCTCCACTAAACGACCCAGCAGTGAAAGGGTGGAATGGGAGATCTTAGAGAGGTCCTCCACTGCCTGTGACAGAGACCTTGCCCAGTCTGGTTCCCCCTGAACAGGACGATCTAAGGCTTCTGTGGGCTGCAGTGTTCTAGGGAGATTGCTCTGCGCAGGCTTCTGACAAGCCGAGCACAGTGATAGTGACTGGCCCCGAGGGAATTTAGCTGAACACACGGAACAGGCATAGTAAGTGGTCCTACAGGTTGTCTGAGGGGGGTCAGTGGCCGGGTCAGACATGGTCAGAACTCCTGCTGGACGGGGTATCTATCGCCTACCAGAAAAACGGAGAGGGATCTTAGGTCCTGTGTCCTACCCACTCTGCGCCGGAAAGAACTGGAAGATGTAGCAGGGCGGGAGAATAAACCACGCCCCCTCAAAGCCCGGGAGCGGCAGTCCGATTGAAGTGGGGAAACCGCGCCCCGCACCCCTCCGTGCACGTGACCGCAGCTGCGGCCAGTGTGCCTAATGCTCCTCCCCAATATGTCTGATCGTGGAGGCCCCCTTCCTGGTTATCGCGTACCATGTGTCCCCTCCCGAATGCCGACTGCAACCGCACCGAAAACATGTGCGCGGCGCAGCGGCGAGGTAAGCGGCGGAAGCGGACGGCGGAAGCGGACGCCTGAGTTGTGCGAATAAAGCAGCGCGGTGGAGGGGACGGAGCTGGGAGGTCGGTCGGCTTACTGCAAGGGCCCGTTGTAAGCACTCCTCCAGTGGACGTTCACTGAGAGAGGGGGGTCTGGATAGAGGAGAGCGCTGAGGGCGAAGATCCACTCACCTGTCTTCATCTGTGGTCTTCACCCTCAGTTGTATCGCCAGCAGGGTGACCCCTAAACCGCTGGCACCAGGCGACAGGGGTCCGGGCAGAGGAGGGCTGAAGGGAGGATGACCCTGTAGCTGGGGGGAAGCAGGGGAGCGAGGCTGCCCTGGTCCACTTTACCTTCTTGGGGGGGGCAAGGCGGTGAAAGAGGTACACCGGCCAGCCTCCCGGGGATGCAGGGACGCAAGCGACCCTGGACCCCCATTCGGAATCTGAAAAAAATAAAAATAAAATAAAAAATTGCAATGCCACCCTGCGAAGCAGGGAGGTCTGCCTCCTACGACACTAAGCTAAAAACTGATATGCTCTCTCCAGGCTGGAGGTGGTATAGCCTGCAGGGGAGGAGCAAACAGCTTTCAGCCTAGTGTCGCCTCCTAGTGGCAGCAGCAAGCTATACCCATGGTCCTGTGTCCCCCAATGATATGAGCGAGAAAAACGGAATGTACTCCGTATGCATTTAGTTTCCGTGTTTCTGTATCTCCGTTCCGTGCAAAGATAGAACATGTCCTATATTTGGCCGCAAATCACGTTCCGTGGCTCCATTAAAGTCAATGGGTCCGCAAAAAAAAACGGAATGCATACTGAAATGCATCCGTATGTCTTCGGTATCTGATCCGTTTTTTGCAGAACCATCTATTGAAAATGTTATGCCCAGCCCAATTTGTTCTATGACATATGTAATTACTGTATATGCCATATGGAAAAACGGAACGGAAAAACAGAACCGAAACGGAAACAAAAACAACGGATCCGTGAAAAACGGACTGCAAAACACTAAAATAGTCATACGGTAGTGTGAAAGAGGCCTAAGACTTAGCCTAACACGTGTCATCAGGTGCTATAGAACACCCGATGACGCGTTCCGGCCAGCCAATCACTGTAATGCCAGTAACCAACATGGCTATGGCATTACAGTGAGTGCCAGTACCTCCGCACGTAGCAGCCAACAAACATGAGGGGAGGAGACTCGAGCACAAGCCGTGTTGTCGTCCGAACACCGCAATGCTCGAAAAAAAATTGTGTTGGGCAGAGCCTGCTCACCGAACACTACTCCCGATGTATGCATTCCAGGAGTATAGCTAGTTTGTATGTGCATCATTACCTAAATGATAAATTAAGCATCATTCTGTATACTTTGCCCTCATGTATACTTACTCATTGCTCTTATGGGCGAGGCTTGCCTAGCTGCGCTCACAGTCGTCAGAAACCGAGTGTAATTCATGTCTGTGAACAAGTAAAGACAAGACTTATTATATAAGGTGCAGACAGAGGCGCACCACCAACCAGGCTGATTTTACCCTCCTGGCTCACGTTTTCCGTTTAATAATTATTGGATGCCATTCACATAGACTTAGGGTAGGACCACACATATCGTGTTGTGGTCGCACTGCGGTCTAGTACTATACGGCCTTACGAGCTGCAGCAGTCTCTAACAAAGGTTATTAAGACTGCACTGTTCAGCGCTGCGCTGCGGCTCGTACGGCACTAGACCGCAGGGCATCCACATGACAAAATAACTTGGCCATACTTGCTCACTGTAGTCCCTGTCCTGTTCCAGCTGGGTTTTAAACCCAGGGCCTGCTGTATAGGAGGCAGAAAGCCTTATCAGCGCTACTGTTGTTATGGAAGGATTTTCTCTGACTAAAAACATCAGTAGTATTCTTTACATGCATATTTTGCTGCCATCTACAGACATATACTTAAAAAAGGATAAAAGCAGAAAAAATAATTACAATAAACACATTCTTGTAATACTTTATGAAATGAATGTCACAAAACCACTGGCACTTTTATTGAATGCAGCTCAGGATGGCGGTAATTGTATATTATACATAGCCATTGAAAGAGTCCTCCAAGACTAGGATAGTGGTGGTAGTAGTACTGTCACCTCCAGCTGTAAGCATTCCATCTCCTATACAGTGAACAATACATAGCTGAGTACATCTGCCCTCTATAGTAGGGTGGTACTCCCAGTGTCTTTACACTGTGTTGTCTCCTCCAAGGACTGGTGTTACTCCCATTAAGAGCAGCTCAGGATGATGATGGCAGTAATATCACATCCAACGATAAGCATTTCATCTACTATACATAGCTGAGAACATGGCCCTCTACAGAAGGGAGGTACTCCCAGCTCCCTTACACTGTGTTGCCAGAGAAACCGGGATCCCTGCTCATCTGTGTTACAGGCGTGTAATATCCACATATATCACATGTACAGCAACTACATGTGTGAGCTTCACCTCAGCTTGCCATGCCCTGGAGTGATGCTACGAGCTCCCCTAGTGGTGAAATCAGCACGATGAGAGCGGTAGCACTACTTTTTGTGGTATTTTAATCGGTTTTCAAAAATAAAATTTCACATGGCGGAACAACCCCTTCTTAATGCAAAAAATGTATACCGACTCCCAGACCAGACTCCAGAATCAAAGAAGTTATCCAACCCCTATAATACCCCTCAAAATGCCTGGGCACCTGATACAGATTATACGGACCGCGCTCCCCGGCACCCGCATTGCTCCCGATACCAGCACGGCCGCAGCTGCATCTCCCGGTCGCCAGATGTTTTGATCCGTGCAGGTGAGCAGCCAATAGCAGGCCATGACAGGGATGAGCAGGGTAAGTGTAATCTATATGAGGCTACAGGGGATTGGGTCATTATAAAAGTTGGACTCCAAAATGTCTACAGACCTCCAGACAGACCCCCAAATTACAGACTTCCAAATTAATAGACCTCAAAATTATTACAGACCTCCAGACTAAACCTCAAAAATAATGCAGGTAGCAGATCAGCCCCCAAATTCATACAAACCCCAGATGAGTCCCCAAATTCAGGCTCTGGATTAAACCTCAAATCAGCCCCTAAATTCATGCAGACCCCAAGTTTATATAGCCCTCAGATCAGACCCCAAACTTATTCAAACCCCAAATTACACCCCAAATTTATACAGATCGTAAATCAGACTGCTGTCGCCCCCTATATCTCCACCCCCCTAAATGCAGACCAAATTTTTAAAAAATAGAGTGCAGTATAGAAGTTGCGCTAAAGGAACACTAGTGGACCGCAGATAACGGTCACAGGGCCCTCATGTTTGAGATCCCGACCCCAAGGGCTCATGCACACGACCGTATGTACTTTGCGGTCCGCAAAACATGGATTCCCCAAAAATACGGATAATGTCCAAGTGCATTCCGTATTTTGTGGAACGGAACGGTTGGCCCCTAATAGAACAGTCCTATCCTTGTCTGTAATGTGGACAATAATAGGATATGTTCTATTTTTTTGCAGAACGGACATACGGAAACGCATATGGTCCACAAAAAAGCGTAACGGACACGGAAAGAAAATACGTTCGTGTGCATGAGCCCCAAGGCTGAGTTCACACTTCAGTTATTTGGTCAGTTATTTCCATCAGTGATTGTGAGCCAAAACCAGTAGTGTGGTGTACTCAGAGATAAGCGGTAATGGAAAGATTTCCTCCAGTTCTGTGTTTAGAGCCGCACCTGGTTTTGGCTGACAATAACTGATGGTAATAAGTAAAAAAAATAACTGAAGTGTGAACTCGTCCTAGTCTAAGGTCCCTTTCACACGGACGAGCATGTGATGGACCATGTGATGTGCGCAGTGACATCAAAAGGTCCTTTAGCCAGGTCCTGAAGAAAGTAGAAAGGAGATCCGCTACGCCAGGCATGCTCAACCTGCGGCCCTCCAGCTGTTGCAAAACTACAACTCCCAGCATGCCCGAACAACCTATAGCCATCAGCTTACAGCAGGGCATTGTGGGAGTTGTAGTTTTACAACAGCTGGAGGGCCGCAGGTTGAGCATGCCTGCGCTACGCGATCAAGTGGATGGGGCGAGTTAAATTTGTTTATTTTTTTTTAACCCCTCAATGGACATTTTACTTTGCATTCTGTATTAAGAATGCTATTATTTTCCCTTACAACCATGTTATAAGGAAAAATAATAAAATTTACACAACACCGATCCCAAACCCGAACTTCTGTGAAGAAGTCCGGGTTCAGGTCTGGGTACCAAACATGCTGATTTTTCACACGCGCATGCAAAAAGCATTAAAATGTTTTGCACTCGCGCAGAAAAAAAAATCATGCATTTTCCCGCAACGCATCCACATCTTGTCCGACCCTCACACGCGACGCCTGAGGCCTCCTGCACACGAACGTTGTGTGCCCATGGCCGTATTGCGGAGTGCTTCCGTGGTGTTTCTGTCTGTGCCTCCACACCGCAAAAAAAAAAAAAAAAAAAAAAAAAAAAAAAAAAAAAAAAAAAAAATCGAACTTGTTCTATTTTTTTTGCGGTGCGGACGGATCACGGACCCATTCAAGTAGAATGGGTCTTGATCGGTCCCGGCAGCCGCACGGACGTTGCCCGAGCATGGGGGGGGGGGGGCGGGGGGGAGGGTGAGGACCAGCATATTGCGGTCCCCAATTCACGGAACGTATGCACAACATTAGTGTGCAAGAGGCCTAAGGCTCCATTCACACGTCCGCAATTGTGGTTCGCATCCGTTCCGCAATTGTGCGTAACAGGTGCGGACCCATTCATTCTCTACAGGGACAGAATGGATGCGGACAGCACACAGTGTGCTGTCCACATCCGCATTTTCGGAGCGCGCCGCCGATCTTCCGGTCCGTGGCTCCGGAAAGAAATAGAACATGTCCTATTCTTGTCCGCAATTGCAAGAATAGGCATTTCTATGGGGCCCGGCCAGGTGTATTGCAGATCCGCAATGCACTACAGACGTGTGAATGGACCCTAACTCTTCTCCATTCACCCCTTTAACATCATTCTTCTGAACCTGATCCACCATCCACCGCACCCCACTGGCTTTATATCTACTCCACTATTTTGTTAATATGGCTGCACCACTGTACAAAACCTGTGTCACCCCTATCACCTCATAGATTGTAAGCTGTTGCGACCAGGGCCGTCACTCCTCTTGTTTTGATTGTTGACGTGTTTGTTGCTATGTAAAGTATGATTTTGATTGTACATGAATCTCCTGAATTGTTAAGCACTGCAGAATATATTGGCGCTACATAAAGTTTATTAGAAAAAATGATGATTACACTTACCGTTAATCGGATTTTCCAGACCCCATGACAGCACCACAGAGAGAGGGATCCACCCCTAGGGACAGGAAACCTACAGAATAAAAAGGTGGAGCCTCTCTACCCCTTCAGTGTATTTGAGGGCAAGAGAGGGACTCCGACACAATTAATCATTCTGAACCATATAAATCAACATAAAAATGTACATATATTTTTTTTGATACTCCATGTGAAAAAACTGAAACTATCACCAAGGGAGGGAATTAGGAAGGGTGCTGTCGTGGGGTCTGGAAAATCCGATTACCGGTAAGTGTAATCATCATTTTTCCCCTCCCATGACAGCACCACAGAGAGAATTACAGAGGAATAGAACCCTTCCTGGGGAGGGACCACCGCTTGTAAAACCTTTCTACCGAAAGATAGATCAGAGGAAGAGTGCAGATCCAAACGGTTGTGACGGAAAAAGGTAGAAGGTAAAGACCACGTGGCCGCCTTACAAATTTGCTCAATAGAAGCCCCCGACCTTTCAGCCCAAGAAGTGGAAACAGAGCGAGTAGAGTGAGCCTTCACCGAGACTGGAGAAGACAGACCCTCCTCCAAGCCACCTAGACAAGGTACTCTTGGTAGCCTTCTTCCCTTTATTCGATTCCGAAAAGAGAATGAACAAAGCAGAAGACTTTCTCCATCCTTCCGTAACTTTGAGATACTGTAATAAGCATCTCCGGATATCTACAGTATGAAATGCCACCTTCCCAGAATTTTTAGGATGATCACAAAAAGGAAGGAAGAATTATTTATTGGGACCTATGAAATTTAGAGGACACTTTGGGTAAAAAGGCCGGATCAGGTGGAATAATGACTCTGTCATCCAGAACCCTAGTGAATGGACAATTAATGGAGATAGCCTGCAACTCGCTTATTCTTTTTGCATTGGTGAGGGCTACCAATAAAACTAATTTGTAAGTAAGATGTTTTATGTTAGAAGAATCAATGGGTTCAAAGGGTGCCTTGGTTAAGGAATTTAGCACAAGATTAAGATCCCACAGGGGGACCCTGGGCGATAAGACTGGCTTCATCCTATCAACTGCTTTAAAGAATCTAATGATCCATGGATTCGAGGCAAAGTTTTGTTCGAATAGTAGTGACAGGGAAGAGACATGTACTTTAGGAGTACTCTTTGCCAGACCTAAAGAAAGACCATTCTGTAAAAATTCCAGGACCTGGGAAATAGGGACAGATAAGGGTGCATTTTTGTTTACCAAATTCTATAAATTTCTTCCAGGTTCTAGCGTAGATAGAAATAGTTACAGGCTTTCTGCTTTTAAGCAAAGTCGCAGTGAGTTCCTGACAGAACCCCTCCTGATTAATAAGTTCTGCTCAAATTCCAAGCAGTCAGATGGAGACCACTGACTGTTGGGTGAAAAACCTGACCCTGGGACAGCAGAACCGGGATGTCTGGTAGAATCCAGGGGTCCGATATCGACGTGGTCCAGAGTAGAGTAAACCATGCCCTCTTGGGCCAGAAGAGGGCAATGAGGATAACCCTTGCTTTGCCCTTCCTGATCTTTTTTTAGGACTGCTGGGATCAATTGGAAGGGGGGGAAAAGGCATAGGCTAGGGGGACGTTCCACTTCAGAAGAAAGGCGTCCACCCCATAGGAGAACTCCCTGGCATTTAGCGAGCAAAAAAGGTCCACTTTTTTTTGTTCTGGCTTGAACCAAAAATATCTATTACCGGCATGCCCCAAGACTTTGTGATCATGGAAAATATAGAATTGTTCAGGGACCCCACTCCCCTTGCTTCAAGGGGTACCTCCTTAGAAAGTCTTCCTTCCTGAAAGTCTTCCTTCCCCTTTATGTGGAGAGCTGATACATTACTGACCTGTTTTTCTAATGTCCCTAGCAATCTTCTCGCTTCCCAACCTAAGGTTACCGATCTTGTTCCCCCCTGGTGATTCACATATGCCACGGTCGCCTGATTGAGAGAATTCTCACGTGGCCCGTGCCTCGTAGGGACTGAGAAGCTTTCACGGACAGTCTTACTGCCACTAATTCTTCCCGATTAGAAGAGAACAATCTCTGACTTGGGGACCATACACCCTGAAAACTACTCCAGAATATGGGCTCCCCACCCCCAAGGGCTTGCATCCGTGGTCAGGACAATAGGTCCAGCCACCAGGATAGACTCTTTAATGTAGTGTTTGAAATTTTTATTCTGACATCCAATGCCCCCATGTACTTTTTGAAGGCTGTTAAGTTGTGCCCACTCCACCACCAGGATGCAGGAAACTGGAGACCCCAGAACCGACATTGCCTTTCGAAGAGTCAGAGAGGTGGAGGAAAGTGACCTGATTTGTTTCAAAATTTTTTGTTCTGGAAGATACACCTTCTGTGTCTCTGAATGCAAAACCAGGCCCGGAAACCTTTTTTTTTTTTTTTACAGGTTTTAATCTGGATTGTTAGTAGTTTATTATCCATCCCAGTTCTTGGAAGGTTTGTACAACCATCTGAATGCTCTTCTCGCAATTGAGCCGTGAATTCGCTATGATCAAAAAATCGTCCAGGTATGGAACAATCAAAACGTTCTTATGAATGAAACCATCTCTGCTACCACCTTTGTGAATATCCTTGGGGCCATGGACAGGCGAAAGGACAATGCCTGGAATTGATATTGTTGAATATGACCCTCCATCGGAATCGCCACCCTGAGGTATTTCTGAAATTTCTGGTGCATAGGAATATGAAAATAGGCGTCTTTTAAATCAATTACTGCCATTAATCAATGAGGATAAAGAAGGTGTATCGTATTCCTCATTGTCTGCATTTTGAAATTTTTGTACACCAGAAATTTGTTTAAATCCCTCATATTGATGATAGTCCTGTGAGAACCATCCAGTTTTGGAACTAGAAAAAGATGGGAGAAATAGCCTTCGGATTGCTCTTCTAGGGAAACAGGAATTAGGACATCTTTCTTTATAAGGTCTAGTACTTCTTTTATTATGGGAAAACGGCCTTTTACACAAATGCTTTTTGTAATAACGAACCTTTGCGGACGCAAGGAAAGGAAATCTTGTTTTAGACCTGGACGAATGACCTCCAAGACCCCAGGCCCTGCAATCTTTTCCCAGGCTGCCTGGAAGAATTTTAGCCTTCCTCCCATTTTTAACCTGGCGTCATTGTTGAGGTTGTTTTTTATTTGTAGAGGAAGAGTTTCCAAATAGGAATCCTTTCCCCCAAAAATTCTTGGATCTGAATCTCTGGTCTTTATCTCTGACTGGTCTTCTACCCGCATTATTCTTATAGGGACGAAAGGACTGCCTATTCCTAGAACCAAATACCCAGGAAGGATTAGGGACTGAAAACCTTCTTTTCCTATCAGCTGCTTTCTCTAATAGGTCATTTACGTAAATTTTTTGGGCTTTCCCCCAAGAGGAGGAATTAAAGGGTTTCTATCACCAGAAATACTGTTATGTAGCTGACTGACATTAGCGATGCGCCCATGTCAGCACTACATAACCGTATGTTTCTAACGTAAGTCCCTGCAGCCATTTTTGTTAAAAAAAAGCACTTATTATACGCTAATGAGCCTCTAGGTGCTATGTGGGTGTAAAATCAGCACCTAGAGGCTCCGTCCACTCACTCTGTATTCCGCCCAGGTCCAGTGTTGTGCCCGCCCGCTCCTCTTGATTGATGCCACTGTTCCCTGCATCGTTGGCGAAATCCCACACCTGCGACATGTCCCATTTCTTTGCGGAACAGACATATACGAAAACGGAATGCACGCATTACGGACAAGGACAGGACTGTTCCATTAGGGGCCAGCCTTTCCATTCTCCAAAATATGGAATGCACACGGACGTCATCCGTATTTTTTGTGGACTGCAAAATTCATTTGGTCGTGTGCATGAGTCCTTAGGCTACATGCACACAAATGTTGTTTGTTTCCGTGTCCGTTCCGTTTTTTTTGCGGATAGGATGCGGACCCATTCATTTCAATGGGTCCGCAAAAAATGCAGACAGCACACAGTGTGCTGTCCGCATCAGTATGTCCATTCCGTAGTCCCGCCAAAAAAAAAAAACAACACAACATGTCCTATTCTTGTCCATTTTAGGCATTGTTACAATGGATACAATGCAATTTGCAGACCACAAAACACATACGGTCGTGTGCATGTAGCCTTAAGCCTCTTGCACACAAACGTTTTTTTTCCGTTCCGTTTTTGTGGATTCCGTTTGCGGGACCATTCATTTCAATGGGTCTGCAAAAACAACAGAAGGTACTCCGTATGCATTCCCTTTCCGTTCAAAGCTAGAACATGTCCTATTATTTCCCACAAATCACGTTCCGTGGCTCCATTCAAGTCAATGGTTCCACAGTAAAAAACAAAACAAAAACTGAATGCATATGGAATGCATCCGTATGTCTTTTGTATCCGTTCCATTTTTGCGGAACCATCTATTAAAAATGTTATGCCCAGCCCAATTTTTTTTATGTACTTACTGTTTAAACATTATTGTATGTTTCCGTTTGCGATCCGCAAAAAATTGATCACAAATGGAAAAACAGAACGGCAAAATGGAACGGAAGCGGAAACACTACTGAAACAAAAAATGGATCCGTTAAAAACGGACCGCAGTATACTTAAAAAGCCATACGGTCATGTGCAGGAGGCCTTATTATGAGCCAAAACCAGTAGTGGAGCCTCCACAGAGATCAGGCATAAGGGAAAGATCTGCACCTGGTTTTGGATCACCACATGGAAAGAACTGACCAAATAACTGATTCCACCTTTAATTTTCTAAAAGAGCTCTGACAAATGAAAGGTGGAATCTGATTGGTTGCTGTGGGACACCAAGCCAGTTCTCCTTTACACCACTTCTGATAAGTCTCCCCCGTTGTCTCTAGCTTGGTCTGCAGCAGGGCAGATTTTAGGACCAGGTTATGCCGCTTTGCAGTCACGTGCCCAGTGCTGCCACATGGGAAACCATAGACTGTATGGGCTCCCGGGAGGCAGGTGACCGTCAAGTAGCCTTGTGCAGAGTGCTGCATTCCCCGGGGGTCTGCGCGGTCTCCCGGTGTTAGGTTGGGGTTGCCGGGGTGAAGGACATGGAAGGATCATTTGGGGGGGCAGGGCTGGACCTCCTAGTAGCCCATTCAGAACTGCCGCATGGTGAAATGTCTCACATATGGGCCATATGACGCACGATGCATGCAGTACAGGGGGCACAGCACGTACCGTCTATTAGAGATCACAAATACCTTCTGCCTATTCAGTACCCCGAGGCCTCATGCCTCCAGCCAGGCACGATCAATCCACCCCTGAGCACGGCCGTCAGCTAGCAGCGTCCTCATGTTAGCATCTTACATGCCTTACAATGAAAAGCTCGCCGCCTAGTGGTCAGTCTGTGAATTATAAGTCATCAGTTTAGTGCACCAAATGTGTGATTTCTGTGATGTAGTAGGTAAGTGACCCCCGGGTAAGCCCTGCCAGCTCAATAACTGAAGGTTCATTCATGTTTCAATGCATTAGTGACCCTCAGCATGACATACAAGGGCGAGATCGTTTTGACATCATTATTTTTGGCATTGTTTTTGCAATGATTTTATTCTTTTCCGGTATTGAGTTCCGTCACAGGGTCTCTATACCGGAAAAGAACTGATTATTTTATTCGAATGCATTCTGAATGGAGAGCAATCCGTTCAGGATGTCTTCAGGTCAGTCTTTTTGACTGTTCAGGATGGAGATAAAACCGTAGCATGCTGCGGTATTATCTCCAGCCAAAAATCCGGAACACTTGCCGGAATGCTGGATCTGACATTTTTTTCCCAAAGGAATGTATTAGTGCCAGATCCGGCATTCAAAATACCGCAATGCCGGATGCACAGAATGGAAAAAAAAAAAAAGTGAAATAAATAAATGCTGGATCAGTTTTTCCGGATGACACAGGAAAGACTGATCCGGTATTTCAATGCGTTTGTAAAAGGTACTTTCACACTAGCGTTTTTCTTTTCCGGTATTGAGTTCCCTCCTAGGGGCTTAATACCGGAAAAGAACTGATCAGTTTTATCCCCATGCATTCTGAATGGAGAGTAATCCGTTCAGGATGCATCAGGATGTCTTCAGTTCAGTCTTTTTGACTGATCAGGCTTTTCAGAAAACCGTAGCATGTTGTATTTTCACCTCCGGCCAAAATCTGGCCTTTTTCCCCATTGCCTTGCATTAACGCCGGATCCAGCACCGTGTGTTCCGTCAAACCGTATCCGGCTTTTGCATGTTAAACACGAAAAATGTGAAAAAAAAGTTAAAGTCCATAAATGGCAGATCTGTTTTTTCCAATGCATTTTTTCAATGTGATCAAAATCCTGATCAGGATTCAAATGTAATCCGTTTTCACACGTTCCTCCGGATCCGGCGGGCAGTTCCGGTGTTGGCATTGAACGCTGGATTCAAACAACGCTAGTGTGAAAGTAGCCTTAGACAGATCAGGATTCTGATCTCTTACAAATGCCATCAGTTTGCATGCGTTGATGGATTCGGCAGGCAGTGTCGGTGACGGAACTGCCTGCCGGAATCCTCTGCCGCAAGTGTGAAAGTACCCTGAGTTAGAGGATACCTTGAATTCTAAGACTATGGCATGGCTTTGATATAGCACATAATGTGCGATTGTGTCTGGACAGACTTAAAGGGGTATTCCGGTTAGAAAAAATGACATTACGTCCTGTGGATAGGGGATAAGTATCAGATACATGGGGTTCCTACCGCTGGGACTCCCAGCATTGATCACGAGAATGGGAATCCTGTACACCACAGAGGCCCCTTGAAATGGACGGAGCGGCTGGTCAAAAAAGCACTCTACAGCTCCATTCACCTTTATGGGAGTGCCGGAGAGAGCCGAGTCCTGTACCAGCTGCTCAGTCCATTTCAGGGGGGTTTCACAAGGTACTGGGCCCCCGATCTGGTGATCAGTGAGGGTTCCAGGACCCCCACCATTCTGATAGTTATCCCCCTTCCTTAACCAGAATACTCCTTTAAAGGGACACCGATAGGCCCGATAAACATTTTTAGTTATTCCTATGCAGTCATTGGTCTATTAAAGTGTATTCCAATCACATAAGAGTACCCCCTCAGTCCCCGATACGCCCAAGCCGGCGCAGGCGCAGCAGGAGACGCTGGCATTGAATAAGGGACGCAGGCGCACTGCGAGTGAGGGTGTCGGGCAAGTTATCCGGCGCACGCGCAGAAGGTACAAGTGAGTTCAATGCCAGGGTCTCCTGCTGCGCCTGCCCCGGCTCGGGAGGATTGGGGATTGTAAAAGCCGCCCAGCGCAGTGAATAATAATGAGCTGGGCGACGCTAGGAAGCGACAGTTGGGACAAGGCTGGGCACAATGGTAGGAGTAAAAACACCCCTTGGGGGGTGATTGACAGATGATTATAAAGTTGTTTTTACATGGTTTACAATGCGGACAGGGGGTACTCTTATGTGATTGGAATACACTTTAATAGACCAGTGACTGCATAGGAATAACTAAATATGTTTATCGGGCCAGTCAGTGTCCCTTTAAAGCGGTTGAAAGGCAGAAGTGTAACTGATTCATGGGGCCCCATAGCAAATTAAGATGGGGCCCCACCACCTAGAGTAAGAAAATTAAAACAGCAGCATAAGTACTGTAGCAATATTTAAAGCTATGCAGAATGGCACCATACATCAGGAAACCTACATAATGGCAAAAAGACCACAGATTGTTATTCCCCACCAAAAGGAACAATGTTATTGCACCCGATTGATGAGATATTACAGGCAACCTGCAGCACTCCAGCTGTTATGAAAAACTACAGTTCCCAGCATGCTCCATTTATTTAACAGTTTTGAGAAGAACAGAGCAAGTATGCATGCTGGGAGTTGTAGTTTCACAACAGCTGGAGTGCCGCAGGTTGCCCATTCCTGCCTCCCCTCAAACTCTGGGCCGCATGGCTGCTATGGCTATAGCTACGCCCATGCTAAAAGATCAGATGGTGTCTAAAACATGCCACCGACCCAAAGAATGCACCAAAAGTGAAGAAAAATAAATAAAAAAACTGTGCTGTTTGTAGTGAATTATATAGATCCTGTCACAGTGGGGAGTGGGGGAAACCCCCCACCGTATAATGGGAACTGTTACTAGGCCAGACAACAATGAAGGGAGCAGGCCACAACCTACAGCCGCCCTAATCCTGACCTTGATCTCCTGACCGCATGAGCAAACCCTGAATGTGGGAGGGCTCATGCATTGCAACCTGGATCCTGCTTCCTCAGGGACTCAGACAAACCGGAGTGTCCAGCTGCCTAGTAACAGGTGGAAGGGAAATGACCACATGCAGCATCTGGATCGGCAGGTAAGAACACCTGAGAACTCACTTACCTGCCACTACGACTGGAACCCGTGCATAAGTACAGGTGCCCACACACCAAACAGGACACCGTACAGAAAACACACCCAGGTATCCTGCACACCTGATACTCCCTGGACTCCATGCCGCAAGGAGCACGGCAGCCCCAGGCAGCAATGCATACAGACTAATGGTTAACCCCTCTGGGAAACCAGCCCCCTCATGGAGGCATCAACATACAGGGACCAACAACAGCCTAGACATGTAACGACCAACAAAACGCTACACACACGCAGAACATAAACCCACACCACACATACAACAAGTGAGGTTAAAGGTACAAAAGGGAGGACAATTTATGTTCCATAAGGTGGCCCTCAAGGACTGGGCTGGAACACCCAGGCAAGGAGCAATGATCCAACACCAAGCAAGGCTGTAGTACAACTGCACCCAGCCAGCAAGCCACAGGTTTATATCAAGCTTGCAGCCACACCCAGGAAGCACCTTAATCCCCACTAGCCTTAAGATTAACCCCTTGCTCACCAAACAGCAGGGAGGCACACCTTAACCCCTTCACGCAATATCACGTACATGTACGTGGGGGAATGTGGTGCCTCACCGCATCCCCACGTGCATGTACGTGATCGGCTTTCACTGTCAGCGCAGGGACCGAAGCGCTGAAGATTCAGTGAAGCCGGCGTGCTGGGGTTGCTAGGCAACCAGAGAAGCCGGAAGGAGATGTATTGGCCCCCTGACCCGCCCACGATCGCTGTGATTGGTCCAATACTGCAGAGGGACCAATCGCAGCGCATCGGGGCAGGTAAGGGGGGTTAGGGAGGGACTGTGTGCCTCTCCTTCTCTGATCGTCCCCATTCCTGTCAGGGAAGCGATCAGAGAAGGAGAGAGTGACATTCTGCTGTACCTGACATATGTATACTAGTCATGGAGCACTGCTACTTAGCGCTCCATGACTAGTATACTCCTCATCGCATTTAACTGTCACCATGTCTGCAGACATGGTGACAGCGCTGAGTGCCAGCTGTTACACACAGCCAGGCACTCAGGCTCAATGCCGAGGGGGGTCCTGTGACCCCCGTATCGGCGATCGGGTAGTTAGGCACCCCCCCCTATGGGCGATCGCTTTATGTAGTTTCTGATCCCTGCGGTCCCTGACCGCAGGGATCAGAAACCTAAAAATTGCCCCAAACCGATTTTTTTTAACCCCCCCCCTGCACCCCTGAATTCATTTATGCGGCGGGGTGCAGGGGGGCGGTATGTGGGCGGTGCGGGGCGGTGCAGCAGTTGCGGGAGGCGGGCGGTGCGGCAGGCGGGATCGCGATCCCCCGCCCGCCTCCCGTTATAATCATCGTTGGCGTCTAGTGGGTTATACCAGGGTGCCAGCACATTGCTGGCACCCTGGTATAAACGGCTGACATCGGTGATGCGATGTCAGCCGTTTAACCCTTTCCATACCGCGGTCCGTACGGACCGCGGTATGGAAAAGGTTAACAGCTCAGGGAGCTCCCTCCCTCTCCCATCGGAGGGCTGCTGTACCTTTGCAGCCCCCCGATGGAGAGGGAGAGAGCCCCCAGACAGCCCCCCCAGAGCCCCGTCCTTACCCTTCCCCGTCTGCGCAGTTCTGAACATAACTGAGCAGACGGGGAAGGTTCCCATGGCAACAGGACGCCTCTCAGGCATCCTGCTGTCCATGGTGCTGAACAGATCTATGCTGAAAGCATAGATCTGTTCAGTGTAAGTATAATATAGCACAGTGTAATATATATTGTACTGTACTGTATTATACAGACATCAGACCCACTGGATCTTCAAGAACCAAGTGGGTCTGGGTCAAAAAAAAAAGTGAAAAAAGGAAAAATAAAGTTAAAATCAAAAAACACATTTATCACTGATTAAACATGAGAAAAATAAAATTCCCTACACATGTTTGGTATCGCCGCGTCCGTAACGACCTGATCTATAAAACGGTCATGTTACTTTTCCCGAACGGTGAACGCCATAAAAATAAAAAATAAAAAACTATGATGAAATTGAAATTTTGCCCACCTTACTTCCCCAAAAAAGATAACAAAAGTGATCAAAAAAGTCGCATGTACTCCAAAATTGTAACAATCAAACCGTCATCTCATCTCGCAAAAAATGAGACCCTACTTAAGATAATCGCCCAAAAACTGAAAAAACTATGGCTCTTAGACTATGGAAACACTAAAACATCATTTTTTTTGTTTCAAAAATGAAATCATTGTGTAAAACTTATATAAATAAAAAAAAGTATACATATTAGGTATTGCCGCGTCCGTATCGACCGGCTCTATAAAAATATCACATGACCTAACCCCTCAGGTGACCACCGTAAAAAAATAAAAATAAAAACGGAGTAGAAAAAGCAATTTTTTGTCATCTTACGTCACAAAAAGTGTAATAGCAAGCGATCAAAAAGTCATATGCACCCCAAAATAGTGCCAATCAAACTGTCATCTCATCCAGCAAAAAATGAGACCCTACTTAAGATAATCGCCCCAAAACTGTAAAAACTATGGCTCTTAGACTATGGAGAAACTAAAGAAAATTTGTTTTAAAAATGAAATCATTGTGTAAAACCTACATAAATAAAAAAAAATGTATACATTTTAGGTATCGCCGTGTCCGTGACAACCTGCTCTATAAAATTACCACATGATCTAACCTGTCAGATGAATGTTGTAAATAACAATAAAAAAAAACAATGCCAAAACAGCTATTTCTTGTTACCTTGCCGCACAAAAAGTGTAATATAGAGCAACCAAAAATCATATGTACCCTAAACTAGTACCAACAAAACTGCCACCTTATCCCGTAGTTTCCAAAATGGGGTCACTTTTTTGGAGTTTCTACTCTAGGGGTGCATCAGGGGGGCTTCAAATGGGACATAGTGTCAAAAAAACTGTCCAGCAAAATCTGGCTTCCAAAAACCATACGGCGCACCTTTCACTCTACGCCCCGCTGTGTGGCCGTACAGTAGTTTACGGCCACATATGGGGCGTTTCTGTAAACAGCAGAATCAGGGCAATAAAGATACAGTCTTGTTTGGCTGTTAACCCTTGCTTTGTTAGTGGAAAACATGGGTTAAAAAGGAAAATTAGGCAAAAAAATGAAATTCTCAAATTTTATCCCCATTTGCCAATAACTCTTGTGCAACACCTGAAGGGTTAACGAAGTTTGTAAAATCAGTTTTGAATACCTTGAGGGGTGTAGTTTCTTAGATGGGGTCACTTTTATGGAGTTTCTACTCTAGGGGTGCATCAGGGGGCTTCAAATGGGACATGGTGTCAAAAAAACTGTCCAGCAAAATCTGCCTTCCAAAAACCATACAGCGTACCTTTCACTCTACGCCCCGCTGTGTGGCCGTACAGTAGTTTACGGCCACATATGGGGCGTTTCTGTAAACAGCAGAGTCAGGGCGATAAAGATACAGTCTTGTTTGGCTGTTAACCCTTGCTTTGTTAGTGGAAAAAATGGGTTAAAATGGAAAATTAGGCAAAAAAATGAAATTCTCAAATTTCATCCCCATTTGCCAATAACTCTTGTGCAACACCTGAAGGGTTAACGAAGTTTGTAAAATCATTTTTGAATACCTTGAGGGGTGTAGTTTCTTAGATGGGGTCACTTTTAGGGAGTTTCTACTCTAGGGGTGCATCAGGGGGCTTCAAATGGGACATGGTGTCAAAAAAACTGTCCAGCAAAATCTGCCTTCCAAAAACCAAACGGCGCACCTTTCACTCTACGCCCCGCTGTGTGGCCGTACAGTAGTTTACGGCCACATATGGGGTGTTTCTGTAAACAGCAGAGTCAGGGCAATAAAGATACAGTCTTGTTTGGATGTTAACCCTTGCTTTGTTAGTGGAAAAAATGGGTTAAAATGGAAAATTAGGCAAAAAAATGAAATTCTCAAATTTCATCCCCATTTGCCAATAACTCTTGTGCAACACCTAAAGGGTTAACAAAGTTTGTAAAATCAGTTTTGAATACCTTGAGGGGTGTAGTTTATAGAATAGGGTCATTTTTGGGTGGTTTCTATTATGTAAGCCTCGCAAAGTGACTTCAGACCTGTACTGGTCCCTAAAAATTGGATTTCTGAAAAATTTCAAGATTTGCTTCTAAACTTCTAAGCCTTGTAACATCCCCAAAAAATAAAATATCATTCCCAAAATAATTGAAACATGAAGTACACATATGGGGAATGTAAAGTCATCACAATTTTTGGGGGTATTACTATGTATTACAGAAGTAAAGAAACTGAAACTTTGAAATTTGTAAATCTTTCCAAATTTGGGGTAAATTTGGTATTTTTTTATGCAAAAAAAATTAATTTTGGGACTTAATTTTTCCAGTGTCATGAAGTACAATATGTGACGAAAAAACAATCTCAGAACGGCCTCGATAAGTCAAAGCGTTTTAAAGTTATCAGCACTTAAAGTGACACTGGTCAGATTTGCAAAAAATGACCTGGTCCTTAAGGTGAAATAAGGCTGTGTCTTGAAGGGGTTAAAGGGAAAGTGCACGTGCAAACCACAAACTATCCATTGCCCCTGGCAACCAGTCTGCACGGCAACCACATCACGGTCAAACACCAATATGTGATCCTTGTTGACTATCACATATGGCCACAGCGGTTTTTTAAAAAAGAAAGCTGGCAAAAAAAGTTTGTTTTTTTTTCAAAAAATGTTGTGTCCTAGCACTGTTATAGTCCTAAAATATACAGTGTTCAATCTTAGGGCTCATTTTGCGGAACAGAACGTCCGGCCCATAATAGAACTGTCCTGTCCTTGTTCGTAATATGGACAAGACTAGGACATGTTCTATTTTTTTGCGGGGACGCAGAACGGACATACGGATGTGGACAGCACATGAAGTGAAAAATACATTTGTGTGCATGAGCCCTTAAATATTATATTTTTCATGTACTTATACTGTAAAACTGCCATAAATACACTGATTAATCTCCTCAGTAAGCAACATATCCCAGTGAAAATCGTTAAGCTGTGGCTACCTGCAGCCACCACTAGGGGGAGCACAGTACATATGATTTCATACAGCTACAATAGACACTGCATATATCTTTATGCAGTGAGCGTCCCCTAGTGGCAACTGTAGGTATTTCATCTGACTATATTAGAAGCAGTGAAAGGGGTTGTCTCATTACAACAACTTATCCCCTATCCAGGAGATAGTAGATGAGTGATCAACAGGGGTCCAACCACTGGGGCCTTCACAGATCATGAGAATGGTCCCCCACATTCTCACCTGTTTGATGGAGAGGTGGACACGCATGCACACTATCGCTGCAGTAGATAGCTAAGCGCTTGTACTCGACTATCTCTGGCAATCCCATAGGGCTGGATGAAGCAGCATACAAGCATGCGTGTCTGCCGCTCTATTCAAATGGTGGGACACTCCTTCCCTTCTTGTGACCTGTTGGGGGCCCTAGCTGTCAAACCCCCGGCGATCAGCCACTTATCCGCTATCCTGTGTGGCAGTGGGGCAACCCCTTAAAGGAGCAGCACAGTGCCTGGCACCCATAGCAGTTGCGTGGTCTGTCTCCATGCATGGTACGCCACTGGCAGCAGGGAGTTGTAGTCACATGGCCTGTCTGCAATGGTAGTGCACAGTATTGTTGGCGGGATGTGCCTTACTGTTCTTGTGATGCACCAGAATTGATTTTCCTGTTTTACCCCAGGATTTGTCAATTCTGTCTATCAGGAGGTGTAAACTTAGACATTGGCCCAGGCTGGATGATAAATTTGGTCCATCTTTAGACACATTTATCTAACTGTTGGTTTACTGTGCAATGAATTTTTTTGCCACAATTGTGATGCACATTGTCGCATCTTTACCGAGGGCTCTTTCCACTAAGCCATTCGCCCTCATACTATATACTATATTGAGGGCATCTGCCTGGGGCTTCTGAGCCGAGTATAAATGTAGCTGGTTCTTACACTGGCCTGAATATTGTAGGCTTAGGTAAGTCCAAGAGAGGCAGTTCTGTAAGGCCTCTTACACACGAACGTTGCGTGCCCATGGTGTCTCTGTCCATGCCTCACGGACCCATTCAAGTTGAATGAGTCTCTATCCGTCCCGGCCGCCGCACAGACGTTGCCTGTGCATTGGGGACCTCAAGTTGCAGTCGGCAACGCACAGAACGGATGCACGACATTCGTGTGCAAGAAGCCTTAGGCCCCTTTCACACCGGCGAGTTTTCCACGCAGGTGCAATGCGTGCATTGCACCCGCACTGAATCCGGACCTATTCACTTCAATGGGACTGTGCAGATGAGCAGTGATTTTCACGCATCACTTGTGCGTTGCATGAAAATTGCAGCCTGTTCTATATTCAGCGTTTTTCACGCAACACAGGCCCCATAGAAATGAATGGGGCTGTGTGAAAATCGCAAGCATCTGCAAGCAAGTGCGAATGCGCTGCAATTTTCACGCATGGTTGCTAGGAGATGATAGGGATGAGCAACCCCGGACCCCATTAAAGTATATTCACTGTATTATTTTCCCTTATTACATGGTTATAAGGGAAAATAATAGCATTCTTAATACAGAATGCTTTGTAAACTGTCGATTGAGGAGTTAAAAAATATAAAAAAATTAACTCACCTCATCCGCTTCTATCTTCATTCAGGATCTTCTATCTTCATTCAGCAGGACCTGCGCTGACGTCACCGCGCTCTCCACATGATTACGTCAAAGGTCATTTCGCAGGTCCTGAAACAATAAGCAAGAAGACGATGCTAGCTGCGCGATCAATTGGATGAGGTGAGTTATTTTTTTTTATTTTTTAACCCCTCAATCCACATTTTAGTAAGCATTCTGTATTAAGAATGCTATTATTTTCCCTTCTAACCATGTTATGAGGGAAAATAATAACATCTATACAACACCAAACCCAAACCCGAACTTCAGTGAAGAGGTTCGGGTTTGGGTACCACATTCAGTTTTTTATCACGCACGTGCAAAACGCATTGCACTCGTGCAATAAAAACTGAACAATGCAACGCAATCGCAATGTAAAAAAGCCTTATGTCAAAAGTGCACTGAATGCACCCCAATCCCCACGTCCATCCCCGTCTCAGAGATCCCATTCTTCTGAGTTGGCATTTGATCTGGATGAGCAAGAGCTGGTATCTGATCCAGACTCTGCTTCTTCATATGATGGCTTGGGTAGACTTTTGTTCTCCCGGAAGAAACAGGCAAAACGCCAAAAATGTATCCCCCAGTTGCCCGCATTTCTAAGAAAACCTCTCTCCCGTTTGAGGATATGGGTCTCTTTCGAGATCCCATGGACAAAAAAACAAAACAAAAGTTTATTAAAAAAGGCCTGGGAGACAAATACGGCTATGCTGCGCCCTAGTATAGCTTCTACCTTCACAGCCAGAACACTAGCTGTCTGGCTTAATCCGTTAGAAGAGCACTTGGCTGCGGGGCCCCCGAGGGAGGAGATCTTAATCTCCTTGCCTATGCTAAAAAAAGGCATCAAACTTTTTAGTTGATGCGTCTGCTGACAGTCATATTTTACACCGGGTCAGCTGCTTTGGCTAATGCGACTCTTAGAGCGATCTGAACAAATAGGAGCCTCCCCGTGGCTATTAAACGGGTTGTCTGGGTTCAGAGCTGAACCCGGACATCCCTCCATTTTCACTCAGGCAGCCCCCCTGACATGAGCTCTCCTTTGCCCTGCGCTAAATTGCGCAGGGCAAAGGCATTTTTTGGAGATCCGGTGACGTACCAGGGCTCTCCATGGGGCTGCCAGGAACCCCAGCTCTAGTAGAAAAAAAGAGTTCTCCTTCCAGTCCCAGAAGATCAATGCGGCAGAGGTTTTTATTCTCCAATATTTCTGGTACAAAAACCAAACAGATCCTTCCGTTTGATAATAAATGTTAAATCCCTAAACAAATCCATCATTTACAAGAAGTTCAAGATGGAGACTATAAAATCAACCATCAACTTACTCCCTCAGGATTGTTACATGGTAATAATGGATCTCCAGGATGCTTTCTATCATGTTCCGATATGTCTAGG
The DNA here is from genome assembly GCF_014858855.1 of Bufo gargarizans. Taxonomy (NCBI): domain Eukaryota; kingdom Metazoa; phylum Chordata; class Amphibia; order Anura; family Bufonidae; genus Bufo; species Bufo gargarizans. Next base: position 101,605,734 of record NC_058080.1, read on the forward strand.
TCATCATAAATATTTGAGAATAGCTGTCTTCATAGGAGATCATCTAACCCATTTTCATTTCAGAGCTCTTCCATTCGGACTCTCCTCAGCCCCAATAATATTTTCAAAGATAATCTCAGAAGTAGCAAAATACTTACATCTGAAGGAGATTCTAATTGTATTATATCTGGACGACTTCCTGATCGCTTCGCCCTCAGAAGAAATCCTGTGATCCCACCTCTCTCTGGTTCAGAAATGCTTTACCACCCTGGGGAGGATTATAAACTTCAAGAAGTCAGACCTGTCCCCGGACAGAAGAAAAATCTTCCTGGGAGTACTCCTAGACTCTCGTCTACTAATGTCCTTTTTACCCATAGAGAGGAGGAACAATCTACTTCAAAAGGTCTCTCGCTTCTGCAGCCAGAAGACTTCCTCCATCAAGAATATCATGACTGTCTTGGTCCTTCTGACAGCTGCAATCCTGTCGGTCAGATGGGCTCAGTCACACAAGGATCCTTCAGGCCTTCCTCTTATCCTTCTGGGACGGAGCAAATTCCGCTCTAGAAAAGCGTGTTTACATTCCCAATACTGTAAAAAAAAATCCCTGATGTGGTGGAGAATGGGGAAGAACTTGCAGGTGGGGGTTCATTGGCGACAGGAGAGACAAATGATAATAACCACAGACGCCAGCAGCTCAGGATGGGGGGGGGGGGGGGTCATGCAGAGGGAAAGATAGTTTAGGGAAGATGGGGAGAAGACATGTTACAGGCTTCCTCCAATCTAAAAGAACTCACTGCCATCTACAAAGTCATTACTTCCCTTCACACTCCCTCATCTCCAAAACACATGAAGGTGTTATCAGACAACACCACAGCTGTTGCTTACCTGAACAAGCAGGGGGGAACAAGGAGCTGCTCACTGGGGTCAGTGTCTCAAGACATTTTTCTTTCGGTAGAAAACAATCTTATCTTTAACTGCGGTCCATGTCAAAGGAGAAAACAATATAATAGCCGACTTCCTCAGCCGCAAAACTTCGAAGGAAGGAGAATGATCCCTAAATTATCAGATATATCAGCTGATCTGCGAAAAATGGGGAGTACCAGACCTAAATCTTTTCGCCACAAGGGACAACAGACAGACCAAGAGGTTTTGCTCCCTCTCCCGTCAAGACCAGCCTTTATGGATAGATGCTCTATCCCAGACATGACCGAAGACTCTACTTTATGCGTTCCCTCCCTTCAGCTTGATTCTAAGAACTCTGATGAAGGTGGAGGAGGAAGGGGCTCAAGTAATTTTCATTGCTCCATTTTGGCCAAGAAAGTCTTGGTTCCCCCTTCTGCTCCGCTGTCAGGGTCCAGTTTTTCATTCAAAGATATACCAACTCAACCTGACGGCCAGGAGGCTGAACGCCTTGGCTTGAAGAATATGGCAATGATGTCATTGCCATATTAATGTTGAGTCGTAAGCCTATAACATCTAAAATTTATTTAAGAACATGGAACGGTTGCCTACCATCCGTTCCGTCATTCCACCCTGGGACCTAAACTTGGTCCTCAGTTATGATGGAACCTCCATTTAAACCACTGGATCAGATCCCTTTAAAACTAGTCACCTATAAAAAAAGTTTTTCTTGTAGCAATAACAACCGCAAGAAAGATTGGAGAAATCCAGGCTTTTTCCTACAAGCCTCCATATCTTACAGTCCTGGACGATCGCATAATTCTCAGGCATTGTCCTTCATTTCTTCCCAAGGTTGTCTCCAGGTTTCATTGTGAACAGTAAGTATCGATGCCTTCCTTTTGTCCAATTCCAACTACTGAAAGAGATACGAAATTCCACAACCTGGATGTTAGAAGAAGCGTGTTATCCTAACTGGATGCCACAAATAGTTTCAGACAATTGGATCATCTCTTCCTCCAATACCAAGGTCCGACAAGGGACAGACGGCCAGCAAGTCATCCATAGCAAGATGGATCAGGGATGTTATTAACTTAGCCTATGTCCAGAGAGATCTTCATCTCCCTGCCAGAATAAGAGCTCACTCAACTAGAGCTGTATCATCCTCCTGGGCGGAGTTAGCTTCAGTTTCTCTGGACCAGATCTGCAGAGCAGCCACGTGGGCAAGCCCTATGCCTTTTTAAAATCATTACAAGCGGGATATTCTTAAGAACCAGGATTTGTCTTTTGGTCGTAGAATCCTTTCTGCTGTTGTCCCTCCCTAGAGCTGATTACTCTGTTAATCCTCCTGTAAGTGCCGTTGTGGAGGCGCTGGGGAAAAGGGTAAATTACTCTTACCGGTAATTGGTTTTTCCAATAGCCTCCACAACGGCACTGAGTTTTCCCTCCTTTTTTATTTATCCGTTTTGTCAAATGATGTAATTTGATGTTTAATACATTTTTTTGTTCTTGCATCACTTCCGTGTCCTCTTATTGATTGAATAGGTAAGGGGAGGAGGCCTTTTTAAATTGTGTGCTCCTGCGTAGTTTCCTGTCCTGGGGGCGGGGACACCCTCCTCCTGTAAGTGCCATTGTGGAGGCTATTGAAAAAAACAATTACCGGTAAGAATAATGTATCATTTTTTCATTTATAGTAGGTATAATACCACTTTAATTTAGAATGATCTCCATTTCTCAGTTCTATTGTTTGTACGTGAAATGTTGTTCTGCCATACTTTTATTATGCACCAGTAACCATCCAAGTTTTGCCAAATTCTAGATAAATGTAAGTAAACTTGGGCCATTATATCTCCCCAGCGCTTTATGCAAAAATCCATTAACGTGGTGCTCACCCTGTGGATGAATCTGCCATAATCTTAGAAAAGTTGCACGCACCAGACTACTTTGTGGGTCATTTATCAAAGACTAGCATGTGCTACGCAGGTTTACTGTCCCCTGCTCTGCAGGAGGATGCACCTAATTTTTAACGAGGCACACACCTAGTCATACATTAAGCCCATGCGCTATCAGTCCGTTTGGCTAAAATGAAATCTACATCATCTTCTAGCTGCCATAGAAAACTAGCGTTAACCTCCCTGGCGGTATGATTATGTCAGGAATTTTGTACCAAAAGTGGTCCAATTTTTTGCATGAAATTTGGTGTTATGTATTGTAGGCTTGCAATTCTTAGTAATTACTTACTTAAACCTGACCAAACAAGACTTTAGTAGACATCCCAGATGTGATAAAGTTTCAAACACAAAATCATGAATTATAATCTAATAAATAATATCATTTTATTTAATAATGTAATAAAAATAATGAAATTTGTCAAACACACAAAATTCAATAAACATCCTGAGTGTGATAAATTTTGAAACATGGGACTGCACAAAGTCCGACGTCACAATCAGGACAATGGAACCTAGTTTCTTTTTGGACTTTCTTTCTATTGCCATCTCTCTTTGAGCAGCAAACCACGCACATCCTGGTAGGTGCTGCCTTTTTTGCGGTTGGCGGGATGAAGTCGATAAAGTGACGACCAGTCAGGCGTTCTGGGTTGACAACGTCAACAGCACGACGTCCAGGTCTGTTCACAGCTACTGATGGCGTCTGGTGGTTGACAAAAATCCGCTCAACCACCTTCCATATAAAGTCAGAATGAACAAGAGGCTTGTCACTCTTTGCTCTGTGCAGGATATATGCATTCCAAAGGCATTGTTCCAGAAGATGCCTGAAGATCTTCTTATAATATTTTTTTTGCTGTTTGCGCATAGCCGGATAAAATGTCATTGCCTGATCGGCTCTGTCGACACCTCCCATGGTATTATTATAGTCTATCATGACTTGCGGCTTCAGCACATCTTTCCCACCTTTTGTGTGGACCATGGCAGTAGAGGTATTGTGCACAGTACTCATGAGAGACACGTCCTTCTTGTCTCGCCATCGCATTGCCATCATCTTGCCCTTCTGCCAGGCAACCATTTCTCCGGTTTTGAGTTTTTTCTGACATCACGGTGCCAAAAAATGGCCAGATAACTTATTGGTGGTCCAGTACCATTTCTGGAGCGGTTTCCCCATCACCCCCTGAAGAATGATGAGTCCCAGAAACTGCCACATGTCCTCTTTGGTCACTGATTCCCACTTTCTGCTTCTGGAAAAGGTGGCATGCTGCGTAGCGGATTGCTGCTCTTGGTAGCGATTTGTCTCTGTGACAATTTTTTCAATTACCTCCTCAGTGAGGAATAATTGCAGGTATGCCAGAGGGTTGTCACGCTCAACATCTACCTTCATCCCAGGTGATCCAGTGAACAGGAATCTTGGGGGCACTACCTAGTCCGTATCGCAGTCAATAGGGCACCAAGTGCGCACATGGCTGAGGTCAGGTGCAGGATCATCGCCGTTGTCACTTGCCAGATCAGTGTCAGTGTCAGACGACAAATCTCCCCACGACTCACTATCGCTCAATTCTGCGAGCACCTCCGTGTCACTGTCGCTGTCACTCAACTGGTCCCAAACCGCTTTTGAAGTAAAGTTGCGCTTTTTTGATGCCATGGTATAAATTTATTTTATGGGCACAAATTACAGTAAAATGGCAGGCAAGGGGCACTGTACAGTAATCACATGTCAGATCTGAGGTTATACAGTGTAATCCTCTCAGATTACAATGTACAACCTATTTTATGTGTGTCTGTCACTTTTAGTGTTTATATTTTTTTGAATTTCCCGCCCAGTTCCGCCCCCATGCACAGCTGCTGCTCGCAGGGAACGGAACCAGGAAGTCAGATGCCGGCCGGCGCTCATAGCAGAGGACATCGCCAGCAGAAGGCGAGGGGGGACTCTGCAATGTTACCCCGAGCGTGACTAGGGGTTACCGCTCCTGGCAGCGAAAATTAACCCCGAGTCACGCTCGGAAATACCGCCAAGGAGGTTAATGATGACAAACCTGCCGCTCGGTCCACGTCATGCCTCACCCCATCCCTTTTAAGAAAGTGGAGAGGGCAGTGTAGAAACTGTATTTGCATCCATATTTTAGGCACAGTGGCATTTAAAAAGTTGCAAAGTCACAACTTTTTTGCCAGTTTATAGTGCAGGGGTCATAGTAAATGACCCCCATTGTGGTGTTTTATTTTTTTGGGGGGAAGGGGCACGACACAGACCCGGCAGTCACTGAAAGCCGGGCCCCTGCTGCATATTAACCCCTTGTATGCCTTATTCAAAGCTGACCGTGGCATGCAGGGGGTTTGCAGAGGGTACAGGTACGTGCTGCAGTGATGGGGACCTGATGGCAGAGAAGGCATTGGGCTTTCATAGGCATTGGGCTTGCTTTCTACGGAAGCCTGTGAGATCCAGGCCCTTAGGCCTCCTGCATACAAACCTGTGCGCCCTGTGGTCGTGCTGCGGCACGCGAATTGCCGTCTGTGGGGCAGCCGCAGCGGATTGCGGACCCATTCACGGATCCATCCGGCCGTCCAGCAAAAAGATAGGACATGTTGCGTAACTGAAGTACGGGACGAAAGCCCACGGAAGCACACTTTAGTGCTCCCGTGAAGGTTCCATTGTTCCGTGTTTCCGTCCTGCACCATTCCGCATCTCCAGATTTGCGGACCCATTGAAGTGAATGGGAACGGCACCCGTGTATTGCAGATCCGCAAATGCGGTCCGCAATACGGCAACGGGGCGCCACGTTCGTGTGCAGGAGGCCTTAGTGGCCCTGGTTCTCACAGGGAGGCTGTCAGCATAAAAGCTGACAGCCAATGCATTACAATACAGGATGTATTATAATGCATTGCAGAGGGGATCAGACCCCAGAAGTTGAAGTCCCAGAGTGGGACAAAAAAAAAGTAAAAAAAAAGTAAAAAAAAAAAAAAAAAAAAATTTCATAATAAAAATTAAATAAAGTTTCAAGTTAAAAAAAAAAAAACCTTTCCCAAAACACATAAAATTGTAAAAAAAGTAAAAAAATAAATAAAATATATGCTAAAACAACCCATTTTTTGTCACCTTACATCACAAAAAGTGTAATACCAAGTGATCAAAAAGACATATGCACCCCAAAATAGTACCATTCAAACCGTCACCTCACCCCCCCCAAAATAAAATTGCGTTTCCGAAAATGGAGACACTATATAATATTTGTTTTTCAAAAATGCTTTATTATGTAAAACTAAAACAACCAAAAAAAAAAGGTACATACAGTCATGTGAAAAAATTAGGACACCCTTTGAAAGCATGTGGTTTTTTGTAACATTTTTTATAAAAGGTTATTTCATCTCCGTTTCAACAATACAGAGAGATTAAAGTAATCCAACTAAACAAAGAAAACTGAAGAAAAGTCTTTTCAAGATCTTCTGTAAATGTCATTCTACAAAAATGCCTATTCTAACTGAGGAAAAAGATAGGACACCCTCACATGTATTCCCTCTTAAATTGGCTCAGATCTCACACAGGTATATCACACCAGGTGCACATAATTAGTAGATCGTTACTCTGCATGTTGAATGAGGCTTGCCCTATTTAAACCTCAGACATTTAGTTTGGTGTGCTCCTGACTGTTGAAGTGAGAGTGAGCACCATGGTGAGAGCAAAAGAGCTGTCAGAGGACTTCAGAAAAAAGATTGTAGCAGCCTATGAGTCTGGGAAGGGATTTAAAAAGATCTCAAAAGATTTTGAAATCAGCCATTCCACTGTCCGGAAGATAGTCTACAAGTGGAGGGCTTTCAAAACAACTGCCAACATGCCCAGGACTGGTCGCCCCAGCAAGTTCACCCCAAGAGCAGACCGCAAGATGCTAAAAGAGGTCTCCAAAAACCCTAAAGTGTCATCTCGAGAACTACAGCAGGCTCTGGCTACTGTTGATGTAGAAGTACATGCCTCTACAATCAGAAAGAGACTGTACAAGTTTAACTTGCATGGGAGGTGTGCAAGGAGGAAACCTTTGCTTTCCAAGAGAAACATCGAGGCCAGACTGACATTTGCCAGAGATAAAGTTGACAAAGACCAGGACTTCTGGAATAATGTTCTTTGGACAGATGAGTCCAAAATTGAATTATTTGGACACAACAGCAGAGGACATGTTTGGCGTAAACCAAACACAGCATTCCAAGAAAAGAACCTCATACCAACTGTGAAGCATGGAGGTGGAAGTGTCATGGTTTGGGGCTGCTTTGCTGCAGCAGGACCTGGTCAGCTCACCATCATAGAATCCACGATGAATTCTACTGTGTATCAGAAGGTGCTTGAAGAACATGTGAGACCATCAGTTAGAAAATTAAAGCTGAAGCGGAACTGGACCATGCAACATGACAATGACCCAAAACATACTAGTAAATCAACCAAAGATTGGCTGAAAAAGAAGAAATGGAGAGTCCTGGAATGGCCAAGTCAAAGTCCAGATTTGAATCCCATTGAGATGCTGTGGGGTGACTTGAAAAGGGCTGTACGTGCAAGAAACCCCTCAAACATCTCACAGCTGAAAAAGTTCTGCATTGAGGAGTGGGGTAAAATTTCCTCAGACCGATGTCGAAGACTGGTAGATGGCTACAAGAACCGTCTCACTGCAGTTATTTCAGCCAAAGGAGGTAACACTCGCTATTAGGGGCAAGGGTGTCCTATCTTTTTCCTCAGTTAGAATAGGCATTTTTGTAGAATGACATTTACAGAAGATCTTGAAAAGACTTTTCTTCAGTTTTCTTTGTTTAGTTGGATTACTTTAATCTCTCTGTATTGTTGAAACGGAGATGAAATAACCTTTTATTAAAAATGTTACAAAAAACCACATGCTTTCAAAGGGTGTCCTAATTTTTTCACATGACTGTATTTGGTATTGTCGCGTATGTCACAACCTACTCTATAAAAATAGCACATGATCTAACCTTTCAGTTGAACATTGTAAAAAACAAAAAATAAAAACGTTGCCAGAACAGACAATTGTTTGTTACCTTACCTCACAAAAGCGTAATATAGGGCAATCAAAAATCATATGTACCCCAAAATAGTGGCAACAAAACTGCTACCTTATACCGTAGTTTCCAAAATGGGGTCACTTTTTGGGAGTTTCTACGCATCAGGGGGTCTTCAAATGTGACATGGCAACTTAAAATTATCCCAGTGAAATCTGCCCTCCAAAAACCATATATTGCTTCTTTTCTTCTGCACCCTGCCGTGTGCCCCTACAGCAGTTTACGATCACATATGGAGCATTTCTGTAAGGCCTCATGCACACGACCGTATGTGTTTTGCCGTCCGCAAATTGCGAATCCGCAAAAAAAAATGATTACGTCCGTATGGCATCCCGTTTCTTTTTTACGGATCCATTGTAATAATGCCTATCCTTGTCCGCAAACTAGAAGAAAAAAAATAGGACATGCACTTTTTTTTTGCGGGGTAACAGAACGGACATACTGATGCGGACAGCACACGGTGTGCTGTCCGCGTTTTTAGCGGAGCTATTGAAATGAATGGGTCCGCATCCTATCCGCAAAAAAACGGATCGGACACGGAAAAAAAACAACGTTCGTGTGCATGTAGCCTAAACTGCAGAATCAGGGTAATAAACATTGGGCCAGATTTATCATTAGCTCAGGTCAGAATAATGAAGTGAAAAAGTCCCCAAAAAAGTCCCAAACGCTAAAACTGCGCACAAATTTGCGACTATTTTCTGCTCTGCACTATGCTCGCCAGTTTTCTGAAAGTGGGCGTGTTTTCTTATGTAAATGAATCTTTAGACAGATTTACTATTGTGACTATTTAAAAAGTCGCCAAAAAGTCGCAATTTCACTCCAGTGAGGACCATGCTTATCTTATGAGACCTTTTAATAGAACATGCGACTTTTTCATAAAAACGTGTGACTTTTTCGTAAAGATGTGCGACTTTTGTAAAGCTGCTTACTGACGGATAAACTGCTACCGTCAAACCACATTTATTACAGTTTTAAAGGGCCGATCATAAATCTGACTTGGCTAAAAATGACTTTAGCCATATGTTAAAGTGGAGTGAGCTGTCAGAGTCATGATAAATCTGGCCCATTGGGTTTTGTTTGGTTGTGTTACAGGAAAAATTTAAAATCTGTCAGAAAGGTGAAATTCAGAAATTTCATCTACATTTTTCTTTAATTCTTCTGGAACTACTGAAGGGTTAACATAGTTTGTAAAAAAATTTGCATACCTTTAAGGGTGTAGTTTATAAAATTGGGTAATTTATGCCTGGTTTCTATTATGTAAGCCCCACAAAGTGACTTGAGACCTGAACTGGTCCTTAAAAAGTTGGTTTTGGAAATTTTCTTAAAAACTTTAAGATTTGCTTCCAAAATTCTAAGCCTTCAAACGTTCCAAAAAATAAAATGACTTTCACAAAATGATCCAAACATAAAGTAGACCTATGGGGAACGTTAAGTAATAAATATTTTAAGAGGTATCACTATCTCTTTTAAAAGTAGAGAAATTGGAAAGTTGAAAATTTTTCACATTTTGTGATAAATAAAAATACTTTGACTGAAATTTTTCACTATCGTGAAGTACAATATGTCACGAGAAGGCAATCTCAAAATCGCTTGGATAAGTGTACTTTCACACCAGCTTTTTTCTTTTCTGGTATTGAGTTCCGTCACAGGGTCACAATACCAGAAAAAAACTTATCAGTTTTATCCTAAGGCCTCATGCACACGACCGTTGTGTGCATCCGTGGCCGTTGTCCCATTTTCAGTTTTTTTTCGCGGACCCATTGACTCTCAATGGGTCCGTGAAAAAATCAGAAAATGCACCGTTTTGCAGCCGCATCCGTGATCCGTGTTTCCTGTCCATCAAAAAAATATGACCTGTCCTATTTTTTTTGACGGACAACGGTTCACGGACCCTTTCAAGTCGATGGGTCCGTGAAAAAACACGGATGCACACAAGATTGGCATCCGCGTCTGTGGTCTGTGGCCGTAGGCTACTTTTACACAGACGGATCTGCAGATCCGTCTGCATAAAAGCTTTTTCAGAGCTGAGTTTTCACTTCGTGAAAACTCCAATCCGACAGTATATTCTAACACAGAGGCATTCCCATAGTGATGGGGACGCTTCAGGTTAGAATATACTAAAAGAACTGTGTACATGACTGCCCCCTCCCACCCCCTGTATTTAACACATTGGTGGCCAGTGCGGCCGGCCTCCCCTCCCTCCCTCAACTGTAGTTAACTCATTGGTGGCCAGTGCGGCCGGCCCCCCCTCCCTCCCCTGTAGTTAACTCATTGGTGGCTAGTGCGGCCGGCCCCCTCTCCCTCCCCTGTAGTTAACTTATTGGTGGCCAGTGGCCCCCCCCCTCCCTCCCCCTCCTAATTAAAATCCCCCCCCCCCCATCATTGGTGGCAGCGTAGAGTACCTATGGGAGTCCCAGTTTAATCGCTGGGGCTCCGATCGGTAACCATGGCAACCAGGACGCTACTGCAGTCCCGGTTGCCATGGTTACTTAGCAATTTGTAGAAGCATTATACTTAGCTGCGAGCTGCGATGTCTGTGACCGGCCGGGAGATCATTAAGCAATGCGCCGCACAGACCTGTCACTTACCAGTAGGAGGAGCTCCCGACCGGTCACAGACATCGCAGCTCGCAGGTAAGTGTACGGCTTCTACAAATTGCTAAGTAACCATGGCAACCAGGACTGCAGTAGCCCCCAGTGATTAAACTGGGACTCCGATCGGTACTCTCCGCTGCCACCAACGATAGGGGGGGAGATTTTAATTAGGAGGGGGAGGGAGGGGGGGCCCACTGGCCACCAATGAGTTAACTAAAGGGGAGGGAGGGGGGGCCGGCCGCACTGGCCACCAATGAGTTAACTAAAGGGGAGGGAGGGGGGGCCGGCCGCACTGGCCACCAATGTGTTAACTACAGGGGAGGAGAGGGGGCCGGCCGCACTGGCCACCAATGAGTTAACTACAGGGGGGGAGGGGGAGCCTGCTGCCTGGCAGCACCTGCCAGGCAGCAGGGGACAGTCATGTACACAGTTCTTTTAGTATATTCTAACCTGAAGCGTCCCCATCACCATGGGAACGCCTCTGTGTTAGAATATACTGTCGGATCTGAGTTTCACGATCTAACTCAAATCCGATGGTATATTCTAACATAGAGGCGTTCCCATGGTGATGGGGACGCTTCAAGTTAAAATATACCATCGGATTGGAGAAAACTCCGATCCAATGGTATAAAAGGGACTCCTGACTTTACATTGAAAGTCAATGGGGGACGAATCCGTTTGCAATTGCACCATATTGTGTCAACGTCAAACGGATCCGTCCCCATTGACTTACATTGTAAGTCAGGACGGATCCGCTTGGCTCCGCACGGCCAGGCGGACACCATGTCCGTGGACCCTCCAAAAATCAAGGAAGACCCACGGACGAAAAAACGGTCACGGACAAACGGAACCCTGTTTTGCGGACCGTGAAAAAATACTGTTGTGTGCATGAGGCCTAATGCATTCTAAATGGAGAGCAATCCGTTCAGGATGCATCAGTTCAGTCCCTCTTACGTTTTTTTGCCCGAGAAAATACTGCAGCATGCTGTATTTTTCTCTCCGGCCAAAAATCCTGAACACTTGCCGGAATGCCGGATCCGGCATTAATTTCCATTGAAATGTATTAGTGCCAGATCCAGCATTAAAATTGCTGCATTGACAGATCCGTTCTTCCGGTCCACGCATGCGCAGACCTTTTAAAATGCAGAAAAATATATACCGGATCCATTTTTCCGAATGACACCGGAGAGACGTATCTGGTATTTCAATGCATTTGTCAGACGGATCCGGATAGCTAATGAATATTCGATTGACAGGGGTCCGACACCCAGCACCCCCGCGATCAGCTGTAAGAAGGGAAGGCACGCACGAGTTATGTCTCCGTTCCCTCTTCTTGCTGCTATGTCTATGGCGAGCAGGAAGAGAGAAGGGAAACGGCATGTTCGCACTGCACACTCCTTCCCTTCAAACAGCTGATCAGCAGTGGTGCTGGGTGTCGGACCCCCGCCTGTCTGGTATTGATTACCTATCCTGAGGATAGGTCATCAATATTAAAAGCCCAGAGAACCCCATTTAAGACGACCCATTCAGAATGACCTGGGTGGGAATAAAAATGGGTGATCTGGTTTAAAGGGACATCTAGCTGTAATAATAAATCACAGACAATACAATAATAGTGTATGTATGATAGATCTGCATGGTGGAAATAACCATGTCACCAACTGCAGGACTGATTTTAGGTTTCAATCACAGCAGACATCAGTGCTGTCAGACTGGATTTCTCTGCAGTGCTTCTCACTGTGTATAACGTATCACATGAAATAATAAAAATGACCTACCTTTGGCTTTGGAGATTGATGCAGGTGAGTTGGACATTCTTCACGTCTTTCGTATATGATAATCTGTTACAGGTATTTTTACAGCTACTACTACATTCCCTGTAATAGCTGTAAGTTAGCCAATGATTTTTCGACTTGCCCTTTGGTATATTGCCCTGCTTGGTTATTTATTAACATTAGAGATGAGCGAATTTCGGTTATGAAATTTGTTTGCTATTCGTTTACTGGTAAAAGCAGAATTGCACTATGGATTTCGAGACTTCTGGGTGAAATATACACCCCTTCCAGCACTTTACTGTACACCTTTCCACAACACCTATACAGGTAAAACTTGAAAAATTTATATCTCGTGCAAAAGTCCATTTATTTCAGTAATGCAAATTAAAAGGAATTGCAGTAATGCAGCTTAAAATTTGAATTTTGTGAAAAGGTTCAATATTCTAGGCTCAAAGTGTCACACTCTAGTCAGCTAATTAATCCATACCCCCTGAACAAGGGTACCTGAGATTGTGACCTTGGGGTTTCATAAGCTGTAAGCCATAATCATCCAAATTATAACAAATAAAGACTTGAAATATCTCGCTTTGCATGTAATGAGTCTCTCATATATTAGTTTCAACTTTTAAGTTGCATTACTGAAATAAATAAACTTTGCACAATATTCAAATTTTTCAAGTTTCACCTGTATATACAGGATTTGTATATTTAGTACTAAAAACAGGATCAGATCTCTCTGTCGCCAGGAACAAGAAAAACGCTTGTGTGTCTTACATTTCATATTTCCTATAGACCTTCAGCTAGCATCTGCACAAAAGTGCAGAAAAACACCAGAAAAAAACTATGTGAAAGCACCTTAAGGCCCCTTTGACACAAGTGTTTTGCATACAGGTGCAATGCGTGAATTGGATTGGGTGTGTGCAAAACTGACTAAACTTGCGTGCAAAAGCTTCCGTTTTTTCACTCAACAGATCCGGACAAAATCCATATCATTACGTGAAAGGGGCCTAAGGATATATGTACACTTGAAAAAAAAATTCTGTGGAATTTTCACCTGGAGTTTTTGATGTGGGAATAGATGTGGATTTTCCCATCTCCATTGAAAAGGTTTGAATCCATGGATGGGAAGCGCAGCATAAATTGTCATGCTACAGATTTCAAATCTGCATTACAGTTACATTTACACTGTGGTTTTCTTACGCAGTGTGGATGTGATTGTTACATAAGGTGTTAGGCCTCTTTAACACATCAGTGAATAATGGACCGCACACGCATCCATTGATTTAAATGTGTTTATTCACACAGCCAGTAGTAAGTAAATGGAAAAACCACAGAGACATTCATGAATTCAGTCCGTAGTGCCGACCAAACATACACATCAAATCATACGGATCTGTGAAAACTAGAGATGAGCGAACTTTTCAAAAATTCGATTTGGACAGTTCACTGAATTTTCCAAAAAGATTTGATTTAATCCGAATTTATTTGTGACCAATTAAGTTAAAAACAGCTATTTCCCGGCTGCAGATAGCCTGTATATTGGTGTAGAACACTGTGCATTGCAGAAACATGCATAGGTAATCCACTGAAATAGTTATTTTGCGTCTGTATGACCGGCAGTTTACAGGCATCACTCTTAGAATCGCTTCACACTTCACTTATTTAGTCGGTTACGGGGCCAGACCTGACCAAATAACTCAAGTGTGAACTTATAGGTCAGTGTCCGGTATAAAGAATCATGCAGCAAGATCCCAATATAGAGTGAAAGAACTCCTTTTACACCGTCTTCAGCTGATACCACATAGATTTCTACAGAACCTGTTTTGTTACACGCTGATACAAGTAGTGGCCCCATGACAGAGTGCGGAGGGTGTCAGTTGTAAGTTTCTGTTGACGTCACTGTTTATTTTGTCCTTCTCATCCGTCATAAGAATAACCCCAAACAAACGGATCCTGTCTTTTGAGCATCCACCTTCAAACTGTCAGTAATCCATCAGTATTGCTAGGTCTAAAAAAGGCGTGGATCCAAAACAGAGATGACACGGGATTGGAAAGTTTGCATGTCTTCTGTGTTTTGTACCCATTCCTGCTTTTGGCTTCCAAATCATGAGCATATCCTGATGCAAAATAGGGACCGCGTGATACAGGCTTACGGATGCTCCAAAGACAGGATCCATTGTGTTTCTCATTTTTCCGTCCTTCTGACAGATTAGAAGAAGGGTAAAATAAATAGTGATGTCGACCAGGCCAAACTGGGGCAATAGTGGCACAGTCATAGAGAGGTGAGGTGGCAACCGTATGTGGAGTCAACTCAATGGCCCAGTTACGTTATGGGGAGCGGGTCAACCGCATGAGGAGTCAACACAATGGCCCAGTCACAGATTGGTGAGGTGGTAACTGCATAAGAAGTTAACATAGTGGTCAGTCACAGAGGGGTGAGGGTGGCAAACGAATGAGGAGTCAACATAGTGGTCTTTCACAGAGGGGTGAGGGTGACAAGCAAATGAGGAGTCAACATAGTGGTCAGTCACAGAGTGGTGAGGGTGGCAAATGCAGGAAATGTCAACATAGTGGCCCGGTCACAGAGTGGTGAGTTGGCAACCGCATGAGGAGTCAACATAGTGGCCCAGTTACATTATGGTGAAGGTGGAAACAGCATGAGGAGTCAACACAATGGCCCAGTCACAGAATGGTGAGGGTGGCAAACACATGAGGAGTCAACACAGTGGCCCAGTCACAGAATGGTGAGGTAGCAACCGCATGAGGAGTCAACAGAGTGGTCAGGTGGCAACCAAATGAGGAGTCAATACAGTGGCCCAGTCACAGAATGGTGAGGTGGCAACCACATGAGAGGTCAACACAGTGCCCCAGTCACAGGGTGGTGTGCAACAGCAGTGGCAGTAACAGCACAAGGTGGTGGGCTGATCCATGCCTGATTCATCTTCACAAAGGTCAGTCTCTCCACATTTTGGGGGAAAGGCGAGTTCTTCTTGGGGTAACTATGGCCCCAGCCGCACTAAACAACCGCTCTGATACCAAACTACTGGCCGGGCAGGAAAGCTTGTCCAGGGCAAACTCGACCAGTTGCGGCCACAAATCAAGTTTAGCTGCCCAGTAGTCCAGGGGAACTTGGATGTCGGGTGGCAGGGTGCAGTCCAAGTATAGCACCACCTGCTGGTTCAGGTTCTGCTCCAAGTCTTGCTGCTGATGGGTGGTTTCTTCAGTAGGCGGGTGAAGAAAACTGCTCATTAGAGACTCCAGACTTAAGTTGCTGCTGATGGAGCTGGTGCTTCTCCTGCCCACCAACCCCCTCCAGCAGCCATGCCAGTGGAATGTGAGCGAAGAGGGCCCCTGCGCACAGACCTTCGTGAGGATGGGCGATGGCACACATAGGTAACAACCAACTGACTACATAGGATGTCTCGGTAGTAGTTTAGTTTATCCTCCCTCTCAGCAGGTGAAAAAAGGCCCCCGTTTTGGAGCGGTAGCAAGGGTCTAACATAGTGGAGAGCCAGTAGTCATTCCTCTGCCTCCATCTCTACTGCATACTGCCACGGTGTGTCAGGGTCATCTGCCTGGTCTTCCTAATCACCCTGTAGCTCCTCTTGCTCCTTCTGCTCCTCTCCTGTCACTTGTGCAGGAAAACCACCCATTTCTATATACATTGCTTGTGCGTGAATGCCTCCTCCTTCTCCTCTAGTTCAGACCCCACAGAGCTCAGGTGGCCGTGAGATGTAGGTGCGACGTCTCCTGTACCCTGGTCAGCCAGATTTATCAGCATCTGCTCCAGTACGTGAAGGAGTGAAGTTATGTTCATCCAGTAGTCCTGGCAACTGACAAATAAAGTGGCCTCCTCAAATGTCCTGAGAAAACAGCAGGTGTCACGCATGAGCTGCCACTGGCTAACGTTGAAGTTACACAGGGGAGTGCTCCTGTCCACCTGCATCATCGAGAAATAGTTTACAGCCTTCCTCTGCTCAAATAGTCGGTCCAGCATCTGGAGGGTGGAGTTCCAACGGGTAGAAACGTTTCATATCAGCCAATGTTGGGGAATGCTATTCTGCCTTTGCAGCTCAAGGAGGGAGTGGTTTGCAGTGTAAGGCCTCTTGCACACAAACGTTTTTTTTTCCCCGTTTACATTCCGTTTTTTTTTGCGTTCCGTATACAGAACCATTCATTTCAGTGGATCCGCAAAAAAAAGGAAGGTACAGTACAGACCAAAAGTTTGGACACACCTTCTCATTCAAAGAGTTTTCTTTATTTTCATGACTATGAAAATTGTAGATTCACACTGAAGGCATCAAAACTATGAATTAACACATGTGGAATTATATACATAACAAAAAAGTGTGAAACAACTGAAAATATGTCATATTCTAGGTTCTTTAAAGTAGCCACCTTTTGCTTTGATTACTGCTTTGCACACTCTTGGCATTCTCTTGATGAGCTTCAAGAGGAGGTCACCTGGAATGGTCTTCCAACAGTCTTGAAGGAGTTCCCAGAGATGCTTAGCACTTGTTGGCCCTTTTGCCTTCACTCTGCGGTCCAGCTCACCCCAAACCATCTCGATTGGGTTCAGGTCCGGTGACTGTGGCGGCCAGGTCATCTGGCGCAGCACCCTATCACTCTCCTTCATGGTGAAATAGCCCTTACACAGCCTGGAGGTGTGTTTGGGGTCATTGTCCTGTTGAAAAATAAATGATAGTCCAACTAAACGCAAACCGGAGGGAATAGCATGCCGCTGCAAGATGCTGTGGTAGCCATGCTGGTTCAGTATGCCTTCAATTTTGAATAAATCCCCAACAGTGTCACCAGCAAAGCACCCCCACACCATCACACCTCCTCCTCCATGCTTCACGGTGGGAACCAGGCATGTAGAGTCCATCCGTTCACCTTTTCTGCGTCGCACAAAGACACGGTGGTTGGAACCAAAGATCTCAAATTTGGACTCATCAGACCAAAGCACAGATTTCCACTGGTCTAATGTCCATTCCTTGTGTTCTTTAGCCCAAACAAGTCTCTTGTGCTTGTTGCCTGTCCTTGGCAGTGGTTTCCTAGCAGATATTCTACCATGAAGGCCTGATTCACACAGTCTCCTCTTAACAGTTGTTCTAGAGATGTGTCTGCTGCTAGAACTCTGTGTGACATTGACCTGGTCTCTAATCTGAGCTGGTGACTCGGATGAACTTATCCTCCGCAGCAGAGGTGACTCTTGGTCTTCCTTTCCTGGGGCGGTCCGCATGTGAGCCAGTTTCTTTGTAGCGCTTGATGGTTTTTGTGACTGCACTTGGAACACTTTCAAAGTTTTCCCAATTTTTCGGACTGAGTGACCTTCATTTCTTAAAGTAATGATGGCCACTCTTTTTTCTTTACTTAGCTGCTTTTTTCTTGCCATAATACAAATTCTAACAGTCTATTCAGTAGGACTATCAGCTGTGTATCCACCTGGCTTCTCCACAACGCAACTGATGGTCCCAACCCCATTTATAAGGCAAGAAATCCCACTTATTAAACCTGACAGGGCACACCTGTGAAGTGAAAACCATTTCAGGTGACTACCTCTTGAAGCTCATCAAGAGAATGCCAAGAGTGTGCAAAGCAGTAATCAAAGCAAAAGGTGGCTACTTTGAAGAACCTAGAATATGACATATTTTCAGTTGTTTCACACTTTTTTGTTATGTACAGTATATAATTCCACATGTGTTAATTCATAGTTTTGATGCCTTCAGTGTGAATCTACAATTTTCATAGTCATGAAAATAAAGAAAACTCTTTGAATGAGAAGGTGTGTCCAAACTTTTGGTCTGTACTGTACGTGAATGCCTTCCTTTTCCGTTTTTCTGTTCTGTTCAAAGATAGAACATGTCCTATTATTGTCCACATGACGTACAAGGATAGTACTATTCTATCAGGGGCCAGCTGTTCCATTCCGCAAAAAATAGAATGCACACGGACTGCAAAATACTGAAAAAGCCATACGTTTTGTTTTTTTTGTCACAAGTTAGCGGAAAATGTGGATTTTTTTTTTCTTACAAAGTCTCATATTCCACTAACTTATGACAAAAAGTAAAAAATTCTAGGAAATCGCCATGCCCCTCACGGAATACCTTTGGGTGTCTTCTTTCCAAAATGGGGTCACTTGTGGGGTAGTTATACTGCCCTGGCATTTTAGGGGCACAAATGTGTGAGAAGTAGTTTGAAATCAAAATCTGTAAAAAATGCCCTGTAAAATCCGAAAGGTGCTCTTTGGAATGTGGGCCCATTTGCCCACCTAGGCTGCAAAAAAGTGTCACACATGTGGTATCGCCGTACTCAGGAGAAGTTGGGGAATGTGTTTTGGGGTGTCATTTTACATATACCCATGCTGGGTGAGAGAAATATCTCGGCAAAAGACAACTTTTCCCATTTTGTTATCCAAAGTTGGCATTTGACCAAGATATTTATCTCACCCAGCATGGTTATATGTAAAATGACACCCCAAAACACATTCCCCAACTTCTCCTGAGTATGGCGATACCACATGTGTGACACTTTTTTGAAGCCTAGATGCGCAAAGGTGCCCAAATTCCTTTTAGGGCATTTTTAGACATTTGGATCTCACGCTTTAGGGCCCCTAAAAAGCCAGGGCAGTATAAATACCCCACATGTGACCCCATTTTGGAAAGAAGACACCCCAAGGTATTCAATGAGGGGAATGGCGAGTTCATAGAATTTTAATTTTTTGGCACAAGTTAGCGGAAATTGTTTTTTTGTTTTTTTTCTCACAGAGTCTCACTTTCCGCTAACTTGGGACAAAAATTTCAATCTTTCATGGACTCAATATGCCCCTCAGCGAATACCTTGGGGTGTCTTCTTTCCAAAATGGTGTCATTTGTGGGGTGTTTGTACTGCCCTGGCATTTGAGGGTCTCCGCAATCATTACATGTATGGCCAGCATTAGGAGTTTCTGCTATTCTCCTTATATTGAGCATACAGGTAATGAGATATTTTTTTTCCGTTCAGCCTCTGGGCTGAAAGAAAAAATGAACGGCACAGATTTCTTCATTCACATCGATCAATGTGGATGAAAAAATCTCTGCCAAAAAAAAAAAAAAGGAGGGGAAAGGCGTCTGCAGGACATAGGAGCTCTGCCCAACATCCATACCCACTTAGCTCGTATGCCCTGGCAAACCCGATTTCTCCATTCACATCAATCCATGTGGATGAATAAATCATTGCCGGGATTTATTTTTTTATATACAAAGTGTTTGCCAAAGCATATGAACACCGCCGCCTCCTCAGCTCATATGCCTCGGCAAACGTATCATTTACTGCAGAGGAGAAATCTCGTCTTGCAGCGCCGCATACACCAACTTTTGTGTAATCTGACAGCAGTGCAATGCTTCTGTCAGAATGCACATCAGTGTTGCAGCTAGTCGATCGGTTGGTCCACCTGGAAGGTAAAAAAAAAAAAAGAAAAAACCAGGCCGCAACGCAATAAATTTTATTAACTTTATAATAACATTTGAACAGAACATATAAACTTTATTTAACTTTTTGAACTGAACGTTAACTTTTTTGCTTAGTGGTGATTTTTTTTTTTTTTTTTTACCTTTATAGGACAAACCTCTCCTTCCCCGTGGGACAAAGTGCAAAGCGCAAATCGCCCAAAGATGTGGCGAAGTACATTATGCACTTTGTCCCAGGTGAAAGGAGAGGTTTGCAGCAGCTGTGTGTGAATGGGCCCTAATAGCCCTGTGTGCCTGTCCTGTGAGATGCAATCCCTATGCTAAGTGTACCTGTGTGTGGTACTTCCGGAAACACTCCCCTAAGCATAGGGCAGGGTGGTCAGGGCAGTCAGGACAGAAATAGCGGGTGTCACGCCTTATTCCACTCCTGCTACAGACACAACATTTTTTTCGGGGTGGCAGTCGGTTTGAGGTACCAGCAACGACACTAGGGAAATGTCGCTCGTGTAGACGGCTCACTACACTGGTGGATGGGGCCACGGAACCTCCTGGATACAGGAGGTTCTCGATGATCTCTTCCTGAAATTTGAGGAAGGATCCTGTTCTCCCAGCCTTACTGTAGAGAACAAAACTATTATATGCAGCCAATTGAATTAAATATACAGACACCTTCTTATACCAGCATCTGGTCCTGCGGGAAAGGAGATAAGGAGCCAACATCTGGTCATTGAAGTTCACCCCTCCCATGAGCGAATTATAGTCGTGGACACAGAGGGGCTTTTCAATGACACTGGTAGCTCATTCAATTTGGATTGTCGTGTCTGCGTGAATGGAGGAGAGCATGTAAACGTCACGCTTGTCTCTCCATTTCACCGCGAGCAGTTCTTGGTTACACAAGGCAGCCCTCTCCCCCCTTGCAAGACGGGTGGTAACGAGCCGTTGGGGTAAACCCCGGCGACTAGGTCGTGCGGTGCCACAGCAGCCAATCTGTTCTAAGAACAAATGCTTGAAGAGGGGCACACTTGTGTATAAATTGTCCACATAAAGATGGTACCCCTTGCCAAATAAGGGTGACACCAAGTCCCAGACTGTCTTCCCACTGCTCCCCAGGTAGTCAGGGCAACCGACCGGCTCCAGGGTCTGATCTTTACCCTCATAGATCCGAAATTTGTGGGTATAGCCTGTGACCCTTTCACAGAGCTTATACAATTTGACCCCATACCGGGCGCGCTTGCTTGGGATGTATTGTTTGATGCCAAGGTGCCCGGTAAAATGTATAAGGGACTCGTCTACGCTTATGTTTTGCTCAGGGGTATACAAATCTGCAAATTTCTGGTTGAAGTGGAGTTGAAGTCTATGAGAGTTTTGTGGAGCCGGTCAAAATCTGGGTGGCCTCTGGGACGGGAGGTGCTGTTATCACTAAAGTGCAGGAAACGCAGGATGGTCTCAAATCGTGTCCTGGACATGGCAGCAGAGAACATGGGCATGTGATGAATTGGGTTCGTGGACCAATATGACCGCAATTCATGCTTTTTGGTTAGACCCATGTTGAGGAGAAGGCTCAGAAAAGTTTTAAATTCGGAAACTTGGACGGGTTTCCACCGGAAAGACTGGGCATAATAGCTTCCCGGGTTGGCAGATATAAATTGAGTGGCATACCGATTTGTTTCAGCCACAACTAAGTCCAAGAGCTCCGCAGTCAAGAACAGCTCAAAAAATCCCAGGGCCGAACCGATCTGAGCTGTCTCAACCCGAACTCCAGACTGGGCGGTGAAAGGGGGAACTATTGGTGCGGCTGAAGTAGGGGACTGCCAATCAGGGTTTGCCAGCACCTCAGGGGCTCTAGGGGGTCTACGGGCCTGTCTGTGCGGTGGCTGCGACGGGGTAACTATTGCACGTGCCACCGTACCAGCTTCAACTGCCCTTCTGGTGCTCGCCACTTCACCATGTTGTATGGCAGTGCTGGTACTAGGTCCAGGATGGGCTGTGCTGCTGGTGTATGCCTCACCACGTAATCCGACAGCGCCAGCCCCACTCTGCTGCCCTTGAAGCGGATCCTGCGCAACCTGTGGTCTAGCAACACGGGGCCGGGTACGCCTGGTGCTATCAGGGACCTCAAACTCCTCGTCCGAACTTTGGATCAGACTGCCACTGCTTTCTACAGGTTCATATTCTGACCCGCTAGATTCGTCAGATGAGGGTTCCCATTCCTCATCCGACTGGGTCAGAAGCCTGTAGGCCTCTTCAGAAGAATACCCCTTGTTTGCCATTTGGTCAACTAAATTTAGGGGGTATTCCCTGAGACTACCCAAGAAAAAAAAGCAAGCCTGTATTACAAATGGGAGGCTAGCGAAGTACCGGAGGCCGCTGCGATTGATAAAAAATATCAAAACAGATTTTTTTTTATCTTATCGCCGCAACGCTTGTAAAGTGATTGTGCAGTGATCAAAAAAATATAAAATTTTTTGTCACTGCGGCGGGGTGGGTGTGGGTGAACGCACGTGTGGGCAACCGATCAGGCCTGATCGGGCAAACACTGCGTTTTGGGTGGAGGGTGAGCTAAGGCGACACTAATACTATTATAGATCTGACTGTGATCACTTAGGCCCCTTTCACACGGGCGTTGCGGGAAAATGTGCGGGTGCGTTGCGGGAACACCCACGATTTTTCCGCGCGAGTGCGAAACATTGTCATGCGTTTTGCACTCGCGTGAGAAAAATCGCGCGTGTTTGGTACCCAAACCTGAACTTCTTCACAGAAGTTCAGGCTTAGGATCGATGTTCTGTAGATTGTATTATTTTCCCTTATAACATGGTTATAAGGGAAAATAATAGCATTCTGAATACAGAATGCATAGTAAAATTGCACTGGAAGGGTTAAATTTTTTTTTTAACTCACCTTAATCCACTTGCTCGCGTAGCCGGCATCTCCTTCTGGCTCCTTTGCTGAACAGGACCTGGGGTGAGCATTAAATACATGAACAGGACCTGTGATGACGTCACTCCGGTCATCACATGATCTTTTACCATGGTGATGGATCATGTGATGACTGTGACGTCACCAAAGATCCTTGTTACTGCACAAAGCTCAGATGAAGACAGAAGGAGATGCCGGGCAGCACGAGCAAGTAGATTAAGGTGAGTTAAATTATTATTATTATTATTATTTTTAACCCTTTCAGCGCAATTTTACTATGCATTCTGTATACAGAATGCTATTATTTCCCCTTATAACCATGTTATAAGGGAAAATAATAATGATCGGGTCTCCATCCCGTCGTCTCCTAGCAACCGTGCGTGAAAATCGCACCGCATCCGCACTTGCTTGCGGATGCTTGCGATTTTCACGCAACCCCATTCACTTGTATGGGGCCTGCGTTGCGTGGATTATCGCACCGCAACGCACAAAGAGGAGCATGCTGCAATTTTCACGCAACGCATAAGTGATGCGTGAAAATCACCGCTCAGGTGAACAGCCCCATAGAAATGAATGGGTCGGTATTCAGTGCGGGTGCAATGCGTTCAACTCACGCATCGCATCCGCGCGGAATACTCGCCCGTGTGAAAGGGGCCTTACAGATACTATAAAAGTACAAATGCTGATTAGCGATACGCTAATCAGCGAATCAGTGACTGCGGTGCGGTGGGCTGGGAGCTAAACGATCGCTAAACTACCTAACCAAGGGGCCTAAACTATCCTAAAACTATCAGTCAATACCTGTGAAAAAAAAAGTGACAGTTTACACTGATCACTTTTTTCCCTTTCACTAGGTGATTGACAGGGGCGATCAAGGAGTGATTGAGGAGTTAATTGGGGTGCTGGGGGGTGATCTGGGGCTAAGTGTAGTGTTTGGTGGCTACTCATTGTGATGCCTGCTCCTCTGCTGAGACCAACCGACCAAAAGGACCAGCAGAGGAGCAGAGAAGCCATTTAACACCTTATATTTATAAATATAAAGTGTTAACTGGCTTCTGATTTGACTTTTTAAAAATCGCCAGCCTGCCAGCCACGATCATTGGCTGGCAGGCTGGTGATGAAATACAACTCTAACTTTTGCCGGACCGCGATGCGCATGCGCGGGCCGGCTTTGACCGAAATCTCGCGTCTCGCGAGAGGACGCGCCGGCGCGTCCAGGAGGAATTACAGGGCCGCCGCCAGGACGCGATCCTGTGTGCGGCGGTCCTGTAGCGGTTAACATTAAAATATGTTTTTATGGATTATCTATGCCACTTGGAGACCCTGACACAGGCACTGATGCAAAAAACACAAATATTTATGCTAACTTATCATTTTAAGAGCAACAGTCCTTCTGTCTCGGAGATCTCCAATCTGAGGGCACAGGTTTTCGGGAGGTTACATGTGAACATGATTTTAAAATGACCAATAATAAATACTATCCTATAAATTTCCATACACCCAGTATGGATGTATTTCTAGAGGTCATTGAAAAAGAATTATTGTCAATACATAATCCTGAACACACAATACAGGGACACAATTTAAATAAAAAACAACAGGTAGCACTAAAAGAATTGGAACATAAAACAGATCTCATATTTGAGATGGCTGATAAGGGGGGTTCAGTGGTGGTGCTAGACAAGGCGTCCTATCATCAGCAGTTGTTGGAGGTTTTGTCTGATATCTCCACGTACCAAATACTAAAATACAACCCCCTTTCTCAATACAAGGAAGAATTAGTTTCCATTTTGGACAAAGGGAAGGATAGAGGCTTTATTAGCCAAAAACAACGCAAATTTTTGAATATCGATTCACCAATTACGCCAATCATGCATGCTCTTCCAAAAGTACATAAGGACATTAGCCCTCCGCCATTACGACCCATAGTATCGGGTATTGGATCTTTAAAGGAGATAATGAGTGAATGGTTGGAATTAGTGTTACAACCACTTGTCAAAAGAATTCCTGGATATATCAAAGACACTACTGATGTACTTAGATACATGTATGATTTGAAGTGGCAGAAGGAATATACATGGTTAACTTTGGATGTGGTTTCACTGTATCCATACATTCCTCGTGCTATTGCCCTGTTGGCATTAGAATACCACTTACACAAGTACAGTAAATATTCAGATATGTTCATAGATTTTATCTTGGAAGTAACATCATATTTGCTAACACACAATTATTTTTGATTTGATGGGGCGTTTTACGTCCAAATTGCAGGAGTCTCAATCGGGGCAAAATTCTCCCCTTCTTTAGCCAACCTCACTATGGCTTATTGGGAAGAAAGGTACCGTATTTTTCGCCCTATAAGACGCACCCCCCCCCCAAAAAATAGCAGTGCGTCTTATGGGGCGAATGCTGCGACCGTCGGGTGTATCGGCTGAGAGGGAGGAGGGGCTGGGGGCCGGCATCTAGTTCTGTAATGGCAGCAGGGCCCGGTGCAGTCACTGTATTCTACTACAATGGGCCCCGCTCACTGTAGTATAATCATATCTAACTTGTAGGTATTGTTAAAGTATTCAAATCATCTTAAATCCAGCGCTTTACTACTAACTTCTTGGCAGTCAGGAGGCCGGGGAGGGGGGGGGGGTGGATCGCTCACAGTGTAGCTCACTACATCACGAGCCTGCTCCGCCCACTTTATGAATGAAGCAGGCAGCGCAAGTGCATGACGTAGTGAGCTACGCTGCGAGCGCCCGCCCGACCTCCTGATGTCACGAGGGTGTCAAGAGCCACGCCTGACTCCGTTGTACCCGGGGTCAGGAGGTCGCAGCGGTTGGCTGCACGCTCTATGTCAGATAGGGAAGTTTCCTTATTGTAGCTTTCTGGGTTTGCTTTACAAACCCTTTTGGCTCACTCAGGGATCCGTAGCTCCTTCTCTCAGCTGTTCCTTGTCCAGCACTCCCAATCCTCCTTATATTCCCCTCTCACACTTCTCTGGTTGCCAGATATAGAGCTTCCTGCCTGGACATCTATTCTGACCCACTGGAGCTGTGTTGCTGCGTTCTCTGAGTGTTGCCTTAGAACGCTACCCTCCGGATCCCTGTTGGACCTTTGTGGACAATTGTTGCCGTCCACCTGGGTGTTTGTGTTTGTCTGTGTTTGTCTGTCCTCTCCCTGGTGTTTCCCTCTTAGTGCAGTGGTGAGGACTAGCGATCCCACCGGCCCGTTCATTATCTAGGGCTCATTTCAGGGAAAGCCAGGGTTTAGGCACGTGATCGCCGCACGGGTGAGGAACCCGTCTAGGGACGTCAGGGCAGGCAGGTGCCAGCTGCAAGGTGAGTTAGGGGTCACCACCTTTCCCTCTCCCTTGGGCAGGGCTTTCCCTTTTTTCCTCCCTGTGCGTGTTGCCGGTCATTACATTATATCTGGCCCTTATTTTTGTGTAGGTAAAAAAAAAAAAAAAAAATGTTTTACCTACTTAGAATCCAGTATGGATCCAATTGCTGCTCTGTCCGAACAATTTCATGGCCTGTCTTTGGAGGTGGCAGGATTGAAGGCGTCGGTCCTCCAGCAACAGCAGCAATTACAACAGACCGCAAGCCCAGCGGTTGCTACTGGTAACCAGGTTGTTGCGGAGCCCAAGGTCCCTCTCCCTGACAGATTTTCTGGGGGAAGGGACAAGTTTTTGACGTTCCGTGAGGCCTGTAAACTATACTTTAAACTGCGTCCTTACTCCTCTGGTAATGAAGAACAGCGGGTGGGTGTTGTTATTTCCCTGCTGCAGGGGGACCCGCAGTCCTGGGCGTTCTCTTTACCTACTGATTCCCAGGCTCTTCGGTCAGTGGATGAGTTTTTCGGGGCCTTGGGTCTCATATATGACGACCCTGACCGAGTCGCACTGGCTGAATCAAAATTACGGAGACTCCTACAAGGAGAGCGGCCGGTAGAGGAGTATTGCTCTGACTTCCGTAGGTGGGCTACGGATACCCAATGGAACGACCCGGCTCTCAGGAGTCAGTTCTGCTCTGGGTTATCCGAAAGGGTTAAGGATGCGCTTGCATTGTATGAGACCCCCTTTTCCGTTGATGCAGTTATGTCCCTTTCTATCCGTATAGATAGACGCCTTAGGGACAGGTTGAAAAAACCGGAGCCATTGGTAACCCCTCCCAAGCAGCAGTTAGTCTGTACGGACTTAGACGAGCCTATGCAGCTAGGAGGAACTACTCGTCAGGTCCGTCCTCCTGAGATTCGCCGTAGGCGTGGGGGTTGTTTTTTTTGTGGGGAGAGGGGTCATTTCATTAACGTCTGTCCTTCTTTCCTCAGAAACAAAAAAACCGTCGGAAAACTACTAACCCCAGGCTGTGTGGAGGATGTCAGCCGGGGGGTATACGTTTCCTCCATACGTACATCGCAATTTGTGTTGCCAGCGGTTATTGTTTTTGGTGATAAGACAGAGACTGTTTCTTTCTTTCTAGACAGCGGAGCAGGGGTAAATTTGATAGATGCCCATTTTGCCCGCACTATGGGTTTGTCTCTCTGTACGTTACAGAGACCTATTCCCATATTTGCTATAGATTCTGCTCCTCTGTCTCAGAGAAACCTCACCCACATCGTTCATAATTTACACCTTCGGGTAGGGGACCACCATAACGAGATGCTCTCATGTTATGTTCTGGAGGGGCTTCCCACTCCGGTGGTGCTGGGCCTTCCCTGGTTGGTAACGCACAATCCAGTGGTGGATTGGCAGGCCAGGGAGATATTGGAGTGGAGTGAGCCGTGCAGAGAAAATTGCTTAAATAGCAATTGCTTAGTCGCCTCCATAACTACCCTACCTACATTTGTTTCGGACTTTGTGGACGTTTTTTCTGAAAAGGGTTGTCAGAAGTTACCACCTCATCGTCCTTATGATTGCCCGGTTAACCTTATTCCCGGCGCAAAATTACCCAAGACCAGGTTATATAATCTTTCAGGTCCAGAGAGACAAGCCATGAAGGATTATATCTCCGAGAGTTTGGCTAAGGGACACATCAGGCCCTCTTCTTCACCCGTGGCTGCAGGGTTTTTCTTTGTTAAAAAGAAAGATGGGGGCCTGCGTCCTTGCCTAGATTTTCGTGAATTAAATCGGATAACCATCCGAGACCCATACCCTCTTCCTCTCATTCCTGACCTGTTTAACCAGATTGCGGGTGCTAGGTGGTTCTCCAAACTCGATCTTAGGGGGGCCTACAATCTGATTCGTATTAAAGAGGGGGATGAGTGGAAAACAGCTTTTAACACCCCTGAGGGGCATTATGAAAATCTAGTTATGCCTTTCGGCCTGACCAATGCTCCTGCCGTCTTTCAACATTTTGTTATTGACATTTTTAGTCATCTAATCGGCAGGTTTGTGGTAATATACCTAGATGATATCTTAATTTATTCGTCTGATCTGAAAACACATGAGGAGCATGTCAGACAAGTACTACAGGTCCTACGGACGAATGAATTATATGCTAAAATTGAAAAATGTGTTTTTGCCGTTCAGGAGATACAATTCCTAGGTTATTATTTATCTGCGTCAGGTTTCCGTATGGATCCTAGGAAGGTCCAGGCAATTTTGGATTGGGATCTTCCTGAGAACCTCAAAGCACTACAACGGTTCTTGGGCTTCGCGAATTTCTATAGGAAATTCATTAAAAATTATTCGGTGATTGTAAAACCCCTTACTGACATGACTAGGAAGGGGACTGATTTTTCTAAATGGTCTGACGCCGCTAAAGTTGCTTTTTCCTCTCTAAAAGAGAGGTTTACCTCAGCACCTGTACTAGTCCAACCTGATGTCTCTCAGCCTTTTATTGTTGAAGTCGATGCATCAGAGGTGGGAGTGGGGGCTGTGCTGTCTCAGGGTCCGTCTCCTGGCAAATGGCGTCCTTGTGTTTCTTTTCTAAAAAACTATCTGCAGCAGAACAGAACTACGATATTGGCAATAGGGAACTGTTAGCTATTAAACTTGCGTTTGAGGAGTGGCGTCACTTTTTAGAGGGGGCAGTCCACCCCGTCACTGTGTTTACGGACCACAAAAATCTGCTGTACCTCGAATCAGCTAAGCGTCTCACCCCTAGACAGGCTAGGTGGTCGCTATTTTTTACCAGGTTTAACTTTGTGATTACCTATCGTCCTGGGGTAAAGAATACCAAGGCTGATGCACTATCTCGTTGTTTCCCTGGAGGGGGTAATGTGAGTGATCCGGTACCCATTCTACAAAGAGGAGTAGTTGTCTCTGCGGTACACTCTGCTTTGGAGGGGAAGGTGTTAGAGGCCCAGGGGGACGCCCCGGTCTCTTGCCCCTCAGAGAAATTGTTTGTACCGTTGAACCTACGTCTCGAATTATTAAAGGAACATCATAATTCGGCACTTGCTGGGCACCCGGGTAGTAAAGCAACCTTAGAGCTATTGTCTCGTCGTTTTTGGTGGCCAAGGTTGCGTCAGGATGTATTGGATTTTGTGTCTTCTTGTTCTACCTGTGCGCGTGCAAAAGTTTCACATACACGTCCTGCAGGGTCTCTATTACCACTCGTCATTCCCAATAGACCATGGACACATCTGTCTATGGATTTTATCACTGACTTACCTTTGTCTTCGGGTAAAACAGTGATTTTGGTAGTAGTGGACAGGTTTAGCAAAATGGCACACTTTATTGCGTTACCCGCACTTCCTAATGCTAAAACTCTTGCTCAGGTATTCGTCAGTGAGATCGTGAAGCTTCACGGGGTCCCCTCCGATGTTGTTTCGGATCGGGGAACCCAGTTTATTTCTAAATTTTGGAAAGCTTTTTGTTCCCGTTTGGGGGTTCACTTGTCCTTTTCCTCAGCTTTCCATCCTCAGTCGAATGGACAGACTGAGCGTACCAACCAAAACCTGGAGACATATCTAAGATGTTTTGTGTCTGAAAACCAAGAGTTGTGGTCGTGCTATTTACCGTTAGCTGAGTTTGCCATAAATAATCGCCGTCAGGAATCCACTGGCAAGTCACCTTTTCTCGGTGCATATGGTTTTCATCCCCAATTCTGTACTTTCAAAGAGGGGGACTCTTCTGGGGTTCCCGAAGAGGAACGGTTTTCGTCATCTCTTTCATCAGTATGGCAGAAGGTGCAAGCTAACTTGAAAAATATGGGAGGTAAATACAAATGCATGGCTGATAAGAGACGGTCGCCAGGTCCGGACCTAGGAGTGAATGACTATGTGTGGTTGTCTACTAGGAATATCAAGTTGAAGGTTCCCTCTTGGAAACTGGGTCCTAGGTTTATTGGTCCTTACAAGATTGTAGCCATCATCAACCCCGTGGCTTTTCGCCTAGAGTTACCTCAGACTTTTAAAATCCATAATGTCTTTCATAAGTCGTTACTCAAAAAATATGTTCCACCTCTAGAACCGTCACCGCTGCCACCCCCTCCTGTTGTCGTGGATGGTAGTTTGGAATTTCAGATATCCAAAATTGTTAATTCTCGTCGGGTCCGCCGCTCTCTCCAATATCTGGTGCACTGGAGAGGTTACGGTCCCGAGGAAAGAATGTGGGTTCCTGCGTCTGAGGTAAACGCCGACAGGCTAGTTCAGATTTTTCATGCCTCTCATCCTGAGAGACCTGGTCCTGAGTGTCCGGAGGCCCCTCGTAGAGAGGGGGGTACTGTCACGAGGGTGTCAAGAGCCACGCCTGACTCCGTTGTACCCGGGGTCAGGAGGTCGCAGCGGTTGGCTGCACGCTCTATGTCAGATAGGGAAGTTTCCTTATTGTAGCTTTCTGGGTTTGCTTTACAAACCCTTTTGGCTCACTCAGGGATCCGTAGCTCCTTCTCTCAGCTGTTCCTTGTCCAGCACTCCCAATCCTCCTTATATTCCCCTCTCACACTTCTCTGGTTGCCAGATATAGAGCTTCCTGCCTGGACATCTATTCTGACCCACTGGAGCTGTGTTGCTGCGTTCTCTGAGTGTTGCCTTAGAACACTACCCTCCGGATCCCTGTTGGACCTTTGTGGACAATTGTTGCCGTCCACCTGGGTGTTTGTGTTTGTCTGTGTTTGTCTGTCCTCTCCCTGGTGTTTCCCTCTTAGTGCAGTGGTGAGGACTAGCGATCCCACCGGCCTGTTCATTATCTAGGGCTCATTTCAGGGAAAGCCAGGGTTTAGGCATGTGATCGCCGCACGGGTGAGGAACCCGTCTAGGGACGTCAGGGCAGGCAGGTGCCAGCTGCAAGGTGAGTTAGGGGTCACCACCTTTCCCTCTCCCTTGGGCAGGGCTTTCCCTTTTTTCCTCCCTGTGCGTGTTGCCGGTCATTACACCTGACTGCCAAGAAGTAAGTAGTACTGCGCTGGATTTAAGATGATTTGAATACTTTAACAATACCCACAAGTTAGATATGATTACCGTATACTACAGAGAGCGGGGCCCGGTGTAGTAGAATACAGTGACTGCAATGAGCCCCGCTGCCATTACAGAACCAGGGACACTGGTTATGGGGCATCTGTGGATGACACATTAGATAAGATGCTATATATATGTCATCCACAGATGCCCCCATAACAGTGCCATCCACAGATGCCCCCATAACAGTGCCATCCACAGACCACCATTAGTTCAAAACCCACCAAAAGCACACCTTTTGGTACAAATTTTTTTTTTCTTGTTTTTATCCTCAAAAACCTAGGGCAAAAAATAAATAAAATCTTTTTGGTGGGCAATCCTTTTTTGGGGTTTCTGATCTGGTATGGCAGATGCATCGATGACCTGCTCCTTATTTGAGGTGGCGATGTGTCTGCCATACCAGACTTTATTGCATATGTCAATGATAACACATATAACCTGAAATTTGTCCATGCATACAACAAAAAGATTATTAATTTTCTGGATTTAAAATTGATAGGGATCTCAGACCATATAATAAATATAGAAACATACCGCAAACAAATATCGGTTAACACAATTCTCAAAGCGTACAGCCACCATCCCACCCATACGATCAAAGGAATACCTGTGGGGGAATTCATTCGTGCTCGCAGAAATTGCAGCACAGATTTGGCATATGTCAGAGAGTCTGAAGTTATTTGGAGACGTCTGGAAATGAGGGGATATCCCCAGTGGATGCTTTTCAGGGGCCTCAACATTGCCCGAAGTAAACAAAGATCAGATCTCCTGAATAAAACATCAGGTTGCAATAATCATAAAAATACTAATGATAACAAAAATATGCAATACACGTACCACCAAACAAGATGGGGATTCTAAACCCACTCTCGTGCTTACATACAGTCGCAAATCTATAATAAAAAAAGGAAAAGTATCTCCGTGAAGTATTGAAAGATGGGTGCCGGATCGTGTCTCGAAGACCTAATTATCACCATCCATGTACATATCTACAAAAAAACAAACCCCAGTAACTTGATTAAAATACACAGGATTTACAAAATGCGGAGGTCATCCTTGTAAAACATGTAACGTAGCGTGCATAACATTTTCACAATTCAACACATACTGAAACTTTCCCTATCAAAAATGATATTAACTGTAATACCATGGGAGTAATTTATATCATCTTATGCACTTTGTGCGATCTTATGTACGCGGGCAGTACTAGTAGAAAATACAAGGAGAGATTACGAGAACATTTAAATTACATCTCTAACCCCACATTGGAGTGTCTAATGCAGCGAACCTTTTCATTAGTGTACATAATCGCAGCCTTAATGGATTTAGACTTTTGCAATTGAAAGGGTTACAGTCCCGATCAGAGGAGGTGATATTAAACAAAAGATTCTCTTGCGTGAAGCCTTCTGGATTCTGAGATTAAATACTCGATATCCACATGATCTAAACATGAAAAAGGAATTGATGTATCTCTCTTGAGTCTACATATAGATAACAGCTAAGCCATTTGTAGTTATACTTGATTTTATTATAAATTTTATTACCTTACACATTTGGGTTTTTCATGCACTGAGATCTCTTATACGTGTAGGAGTGACCTTGGTCTCATTGATTTGCATCTCTTGGACCATATTCGCACCTTGCGGTTTTGTGAATTATATGTGGCTGACCTGCACATGTGACGGCAGACATATCGGGATTCAATTTTGCCTGCAGAGAAGTCCATAGCAGATATATATCACATACGGCCAATGCTACATCAGTGCTAATACCCACCTAAGTATGGTTTTAATTCATTATTGAGTTTTATGTATCACGGGTGTATATGTCTGAACAGGTGTTTTGATATGCCAGTGATTGGGTTCGGCCCCCTCCTCCCTTCGGGTTGGATGGGGGTTGAGCCTATTTAAGTCCGAGGCGGAACAAACACATTTGATTATGATGAAGAACAGCAGTGTTCGAAAACGCGTAAATCGGGTGAGGTTGGGAGAAGCTGTCACTGGACGTGTATATGTCATTTTTGGTGAAATAAAGACCAGACGGAAAACTTTCACAATGGTGCTGGATCCTTCCTCTTTACATGAACTTTCATCAGGACTTACTTGGGTCTTTTCCATGCACCTATCTACAGGAGAATTATGGGTGAGTTGGATATACCTCTTTTTCTATCAGACATCGGGTGTCAGCCATTAGGTGTCAGCCATCAGCCAAAACTCCATCAGCAGTCAGGGGTCAGGTGTTAGACATCGGGTGTCAGACATTGGTTGTCTGGGGAGGGGGCGGCACAAAGCATAATGTCACGTGTACTTCTGCCGGACCCTTTCTTCATGCAACCAAGCCTGGAGGAGAGGAGCCGATCATTAAGTCCCCAGGATTTCAAACAGATCTTTATGCCTGGGCAAAGCACTTAGATGCACGGATCCACTACACAGCGGTCACAGCAGCAGCAACCTTAGTGTCTCTCTTTGTATTACAGGTATTTACTTTACTCATGGCTCAGGTACATTTTGTGTATGGTGGGGGTCTCGGTCTCTTAAAGGGCGAGGGACATGGACGCCATTTCATAAAAGTTGATGGGACGGAACTTGATGACAGGTCTTTATGACAGTTCCCAGCACTGATCTTACACATAGCGGTCACAGAAGCCGACAGCAGCAGCAGCCTTATTTGGATTAGTTTATGGGTGCCATGTTGGTTTCGATCAACGGCTGGAGTTGTGCGAAGGATTATTTTTTGTAGAATAAGTTGCCATTAGTGATTGCTTTTTATTTCACTTTTTGGGAAGCATTATAAAGAAAAGGCAGCAAGTCTGCCATTGGTTTTTGGGTACACCGTGCACCGTGTGGGAAAAGCAACATGTTAGCTTTATTGTGCTGG